>NC_066860.1:33055401-33368485 GCF_025177605.1 Cucumis melo | reverse complement strand
AATAATAACACCAGTTTATTGTCCTATTTATAAGAGTCAACTTACATGTGTGTCATACTAATACAACATGGGCTTGGAATATATTTCATTATATTACTTTCACTAAGACTTGAAGGAGCCCCTGAAAATGAAAGGTTAAGAAAAGACCAACCACTCGACCCCATAAGAATAGTGAGAGTGATATTAGGAGGAGTAAGAACCTTTGCTTTAAAAAGTGATGATGAACGTAAAATCTTTTATATGACCGTGATTCACGGTTTACAAACATATGATTTCATTTATGATTCTGTGTATGAAACTTCAGCCTCCCCTCTGAAAACAAGACAGACTACTAATTAAGCCTTATCAAAAATTGCCTCTAATCAAACTCATAAGCAGCGGAAGGAAAGGACTGTCCACATTTTCCATTTTTGATTTCGGTGAGTTGAGGGGGGAGCGGGATGGCAATCAATAAGCTAAGGTTTAATAAATGATTGTAGGTGAATACAACCCGTAATACCAGCATAATCAACAAATTTCCGTAGTCAACTTGAACATAGCTCAGATAATCACAAGGCCGTAGGTTCAAACCCCCTACCCTGGTGTACAAAGTTATATTCTTTAAAAGAAAAGACCAACAACAAACACCTGCAGTCTTGATCAAGGTGTGTTCAAATTCAAGCCCGAAAGCTAGCATTCACAACAATATACACCTGAAATTGACTCAGTTTAGTTCCAAGGAGTTAAACCTCTCAATCGTCTCTAACCGTAGGGGAAATTCTCCTTTTCACCACCATAGAGAACTGCTGCTTCACAATTTTAATCATTAAACATCTATGAAAAACCAGAGAACAGGACTTGTTCCAATCATTTTTAACAAGCATGGAAGGTTTCTTGAAATCTACATCAAAGCACACAAGGCTATAATTCTTTAAGCAAAACAAACCATGCAAGACTTGTTCAACCATCTTTGCTCCTCAGTATCAGACAAGCAAAAGACAAACAACATCAGACCCAACAATTCCAAAAACCATCAAATACCTTCAATTAACAATCACAGATACAAAAGGAAAAAAAAAAAAAAAGGAAACAAAAAGCTCCCAAGATTAGAACAAAACACAAACCTCCCAGCAACGGTGGCATCGAACGTGAACGATACAAGATATTGCCCCGGATTTTCTTCATCGGGTTCAACCTTAAGAGTTTCCTTCTTGAGATTAACATCATTCCGTATAGTAACCGCCTTCTGATGCTCAACATAGGGCGTTTGAGGCGGCATAGGAGGGCCATAAGGGTATCTCCCACCAACCCAATGAGCAGGATCCATCTGGGGATGACCTCCACGATGGTGGTGATCGTAAGGCGCCGGTAAAGGCATCGGCATGGAAGGCGGTGGACCAGGTGGCGGTGGAAAGTAGCCAGGATACTGGTAATACGGCGGGGGATGATTGGGATGGTTGGGATATTGAGTTGGGTAAGGCGTAGCGGCAGCGAAAACGTATCGATTACTTGTAATTTCGGGTTGGGGTGGTGGTGGGGGTGGGGGAGTTGGGTGATTCCGGCGACTACCGTGTCTTCTACGGGCATTGGAACCGGAACTGCCAATGTTACCCATGGGGGTGAATCAAATCTGAAGGTGGGGGAACCCAAATGAGGAAAAGAGAAAGGAAAGGCAGAAGAAGGAGAATGAAAAGAGGAAGAAGAAGAAGAAGATATAGAAGGGAAGGGTGAAATTGGGTGGAAATGACAGAGGCGAGGGTAAGGAAAATGGGAAAAGAACAGAGAAGAGAGAGAGAGAGAGAGGGGAATGGAGGTTGGGTGGCGAGTATAATGGGGATTGCGTAAAGCTCCACCCAGAAAGACCATCCATTTCAGGATGGGAAGGTCATGACTCTTCTTAAACTGAGCTGTTCTTTCTCTTTCTCTTTCTCTTTCTCTCTCTCTCTCTCTCTTCCTTTTTCTTTTTCTTTTTATAAATAAATAATCAAATCAAAGGGAACCCAAATATGCTTTTTTTTTTTATATATATATATATATATACATATATTTATCTCAATTAATTATATTTTCCTTTCTAAAATTTGGCTTTTTTTTCTTTTTTTTTTTTCAATTTCATATCTATGATTTGGTTAAAATTAAATAAAATATGCTTTTAATTTAGAGATTTTTCCAAGAATAATAAAAAATAACTGGTTTTTTTCAAAAATAATAATAATAAACAAATTATTAACACCTCAATAAAAATCTATTGTACAAATGTTTTCTCTTTTATTCTTTTTTTTTTTTACCATTTTTTAAAGATAAACAAAAAAAAAAATTAGATTTCACAGTAAAAAAAAGATAAAAATTTACTACCTGATTTTATCATGAACGGTACATATTTTGCCTATTTTGTCATTTTTAGGATTTATATTTTGCCTATTTTGTCATTTTTAGGATTTTACGCGTCTAGAGATTTTATTTGTAAATGATAATTTTTAAAATTAAAGATATTATCTAATTATTGTTTATAATTACGAGATAGGACGATCAAATATTTAACTTTTAAGATCAATAGTTTAAGTACTATAGTAATTGAGTTGTAGTCGTAAAATGTGTTATTTTTATTGCATTGGTGATGTGGTTTTTTGTAAGAGTGTAAATTAAACTTAGAAAAATTAAAATGATTGAAACAAACCGAGTTGATTTGATGATTTATTTCAATTCTTTTTAGTATAGACCTAGAATAATTTTGGTTCGTATTTGGAGCAAACATTTGTTTTGAGTTTTGACGTATGAAGATCACCTTAATGAGTGAAAGCGAGGTAAACATGTAAGCATGATATTAGATAAGTAGGGTTTACAATCTTGATTTTTCAAAAAGTAAAAACAAGAACAAAATAGTTATAATATGATGATGATTAACATGTGTATCAAGGAAGTTCAAATTCCTATTTATTATATCAAACAATATACACTATATATATATATATATATATATATATATATATATATATATATATATATATATATATATATTATAACTCTTTTTAACCTTTTTGTTTTTACTTTGACTAATTTTATGTATGATTAAGAGGTCTTATCAAAGCTCTACATATCATTTTTTAATCTTTAATCTCATGGGGAATGATAATACAAACTATGTCGTTTGAGTTGGGTAGTCCAACCCAACTCTTATAATATAGGTTGTATAGTTTAGGTTATTCTGATTATTCTTAAATTTCTACGAGGAATTGATGACTATCATATGAGATAGAAGGACTAAATTTAGATAGAGATTTAAAAAAAAAAAAAAAAAAAAAAAAAGAGGCAAAGTGGGAAGAAAAAAAGAGTGGTAATAAGAAAAAGGAAATTATGCCTTTTTCCACTAATGAAATTATGTCTGCTCAAAATAAAGAAACAAAATTGTTATACCCTACCAACCATACCCATTTTTCTTTTCAAATTAACTAAATTATTGTCTTTATCCTCCACACTAACCCCATTATATATATATATATATGAAGGAAAGTTTGCTTCTACTATATTCATATATCAATCATTTTCTCCTTTATATTTAATAAATAAAAAAGAAATAACTCTTTTTCCTCTTTAATACCACCAAACAAATTTTTATATCTTTCTTTTTGATACCATTGAATCTATGCATGTGAAATTTTATTAGAATGTGTGAATAAATTGGACCCATTCAATATTTGTAAATAGAAAAATATGTTTTTAGTTAATCTCACATTTAGTACAAATAATACAATTAAATATAAATATATTTAAGTATTTGGTTGGTAACGAAAAAAATATATCATATTGATTTTTAGAATTTTATTCGAGTTTATTTTTCTATTATATCTTTAGGTTTGAAAATGTTGCATCTTTATTTTTAAATTTTGATTTTAATTTATGTTTAATTGCTAAATTTCACCATTTTAATTTTCACATGATTTTACACTCTTATCTCTTACTTGTGATTTTATTTCACTTTTGTACTTGAAGTTTAATTTCTGATGAACAAATTATTAAAACTAATTTAATTATCTTAAATTAATCCATAGATATCTATACCAAGAATCGATTAATATGCATAATGCTCGATTGACACAAAATTTGTATTACCGTAGTTGAAATTGGTAGAAAGGGAGATCAAAATTACATAACTAAAAAACATTAAAGTAATAAGAATCTAAATTTGAAGTAATCAAGATTTCACGATAAATAATAAAGTATTAAATTAAAAAGGAAATGGGTGTAAATATAGTGATGACATATATATATGATATTAAAAAGAAAATGGGAATGGAATGATGGAAACGTGTAGGGAATGAGGAATAGGGTAATTGTGCTTTATTCGGCGAATAAATATTGATTTCACGAAACACCAAATAACTTCTCCATGTTGGACGCATCCATTTTTCATTTTAAATTCACTTTTGTATTCATACTTATCTCTTCATCACTCATTTCACTCTCTCTCCAATATATATATATATATATATAAATATATTTATATATTATGAGTCTTTGGTCCAAAGAATGTAACCTTACACATATAGTCAAAATAACAAAAGAAAAAATAAAGAGACCAAGGGAGTGACTTTTGTGTGTGTGTGCATGTTGGTTTTGAGCTTGGGCTCCCAACTTTCGGCCCAATTACACCAAATTTTAATGGAATAGTCGCAAATGTGACGATTATATTCAAAATATAACAACATTTAAAAAAAATTACAAATATAGTAAAATCAATATAACAACATTTTAAAAAAATTACAAATATAGTAAAATCTATTGATGATAGGAGTCTATCACTTGATAGACTATATAGTAAATGTTAGTCTATCACTGATAAACCATAAGACTTCTATCGACGATAGATTTTGCTATATTTACAATTTTTTTAGAATATTGCTACATACTTAATAATTATTTAATTTTCCATTGTATCCAAAATCACATTTTAGTTCCGATTTTAAAATCGTTTGCATACAATCACACTTGATAATTAAATTTGTATTTTTTAAAACAAACAATGAAAATGAATAAAAAACCAGACAAAGACCTAATGGTTTTTCAGTTCAAAATTTAAATTAATTTTGAAAACATTCATAACATAAACAAAGAAATTTATAGGTGGGTGTTTATAACTTAAAATTTAAAAGACTAAGGAAAAAAAAAAAGCAAATGGTTATGAAAAAAAAAATTAAAACCAACAACATACAAATAGGTATGCTGTATACTTCATTTATTTTCAATTTTACCTCTACCCCTCGATAATTCAATTCAATCTTAGTCTTTTACCTCTTACAATGAAAAAATTGGTAATGTCAAGTTTTCATTTTTGCAAAATTGAAAAAAAAATGATGGGATTTTTTTAAAACAAATTGAATGAAGGGTGTGCATAAGTAATTTAGTCCAAAATTACCATGAACTTCAACTAAAATCTGAGTCCAAATGAGGTTGGACCCAAAAATTTCCCCTCCAATCTTTTCATCTTCTGATATATATTCCTGGATGCCCAAAATAATCATCAAGCAAATCAATCAAGACAACAACATAAATTTAGCATCTCACAAACATTCAATATAAACGAGCAAAGCTCAATAGACAAGCCGACAAGATACAATTAACATTTCAAAGATGGATTTGTTCAATCCCCCACCCTATAATTATTAGAGATGAAAAGGAAATTAATCAATCATAGCTCTGAACACTGAATGGAATCATATATTATTCAAAAGAGTGCAATCTGCAAAATACTGACTTATCCATACAAAGGAAAGGATTCATCTCCATAATACACATGCAGTTTAAGCCGTTTCCAGGCACCACAAAAAGAATAACATAATATAGAGGTTCTTACGGCAAACCTTTATGATCAAGAACGCTCAATTTTTCACGGTCGTCACATGCTTCAGGAGCATGTTCACAACATCTTGTGAAATTCTAGCAGACTCTTCTTTCAGGTGATAAATCTTTTCATCTGTCTCGATTTCAAGCCGCTTAACATTAGCTCCCGAATCTCCACTACTCTATATGATCAAGGGCAGAGTTAAGCATATATATTCCAACACCCCTGGATGGTTATTCCATAAAGAAGACAAAGTGTGCATGTTTGCAATAATTCCTATACTAACCTCAGCAAGTTTTCTTTGGAAATCAGACTCGACTTGGGCACGATATGCAGCAATTTCCTTATCAGCCTCTTCTTTGGCTTGTTTCAGTCTAGCCAATTTTGCTAAAAGGAAAGGAAAATCAAGTCGTTGAGTTATAAGTTTTGTTTAACTTTACAGATTCATAAAGTAATAAGGAAAAGGTAGATCAATAGAGGGAAAATAGGATTTGATAATGATCCATCTTGATATTTCACAAAGTCGTGTCACGCAAATTATGAACTGAACTCTGGAACTACATGCCATTCGAGGAAATCAACATATTTGGACCAAAGACTTGTGCCTGTGAATGTTGAAAAATAAAAAATAAAAAAACCAAAAATAAAGGGTAAGCTTACCATTTCTGGCAGCATTGACAATGTGTTGAGCTTCTTGCTCCGCAGCAAGCAATTGTTGGATACCACCTTGACCCCTAGTCGCCATATTCTCCCCTACAAAAGAAAATGAATTTTTGTGAAGAAAGTAAATTAGTAAAAGAAGGTCGTGGAAACTCAGCAAAATGACATCCTGATCAGAAACTGTGATGCTAAATGTGATTAATTTTTGTCTGATGAGATCAAGGATCTTGATTTGCTAAATCAAGCCAATTTCTTAACCAAAGTGTTAGTGGTAACAGTAGTACTGGAGCAAATCATCACAAGAGGCAGCTCATCCTATCATGTTTTCTTTAATACAACAGATTGTGGGAATGAGAGATTGAGCCTCCCACCGCTAAGATGTAAAGTCATGACAATTACCACCGAACTATGCTCACTTCAACATCATGTCATGTTTTAATATTCAAGGCTTCAATACTTATGAGTAAGATTCCAGCTTCCATAAAACCCACGCGGCTTGTAGCTTGGGCTAATGAAGCCTTACTCCACTTAGAAATGAAAACAATTCACAAATCTTAACGCTTAAAGTGGGTGGTACTTCAAAAGGGGTAGTTGGCTCAAGAGTTTTTCCAAACATCGTTAAGACTATTTTAGTCTCGTCTCATTTTAATTTAGTGAAACCTAAAACTAGTCTACAAAATTTAAATTATAGTTTATCACCTAATCGACACACTAATTTTAGTCCTTAATCGTGGCCATATCATTAACTATAACAACCGAAGAGGAAAGTACATGAAAATGATTGAATTTTTTCTCAGCTTAAGTTTCAAAACCAAAGTCAACTTAGAAATTTGATGCACCGGAATACAAAATAACCTCTATCCATAAACTCAACCCAAACCTAGTTCACCAAAAGATTCTTCTACAACAAATCTTTTAAAATCGTAAATAGATTATGGACATCAAAAGTAAGACTGAAGACTTAAAACTTCAGAAAAATCAAATAAATCTCAAGTTTCAAATTCCCAAATCCAACGGTTAATTACACTATCCAGATGCAGCTTCCTTGACCTGGCGGAAGCGGATGCAGATCGAATAAGTCTCGATTCGTCAGGCCTCAAATCTAATAAAACAAAGAGATCACCCTAAAAGAAACTTCTGATATCAATCCAAAGAGAACCGGGAATAGAAAACAAAAGAATGCGGAAACACAGATCTCGTCAGTAACCAGGCGTACACCAACATCGGCGAGACGAAACGGAGAGAAAGAAATCGGCAGTCAAAGAAGTAGAAGAATCAATCACACGGAACAGAAAAGCAAAGCGATGAAGAAGATGAAACGATGATAGATTCAGATTCCAACAGAGGAGATCATGAATAGGAATAGTTAAGGGGGGAGAGTGAGGGAATAGTAGTTAGAGAGATGGTTACCTGAAGATCGGAGAGTTTGCGGGTGCGAAGAAATTGGAAGATTCAGAGGAAATCGGGATCGGTGTTGTTGAAGGAAAAAAAGAGGGAGGAGAGAAGTTATGGGGTGAGGTGGATTTTTTGTTTATCTTTTTTTTAAGGGAGCAAAAAAAAGGAGGTGGGTCGCGAGGAACACGATTCTTCTTTGGTTGTAGAGGGAATTTACTGTTTTGCCAATAATGTTTTTAAGCAATTCCACTTTCTCCTCTATTCTTTTCATCCTCTTACTCGTGCGTCTCTTTTTTTATTTTTTTTTCTACCATTTCTTTCCATCATTTTCTTTATTTTTTAATTTTCATTTAATCTTTTCATCGATTTTCTTCTTTTCGTCTATGGGATATTTTACAGACGTCTGGGCTTTTTTTTGTTTTTTGAATTGTGTCTTATAGAGTATAAATATTTTACCGTTTTTTTATATTTTTGAAAAGACTCCTAAATTTAAAACTTATATTTTTATTTTAATCCTTATAACTTCTACTTTTAACAGATAGATTTGTGAAATTTTAGAAATTTCAATTTAACTTAAAATTTTTAAATTTTCATTTGGTATCTGTTCGATTCAGGGTAAAAAAAATCGTATAAATCTAATAATCTCATAAAATTGAAGGTTTCAAATCATTCTTTTTTTTTTTTTTTTTCTCGTGAGGATTTAGACAAATGTTTCATAGTTTACTAACGTGAGATAATACTTTTTTTCTTCTTTTTTAACCATCTGTCTGATGAAAACTTACAAGGATCTTATAATTTCGACACTTTGTTCAAGCTCAATGTACAAACTATAAGATTTAAAACTAACGTGTTTCATAGAGTTTTAGTTTGTGTGTTTTGTTTATTTATGCATGTGTTATTTACATGATCTTTTGTGCTTTGCTATTTAAGGGCGTTTGTTTATTGTATTATTGTATGTTCATTGTATTATTGAATTTGTACTTTGTATAGCATAAAATGTTGGATAATTATCAAGAATTTTCTATCATTCAAGAAGTTAAATGAAGTCAATTTTGAACCATTAAATCTCACACTTTGATTAGACCAATTTATTTAGTCGTTGGACTTTGCTTGATAACCAAGTATCTTTTGGAATACAAATGGTCATTAAATCATCCCAAAATCTCTACCAAATAAGTGAGGTACAAATAAGAGAGAACTTTCTTCTCATAATAAAGTTCTTTATATATCTCCATTAGAAAAACAAAACAAAAAAAAAAGTTTGCAGACTCAAATTTGTGAATTATTATATCATTACACCCGTTCTTAATACATCAACAAAAGATGCAAATCCTTAAGTTGGTAAGAAACCATCTCTTCAAAAATTGAGAACTAAAACCATTCATTCAATAGTACACCAATCTAGCAATTCACTACCCAAAATTACAAAATCATATTTTAAACAAAGAATTCACTTTGGGGAAAAAAACACTTCTGTTCTACCTTTCTACTTGGGGAGGGAAAAAGATTATATAAAAATCATCTTCTCATTTGTATTCTTCTCTACTACTAAAAAAAAAGATAATAAGATAGGGAGAAAAAAAACAAAAACTTATGTCCATGATTTTAATGAGTTGGCGGTGAGCTTCTAAAAGATCCGATTGCTTTCACGGCGGAGGCTCGAAGAACATATTGATAATACATTGCAGCAATTGTTGATCCAATTAGCGGCCCAACCCAAAAAATCCACTGCAATATTACCAAACACAACCTACACTTTTATGTTCATACATTCATAATCATCCATTCCTAATCTACGCTAAAAAACAATCTTCCATCCTAAACTTTCATGAAAAATAACAATTTAGTCGAGTTTCCTTTTACAAAAAAATTCATCAAAATTAGCTTAGAGAATAGTTGGTTTAATGGAAATAAGAGATCAAAACAAATCAAAGGAGAGTGTGGATACATACATGATCTTTCCAAACTTTATGATTGTTGATGATGACGGCAGCACCGAAGCTTCGAGCAGGGTTAATGCCAGTGCCGGTGACGGGAATGGTGGCGAGGTGAACCATGAAGACAGCAAAGCCAATGGGGAGTGGAGCCAAGACAGGAACATGGGAATCTCTAGCATTGCGTTTGGGATCAGTGGCGGAGAAGACGGTATACAGAAGAACAAAGGTGCCCACAATCTCAACAGCAAGGCCAGTGCCTCGGCTATAACCATCAACGAGCTGATTAGCACCACCGCCGTAGTGGTTGTAACGATCTCTCTGCAATGTCTTGACCAAGGCGCACCCACATAGGGCCCCTATGCACTGAGCTATGATGTAGAGCAACGCTCGGACCAACGATATCTTTCTTGTTAAAAACATTCCGAATGTCACTGCTGGATTTATGTGCCCTCCTGCCATTTTTTACCCATCCATCAACCGATTTCATCCTTCTAAATAAATTCTACACTAAATTACCCATTCCTTTTACTTCAAATGTAATTTTGTAATGTTGATGAAAGTTCAAATTGAGCTTCAACAAATTCGATAAATTTTGGCTCTAAACTTGAAAAATAAGTTGTTGTGACTTATAATTAGTTTGCTTAATAATTTCCAATGTGGTATAATTTTCAGATGAAGAACTTTACCAGAGATTCCGGCGGTGCAGTAGACGAGGACGAAGATCATACCCCCGAAGACCCACGAGATTCCTACGGGGCCAACTCCGGCGCATACATTCCCACCGTTGAGCGGGTCCGTCTGGCTACTATTTCCGATCACCGTCAAAACGACGACGTACAGAAACAACAAAGTCGCCACAAACTCAGCAATGATAGCTCTGTAAAACGACCATTTCGCGAACTCCTCCATGTCGATCATCGGCGCCGGAAGCGGATCGAAATAGTCTTTCCTCGACGCCGCCCCCCGGCCTCCGATTTCGATGTCGCTGCTCGCCATTGGTGCAGGATCTCAGTGAATGTGAAGTGAGTGAAATTTTTGTTAGGGCTTCGATTGTGGGTTCGGGAATGGGGAAATTTGGAGATGGATAGTTGAATGATTGATGAGATTTAAGGGATTTTGTTTGAATTTCTTGACATCCGAACACTTCTTTGGTTTTGTCTGTGTTAATCCGCATCTCTCTATGAAGGAATTTGTGGTTCGTTCGTTGGAATTGATTTTTGAAAATTTCCGCCACAAAATGATTTCTCTCCAAATTTAGTCTTAGGATTAGAATGAGAGCGATTTTGAGAGAACCATTTGTCCATCCTCTTTTTCTAATTATTATTACATTACTCCAATTTCTTTTATTTATTTATTTATTTATTTATTTATTGTTATTATTTTAGATTTTTATGTATCTTTTAATTTTTGAAATATTTTTACAATTTATAGTAAAGTTTTAAAAAATATACTTCACAACCAACTAAACACAAAATTGTTCCTTTAAATTATATTATATGATCGTGACCTAAAATTATATTATTTTTCAAGATTATATTCTAATCTTTAGGAATATTTAAATCGGAAAAAAAAGGAATGATACAAGTAAAGTATATATTTTGTTTACAGCTTAACATTTGTCTAATTTATGACTCTAAAGTGTCATATTTATTTGTTATTAAAAACAACTTTTCCTAAAGAAATTATTTCTTATTCTCCAAAATCATTTGCTTTCTTACCCACCCTTCATAAAAAGATGATAATGTATTGTATTATATTGAAATCCAAATAAAAAACAACAATGTAAATTAGAAAGAGAATATCCGTACCTAGAACACTAAATAATTTAGTTAATTTTGTATCTATTCTCTCTCTCTCGTATAAATGTATAAATGTATACTTGGAGTAGAGTGATTTTTCTCAAGCAAACTTTACCTTAACTTGTTGTTTATTATAGTAGGTTGAAATTTGACTTCGTGTTATTGATCTCGTTTGTTTGATTGACGTATGATGAATGATTGAATTTATTCATTTTGAGCATTGAACCAAAGACTTTGTTGATTTTTCGTAAGGAATTTGGCTTTCCTACAATATTTCATACAATGTATTGTTGTCTAACCAAATGAGGCCATAATTTAGGTGGATTGGATGCAGATGATGACCAAAAATATAAATAAATTAAAGAATAGTATGTTAAGTAATGAGTAGTAATCAACCGACACATTTTTAAAAAGCAAAATAAAATCATGCCTAACACGTGCAGTGCACGGTGCACCACAATAAGAGTGGACAAGAAATGGAATTAAAAATAAATAGAGGGTGGAGTGGGCCGCACGGCCCAAATGGATATTGAGAAGCCACGTCACCGGTAAACCACACACCAATTAATCAATTATTCATATCCTTACACCTAAACCATACTCTCCCACTCGATCACTACGGCACATTTTGCTAATTCTTTCCACAGCTCTAATTTTGGTAACTAAATTAATTTACAATATTTTATTAATTACCACTAAATTTTGGAACATATACCCATTGAACTGAAGAATCAACACGCTATTAATTTAAGAAGAAGAAGAAGAAGAAGAAATTCCATTATCATGTACTTTGAAGGGATGTGGAGATTGAATTTGAATGTTTTTTAAGTTAAAACGATAGACATATGCGAGTGAAGGTGTTGAGAAGTTTGAACTTTGTATAAATAAGAAGGAATATTCCATCATCGCTGAAATTGGTAATACAAATCAACTGCGACGCAATATGAACATATATATACACAATGTAAATTCAAGTAAGAAAGAAAAATGGAAAATTAAAATTGAAAGCCGTAAACAATTATAATGGAGACTCCATATTCCATTCAATATATATTCTCACAGATCCGAAAGGAGAATTGGAGAAATATATATAATGAGAGATCTGAAATGAAGAGAGAGGAGAAAATTAAAATAGCTAATCAGAAGTATCTTCGGAATCGTGTTCAGGAATAGTATCCAAGGAAGGAGAATTGGAGGATTTGGAAGGAGAAATAAGAGGGGGAGGAGCGACCTCGATCCAGGAGCTAAGATTAGAGAGGACCGGCTTTGCCATGGAAGAGGGGATGAGGGCTGTAGTGATTGTGGAAATGAGAGAGAGAGAATGTTTGAGGAGGAAGGGGAGTGAAGGTGGATATTTATAGAGAGAGGAATAGGAAAGAGCGGAGGAAGAAGAGGGTAATGAATCCAAACACTAACACACGAGAGAAAGAGAATTCCTTTTTTTTTTATTATTATTATTATTAGTTTTAATTTTGGAAAGGAAACGCGGAGAGATTGTTTAGCGGCATGTGAAAAAAACAAATAAAAAACTTGAATAACGCCATGGGGAGCCACCTAACACCCCCCTTCCTCGAACCTACCTTCACTCTTTGGATTTTATGTCACCTTCATCACCTTTTTTTTTTTTCTTCTTTCTTCTTTTTAGAGTTCTTTGGGTTAATGAGATTGGTGTAGGGAACAAAATGTTCAACAAACTCCACGTGACATTGATAGTGAAGACATCCCACACACATTTGGATGCTTAGGAGAGAGTATGAAGTTCGAATATCAAATTTGAGTATCAACTCAAGTAGCTCTAGGAATTTACGTTCAGTCTATCGTTAAATTTGTTAGAGATACAACTAAAATATTACATTAGATAAATAAAAAAATGCCAGAAGTATATAAATGAGGATAACTATTTTTTTTAGATACGAGACTAACTTTTGAGGTAAACCCAAAAGCATATATATCGATAATGAACAATGAACATATTTGTCAAGATATGTAAATGTTGGTTGTTGTCAACAGAACTAGCCAAGTGGGTATTAAGACAAACTATGAAAAGAGGAGGTGAGGGTTTGATACTCGGTTTTCCTCCACTCCTGGCCCAATTTTCCGAACTTTCTAAGTCTGTTTAGTTCGTACTTGAGAACATTTACAATGAGATACCTCTTGATTTACACTTTAAAAATTAATACCATTAACTTCTTTGTTTTCATGTTCGTAATTTCAGGTTTCAAATTAAAAGCATCATAATTATATCCTAAAAGAACATCCTAAATTTTCCTTCCCAAAAAATACAACACTCTAATTTCTCGATCGGGGAAAGAGGAGAGAGATGTATTGCAATTCAAGGAAAGTGAAAATTCAACAGGAAGTGATGGAAATTGTTACATTTGCTTGATATCTGAACTCTGGTTGAACATTAAAGTTGCATTTCTTTGCACATGAAATATCATTTTCTATATAAGACCATTTAGGCTTTCATCTTTAAACTGACATTGAAAATTCTAAACATAAAACTTTAAGAATATTCAATTCGATGAGATTAAATTTCGACAAGAAACCTGAATGATAATGCAGTTTTTCGGTTTTTAACACTCGGGCTAGTATTGGTTCTAACATAGATATAATACTACAAGCATCAACTGAAACAACAGCTTCCAAATTCAAATCCATGAGGGCATTTAAACCAAATAATTGAATATTATAATCCTACGTTATTAATGTTTATTACGTTAAGTTTGAATCATATTTAAACTATTTTAGTGTGAAAATAAAATAGTAAACACTAAAACAAATGATAATAATAAATAGTTGATGTAAAATAGTAAAAACAGCAACAGATAGAGTTCTGAAATAATGTTACCGTTCGGTAATTGAAGAATAAAAAATTATTGTAACAAGATTATAGTCCAGGACCCTCCTTTCCCAAAGGACATCCCATTTGGGAGGAAAACAAAAACTATATATGGTCAGTGTCTTCCTAAAATATAACTATAAAATCAGTTTGAAACTGTCCATTTTACACCAAATGATAAACCAATCCAGTTATTAGAATTGTAACACAATCATGTGCCAGAAAGTTGAATCGTGGAATCAACTTATTGGGAGGTATCCATAATCTACCACAGGGCACATAGCGGCAAACATCGGAGGCCACATAAAAGTACAGGTTTTCAAGCATCAAACGCAAAAGACAGCTCCGTACTTCAGTATAATCAGTAAAAAATAAATCAGTTCAAAATGCATTTTACCCACGAGGCTACTTTATCATCTTCGTGTTTGAGTTATTTAAGTCTTCTAGTGTCGGGGCTTGAGGAAAAGATAGTGTTTTCCACCCCAAGGATATCTGATGCACGGTTTGTTGGGCCTCTCTTTGCATCCAGCTTTGACATTTTATTTGATTAGTTATGTTCTTAGCAAGCTACTATAGGTATTTATAATCAACCATCTTCATTAGCTAAAACCTATACTTAGAGGCTAAGGATCCCCCCCTACGGCTTCTCAACAACTTTAGATCACTACTAAAATAACGGCCCTAACATCCATGAGCTACAAGCAACCAACATTTAAAAGCCTCAAACTAATTGTTCAGAAAACAATTGCTGATGAGCCAATGATTTGAAACAGACTATTTTAGAGATGTATATAGGGGAACTTTTAAACGACAAGAATTGGTCCTGGGAAGCCCATGTACACTAGTTTGAGAATCTTAATCAATACCAAATATCATTTTTTATAAGAATCTTCTTCAATACCTAAAATCATATCATGTCAAAATCAAATCACCAATCCTAGATAAACAATCAAGCAACAAGCCTTAATATACTCTTTGTATACACCCATGATACCATTATATATTTCAGGTTAGCAGAGTAGAATAGATAAGATGAACCCAAAAGGTGCAAAACGCAGTTCTCACTTTAACTATTGAAAATCGCATAATTTCAAGGCAAAGGTTGCAAAAGACCTAATTAATATGTAGCCTAACACAGCCAATAACAGAAAATCCGAAGTGTATAAATATGATTCTATGACATACAAGTTCATGATAACTCATTGAAATGCCCCATAATGACAAGTGCAAGCAAATGTAGGCAAGTGATAGATTAAAAAAAAATCTAACCAGATAATCTTCATACATTCCTTGAACCAATGATAGATCAGAAATAAAGCTTTGATATTCATTGCAATAATCCAATTCAGGCTTCTTTAAAAAAAAACGACAAAAAACGCAGATAAACAAGAGAGAAATAGAGAAAAACCACCCTAAAACTTACGTTAAATAGCAAAACTGATAAAACAAGGATGTAGAAGTAAATTCAATATCCCTCATTCTAAAGGAGTGGCCAAAGAAAGTTTTACTCTCAATCTTGGGGGATTTCAACATCGCCATCAGTAATCTCTTGTTGAAGATCCTTCGGGTCCTTGCCATCGACAGTACAGCCAACAGACACACAAGTACCAAGAATCTCCTTGACGGAGCCAGAGAGATCCTTAGCCATCGACCTGGGCCGCATAACCCTAGCAATCTCAATCACATCATCAAGAGAAATATTCCCATTATGCTTGATGTTCTTAGTTTTCTTCCTGTCACGTTCCGGCTCCTTCAAAGCCTTAATTACCAAAGCCGCCGCAGAAGGAACAACGGAGACCTTCGCCTGACGATTTTGGACGGTGAGCTTTACAGTTACCCTAAGACCTTTCCATTCCTTGGCGGTCTCTTTAGCAATGTCTTCTCCAATCTTCTTAGGGGAAAGACCGAGAGGACCGATCTTGGGGGCGAGAGAACTAGCGGCTCCGACCTCACCTCCGGTGACGCGAACGAAGACTTCAACGACCTGACTAGGGTCCAACTTCGGAGGCATGATTCGGCGGCGGGAAGGGTAGTGGATTCGAGAGATTCCACAGAAGGAAACACAACCACAGCCACTGATGAACTAAAAGAGAGCGGCGAAGAGAAAATGGAGAGGCTTTCGGTTGATTTATGCTAGGGTTTTTCACTTGCCTTCCACACCCGACGATGTGTCGTCGGCCCATTCTCTAATGAAAATTAAAAACCCTAATCCGTTTCTTTTGGACTTTTCCCGCCATGTGTCGGCCCATTCCAAATTGGTTTTGTGAAAATGGGCCTAAATATATTTCAAAAAACATCTTGCGACTAAAATTATATTTTACCTTTTGTTAAAAATAAATTAAAAAATTGATCGTTTACCTAAATGTAACAAAAACTCAAAACTATTTACGGTCAGTGTAAAAAAGAAACAAAAGCATATAAAGTCCGTAATTTCACAACTTTTAGATTTGTCCTTAAATATTGAGGACTATTTGTTAATTCTATTTATTATTTTTCTTTGCAATTTATTCATATTTTCTTTATCTTATTTTTAAACGGTTTATTCTTCTATTTAAATCTCTTATTTCATATTCACCATTTTCAATAAAATTCTATGAAGCTACCTCGTCTTCCTCATATTCAAAAATATCAAGACCGTTTAAATATCATTTTGACACGATTTGAACGATAGTTTGCCATAATCAACATGATTGTTTACCATGGTCAACACGATTGTTTAAATTTGAAACATTTTTTTCATCGTTTAAGACGAACTATACGATTGTGTTGGCTTGATCTAAACAATCGTTTACCATAATCAACACGATCGTTTGATTTAATGTTTTTAACGATTATTTACATCAAACTATACAGTCACTTACCATAACCAAACATAATCATTTTCCACAATTAACACAATCATTTAGCATGGTCAATACAATCGTTTAAATCTAAAATATTTTTTCCATTGTTAAAAAAACAACACAATCGTGTATCATGACCTAAACGATAGCAGATCATTCATTTAAATTGTAGTACACGATCGTTTTAAATAAAATTACTTGTGCGCGTCTTTGTGATCGATTAATCACGTATTGACTATGATATTTTTGATATTTTCTATTATGAGTCTGTAAAATTTTCGGTTTTCATAATTTTTCTATCAAATAAAAATATTTTAACGATTAGTTATATATTTTTTATTTTTGAAAGAAAACAACGAACAACAACAAAATAATATCGAACCTAAAGTTATTAATTCAAATTTCCACTTTCACGTGTGGTAAGAAAACGTAATGATTTTTTTTAGGGAAAAGACAGGTAGTAATATTTAATTATATATAATTGTAACAATCATAGTTTAGATTTAGATACATTTTAATTTAGCCTGTTGTTTTTATCAATTGGGTTGGGATATATTTTTAATGGCCAAAATTATATGAGCCAACGGTCATAGATTGCTATCATAATTATACATATAATTTTTTAAATTTTTTAAATTTTTCCTAATGAGGATATATTTGGCAAATTTAATTGGTCCGTCATGAAATTTCATGTGTAATGACAATAAATCAAACGTCACTAACTATTAAATTATCTCTCTTAATCACTGGTGAAGAGTTGACACAAACTATATATATATATATATATATATATATATATATATATATATATAATGCTTGAAAGAAATACCAAATTTGAAAGTGACTTTATTCAATTTAATAATAAAACAATGTCTAATCCATAATTTTATTACATTTATGTTTCATTTTTTTATCATTGTATTCATAATTGAAGTTTCTCGAAATGTCTTTCGCGATCCTTGTTAAGGAGTAACGAATATTTTAATCCATGCATAGTTCATCTTAGATAAAATATATACTAATAAGTTTAAGGTCATAAGTTTTGATATCTAATGTGTGATTAAAAAAAACGATTTAATATGCTAAAATTACGATTTATTATATATTTGAAATTATGTCGAAAAGGTTTATTATTATTATTTACAATGGGACTTTCATCAAAGCCTAATGGCAAAAAAGAGGTAGAATTGGTGCAAATAATCTAAATTATGAATGAATGAAAAAAGTTAGTAGAATAATAGCAACGATGAGACGAATATTCGAACATAGAAAATTGTGTTAATTATGCTTAAATTAAATTTACTTCGATTATAAAAACAACATATTTTAATTTACATTTTAAAATTGAAAAATAACATAATCGATTAGAAATATCGAAGAAAAAAAAAAACGTAGAAGATATATTTTGAGTTCCTAAGATTTCATGTTTGAACTTAACACATATCTATTTAGTACGTGCAAGTTTTAGATAATGAATTAGGTTAGAAAACTGGTATCTGTCTTGACCTTACATCGTGTTATCATTAGTTGACAAATGAAAATAAAATTAGATGATGTGGCATGATTGAATTTGCATTTTCTTTTTAATGATGTAACACTTTTTTTCTAATTAATTTTATAGTGATATTTGTTTTGTTATATATATATATATATAATAATCACTATAAACACACTCTTATTTATCCATTTTACCTATTTTAAAAAATAAAAAATAAACAATAAATAAGAGGAGAGTTTCAATTTTATTTGGTAACTATTTTCCTTTTCTTTTTCTAAAGTTAAATTTTAAAATCCATCCATTGACAAATAATTTTCTAAGTAAACCTTTTCTTTTCAAACTTTGACCAAAGTACAAAAGCATATTAATAACTTATAAAACGATTACATATATAGGTAAAAGATCAAATTTCTAACGTTGAAAGAATAAGTCTATGTCAATTAAATCAATAGAGAATAATTTAAAGAAAATATATATTAAGTAGACGATAACTTGATTGAGATTAGACAAGAGTACAAGAAACAAACACTTACCTTTTAGACGTTCATATAAGACAAAAATGAGAGTATTATTACGCAAAATAGTTAAATCGGAAAAAAATAAAAACCATATTACGAGAAGAAAAAAAAAACATTAATTTATTTAGAAGACTTCACCACAATTATTACACACATGGTTTGTTCCTATGTGATTGCAACCATCCCTAATTTAAAAAAGATAACGTAGGCTTTCTTTTTTTTGGTTTAAAAATGATCGATGCATGAAGAATCTTATCATAATAAAAGAATTCATCTTGTTTGCATAAAAAGTAGGAAAGTGTAACAGTTATGAACAATAATTGTGCATGGGGTTTCTTTCCCCTTTCTAATTCTCTTTAAATATATATATATATATATACATTGTCTAAATTATATTTTTTATTTTTATTTTAAACTTTTGTAAAATTGGGTGTGATGATAATGATGCATTTATGTTGTTTGAAATTTGAGATTTATTTATTTATCCAAAAAGAAATTTGTAGCTTAAAGTTCACTTTAATTTTCTTTTAATTTAGTTTATATGTTTTTAAAATGTTACAAAATTTTAATTTTTAATTTTAAATTCTATTCGAATTCGGTCGGTTTAAGTATCGTCATTTATACTTTTAGTACAACTTTTAACGCTTATGAACTAAATTGAAGCAAAACTTGAATCTCCATACTAAAATTTAAATATTTTGAATTATGTCTACAAAATTTAAACTAATTTTATTTTAGGACGGTCAATATTACTCAAAGAGTAATCCTTTTATTTTCCAACGTAAAAACATAAAATATAATGGTCATTGAATAATTTGTTTATTATCGTCTATTCATTTATTTAAATAATCAAAACAACAATAATAATTAAAAACTATAGACAATATTATGAAAATAGATCAAAAAAAGTAAAAATGGTAGAGATATTATATATATTAACTATTGGTTTTATATGTGGATTGAATAAATGTAAGACATCAATAATTTTGGGGATAAATTAAAAGAAACAATTGTAAAAGGAGGGAGACAAATTTAAAGCAATTATAGAACACAAAGTTGTAAAAAAATTTAAATAAAGGAAAATAACATTATGAAATGGTCCCTGAGATTATTAATTATTTAGTAAAAGAATTTGAACCTTATCCACTTATCCATTCCAAATGATAGTTGGAATATGTGAAAGAAATTACTTCTAAAATTAATAAATTAACCAATCTAATTGACCAAACAAAAAAATTCACATATTACACATAAAAGGAAGACTCAATAAAATAGATAAAATGGCAGTAAAGGTAACGGTACTATTCTATTTCTTCACGTATCTTTCTTTTTGGTACACCCGTGCCTCTCTCCCTTCACCACCGCCGTCAGATGTTCGTACTAAATTCAACGAAACTAAGTTTGAACGTATCGGATCTGTACACGTCATCCATTGACACGAAATATTCGTCCTACTCAGCGTATTGAATCTTTAGTGGACGGCAGCGAGTCACGGTGAAAACGCGATTTTTCGTATGCTACGTGTCGCGCCCACAATTTTTGAAATATGAAAATTGAGTTTAATTTTGGTTACGTAAACTTATTATTTTATTTTTGGAGAGTGAACTTTATGGTTTGTAAAGTTTATAAAATTCATGTATTTTAAGATATAGTGTGTACGTTACTCATTAAAAAAAAGAGTAATTATGGTAAGGTATTTTTTTTGAATCAAACGGAACCTGACTTTTTTTTAATTAAAAGTGAAATCATAGTACAATAATTCGTAAGTTATAAATATGATTCTTTAAAAAAATGTAAATTTAATATTTTACTATTGTATAAGATCTTTTGTATTTTACTTTTCTATATACAATAGTTAATTTTTTGGATGAGACAATATAGATTTGAGAATTTTTAAAGTTTATAATGGTACGTTTAACTTTTGAAATCACAAGTTTTTTTTTGCCCTAAAGCATTATTTAGAGACTTACTATTCTTGCAAGCTATCTTAACATGTCCCTCAAAATAAGATCTGTATTGGATCGAACACATGTTTGAGATTAATGAGTTTTGATACAATGTTTGATATTATGAGTTTCTGTCTCAAAACCAACTGACAATGAGAAGAGTAATCCATTTATGATTTTTTTAAGATAGGATTCTTAACATCTCAACAAGTGATTTGTTTTTCTTTAAGTTCATTTGATCAATGTGTACTTTGGACTTAGCGTAGTTTTTATATTTTTAATAAATCTCAAATTTAATCCAAAAAATTTGTAGCGAAAATGTTGGTAGGTTAAATATTTATAAAAATTGAAAAGAAAAAGCAAGAGAAGAAGAATTTAATCATTCGAGGAAAATAGAGTGGAAGAAATTTCAAAGTAATGTAACAAACATTTATAATAAAAAAAAAAAAAAAAACCATAATGTGTGGGACCCCACCAATTGCAGTGGCCGTAGGGAGGGAGAGTTCGTAGCGTATAATATCCTTTAATATTTTTGTTTTTGTTATTTTTTAATTTCTCAACCATTTTTATTTGAATCCGAAATGATTGGTACACGTGTTGAGGTATTATTAAGTGCATTTAAGAATTCGTCGTTATCTTCTATTACACCAATCATGCGATGCAGGAGAGTGGTGGCATTGAAATTTTACTAAAATATATGTATTTTTCTTTTATTATAATATTGTCCGACGTGTCGTACCCTAAGGTCTTGAGAACTTAGACAGAATGATATTGTGTTGTGTCGTATCGGATCGTACGTGTCGTCTGTTGTAAATGCCGGATTTTACTACCATTATTTCTCACCATCCCTCTCCTCCTCACGTGCTTATGGTGCACTTCCCATATTTGATTCAAACAATATGTAATTAAATTACTTTATCTTTTTTCAAACACATATTATATATATATATATATATAACCAATATTCTTTTAATAAATTTACTTTGCTCAAAATAAAGTTAAGCTCGTGAATTAATTATCTAAAGATAAATTTGAAGTTTTAATCGTTAATACATTTCATAGTTACTTGTTCGATTTCACTTACCAAATTAGCTCCATTCAATTAATCATGACAACTACGTGATGCACACATTTTTGTTTCAAAAAATTAATGGATAGCAACTATAGAAAAAACGACAAAGACATTTTAATTTAATCACGACAAAATGAATAAAGATATAGCAAAATTTTAGATTCTATTAATAATAGACATTGATAATCACTAATATATTTCTACAAGTGGCATTGATAGACAGTGATAAAAGTTTATTGGTTTCTATCATTAATATAATCTAAAATTTTGCTATAAATATTTTAGTTTATTTTACTATATTTGAAAGTGTCCCTTTATCTAAACTTACAAATAATTTCATAAAATTTAAAATTCAAATTATTGAAAATCAATTTTCATCCTAAAAAGTAGAGTTATATAAGAAAAATTCACAAAATTTTGTATATACAAAAGTGATAATGGAAAAAGATTTATAGGAAAAGAGGACCAATAATAAACAAGTAGTGATGATTAAAATGAGAAATTTAAAATTACATGAACCGAAAAAGAAAGGGGAAGGAAAGAAATAAAGAAAGAGATTTATAGGGATAAAAATGTAATTTGAAGTTATTAGAGGACAAAAAAGTTATTAAACAAAGGTAAGAAGAAATTGGTAAAAGGGTAGAAAATGGGGTGTGAGAATCCAACGGCGAGTGCACGCTAAAACCGTGTGGGAGTTGTGTATTCTAGAATTGTCTCTTGTATTATTATTTATTTGAATATATAATTAAAGTTTAAAAATGTTCGTACGCCGGGCGAAGAAAGAACGGGGGGGGAGAAGCGTGAACTTATCCATTAAAACCATTATAAAAATGGTGGGCCAAAACTCTAAATAATTTCACAATTTGATTCCTTCAGAGCAGTTGAATTTCAATTCAATTCAATCACAAAACAAGAAGAAGAAGAAGAAGAAGAAGATCTGAAACTCCTCCAAATCATCGATCAATTTTTTTCAATGGCGTCACGGAGAGGCGGCTTAGGATTCGGATTCGGTTTTCACTCCAAACCTAACTACATCTATCCGGCGTCGGAGTCACTTCGCTATTCTGAATCTTCTACCGAAAACGGCCTCTTTGAATTCGACGAATCGGATATTTGGACCTCCGCTACTACTACTACTCCAACTCCCCCGATGGAATCGAGAAAGATCTTTCCGATCTCGAAGAAACTCCCGAAGAGGAGTGGGTCTGCTGCCACGGCGGTGGAGAAGGCGGTGAAGGCGTCTTCGTCATTGCCAGTCAACATTCCGGATTGGTCGAAGATTCTGCAGAAGGATCAGAACAAGCACGGGCGGAGAGCGGTGGCGGAGGAGGATTTTGATGATAGTGACGACGAGGATGACGACATTCGACGGGCACCGCCGCATGAGTATTTGGCGAGACGGCGAGGTGATTCGTTTTCGGTTCATGAAGGGATCGGAAGAACGCTGAAGGGAAGAGATTTGAGAATGGTGAGAAATGCAATTTGGAAAAAAACTGGGTTCGAAGATTAATTTTAGATTAATTTTTAGCTAAGCCTCATATAATCAGTACCGGAAATTATACTTAGAATAATGATTAGAGAATTTTGATGAAGTAAATTAATGTAATTTTCCATAAATTTTCTCCCTTTTCTTCTCTCTCTCCTCTTTTTTCTTCTCTTCCTTTTGATTCAAAATGTGTTCTTGTGATTATCTGTATCAAAAACAGTGATTTCTTTTTTGTTAATTAATTTCAATTCTCGAAACTTCAATTAATTAAATAACATTTTTCTGATTTAAGTATTTAAATTTTCGAAACTTAACGATTAAGCAACCGCCCAAATCAAACATAGTTCAAGAACATATAATTATATGTTTTAGGTTCAATTCTTCATTTGCCATGAAATAATTAGAAATATTAAAGCAATTAAAATGCTTAGGCATTTCTTGGGTCTATAAAAAGAAAAGTAGAGTGATTAAAATTAAAAATAACATAATTGAAAGGAAAAGAAAAAAAACTGATTGAAATGGTAGTAGGTGAAGAAAGCTATAGACAAGGTAGAGCAATCTTTGGGAAAAAGAATTCATATGTTTACTTGCTTGCCCAATCAAGCTATCCTTTACCATTAAAAAATATATATATATATATATATTTTTTTTTAAAAAAAAATTAAAAATTGGGTTTCATAGGAATATATGGTCTATTTTCCTTTTGTTAGTATATATATAGAAAATTAGATAATAACCCATTCAATTTTATATCTACAACCGAATGGTTAAAAAAAAAAAACAATTGTTTTAGATGATATGGGTGTGTACTTATTATAATAACTAGCCATTTTGAAAAACAACATTTTTAAATATAATAAAATAAATTAAAATATTTATAAACTATAATAGATTTTTGGATTATGTCGACTATAGATCAATGTCTATTGTTGATAAGATTTAAAATTTTACTATATGTTATAAATATTTTGTCAAATTTGCTATTTTTAATAATTTCCTTTAAAAATTTCACTCATAGGTCACAGTGATAGACTTATTTTAACTTTAAACTTTGAAATATTTTGTTATATTTGTAACTTTATTTATAACATTGTTGTCATAGTTACAACAATCTCATATTTAAAATTGCAGTAAAATATCCTAGTTTATCAAGGTATGTCAATATAATCCGAGTCTTTGTATTTTACAAAATTTGTAAACAAAAAAAAATAATAAAAAAGAAAGAGATTGGCAGACAAACTAAAATTTGAAAAGTGGCGAACATGGATTGGTGAAAGGAAAAAGGAATGGGTGTTTTTGGGAAGTTCTCGAGTTGTTTTACTTTTGCTTATAATGCCTCAAAGATTCTTTGTAGCTTATCCACCTTACCTTGATAGGGACATTTGACAATATTTTTTCTCTCTATCTTGTGGTTCTTTTATTCATTAATATTAATTATTTCAAATATATTATTTATTTTGCTTTCAATTGTCATTATCAAGGAAGAGATGGAAAAACACACACACACAAAAAAAAAAGAGAGAGAGAGAAAACAACATTAGATTTTTTTTGAGGTCCAAATTAAAATTTTAGATGTATGTGAGTTGATGATCATGATGTTAACAATCTCTTTAATTGAATTTAAAAAAAGAAGTGTTAAAGTTTAATTTATTTTTCCACACATAATAATATTGTTTTTTTTAATATTTTTAAAAAGCAAATTTTATTTCTAAAAAAATGTCAGAACGAGTTTAACAAATCTAAGGAGTTTGTAATTTTAATCTCATATTTTTATTAGATTGGGTTGTAATTAAAATAAGTGAGTTTTTTTTTTAGTACTAATAATGCAAAGATAATTACACTAATTGAATTAGAATTATTTAATGGTCATTAAAGATTAGAAGTAGCTGTTTTTAATGTTAACAAATGCGAAGAAGGGAAGGAAAGGAAAGGGAAAAAAAAAAAAGGCTAATTATAGAAAGAGGAATTTATATTATCCAACGGCGCTGCTTGGTTTCTTCCGACCTTCCCCCTACTTCCCCAACTACCTTCAATTTCTTAACGGATAATGTCAATTTTTGTTGTGTAATTTTAATATTTAAGTGCTAGTTTCCTTTTTAGTTCCACCATTAAAAGATTTTGGTAAATTGTTTTACGTATCGTATTTGAATTGGATAAGAAAATAATTCATATTTTGATATACGTTGTTAACATTTATGTATTTTATCTTTCTGATTCTATAATTCTTCTCGTCGTTTGTTATGTAATTGTAAGATTTATAGTCGATGTGACATCTTTTGTTGAGTAGTGTTAAGCAGGAACTGGATTGCTACGATGGTGTTGAGGCTAGTAAAGAGGATGTTTGTTACATAAAAAGAAGTAATAGATAATAAATAAAAAAAATCAGCTTGATTTTTTAAAATAAAAAAAGTCAATACATAAATTAATATCGTATTTGTTCGATCAACTTTTAATGGAGATATTTAATTTTATAGAAAATAATATTATTAATAAAAAAAAACATTTGAACTAATATCGTTTTTTTTTAACTTTTAATTGAAGAATTAAATTTTATAGAAAATATAATATTATCAATAAAAAGAATATTTGAACTAATTTCATTTCCGCCTTTTAAATAAACAAACAAATTTTCTTTAATCGGCTAAAATTACTTTTTTTTTTTTTTACTTTATTTTATTTATATGCAACTAAAAAAAATGTTAGCCACCAAAATATTAATTTAAGTTGGACCGAATTTACACTTCCAATCTTCTAATTAACATGGTTTGCTTAATTGGTAATAAATTTGTAATTAATTTTGAGGGATAATCACTTCCACCTTTTAGTAAAAAATAAAAGGGGAAAAAAGTCAAAAGCTAAAAAGTCATTTTCATATCTAATCTAGTATGGAAAATAGAAAAAGTGGTTAGGAAGATAACAAAATAAATAAATACATAATAATAATAATAATAACTATTATTATTATTATCTTCTATTATCGTTTTAGTTCATATATTACTTTTTAGACATTATTTAATAGCAACTTATATACTGATATGCGATTTTGGATTATTGAACGATTGATATGTTCTCGAAATCTAAAAGTTACATCCAAAATTTAAAAGTTTAAAGTTGTTATATTGATACACATAGTTTTAAATAACATAATCTAGAGATCTAGAAGAATAAATTGACATTTTTCTAATTAATTTTACAACATATTTATATTCTACGTTTAACACATAAAAACATGTTTTTTTTTTCATTTTCAAAATTAATAAAATATTAAAACTATTTACAAAATATAATAAAATTCATCAAACTCTCTCTTGTTTAATTTAAATTTCGTGTTCCATTTTTAACGTTGTAACGTAACGTTTTTTTTAATAAATATAATATAGTTTATAATTTATTAAATACACTAATAAAAAAATAATCATCTTTAAAAGTACTACCAACACATATTCAATAATTCTCATTTCATACATTCAATATAAGCTTAAAGTCAAAAATTTCACCCTCGTATTGCCAATTTTTAAAATAAGAAAATCTTCATCTTCAAAGTTTATTTTAAATAGCAAAGTAGTTTCTAAACGTTTAAAATGTTCCTTTAATTCTAAAATTTCCCTTATTCGTTCTGTCTAAAAAACTCAAAAAGAATTCTTCTTTTAAAAATCATCATTACATTAATTTTTTTTTCACGTAGATTACTAAAAAATGTCATAGACTAAAATGATTAATTTTTGTAATCAACATATTTGTAATGTAAGTATTGGGCGACGAGGTTCGATTGTTCGGTGAAATTTGGCACAAAAGTGATCCATGATTGGTAGCAGGCAGAATATTAGTGTCATAGTGGAATAAGATATTCTTGTCCGGAATAACAATCCACATTGAGATTTGGAAATATGAAAGAAAAAAGGGGGCATCCAAACACTCCCAACACAAAACTAAAAAAGTGGAAAGGAGATGAAAGAAGGGATGATAATGGCAATGGTGGGAATACTATCCAAATAAAAAGAAAGGAATGTGGATTCCATTAATCCACATTTTTATAAAACCCCCCCTCCTCACATGTTAACTGCATATTAGTGAGTTTTTTTTCTTCTTTTTTTAACCAAAAGATAGCATCCGATCGTAATCATATATGTATGTCAGTTGAGTTATGTTCGTTTTGTTCACTATATATTAGGCTTTCATAAATTGTTTTAAAAAATGTCAAAAGATAAAAGTTTCTATATGATAATATCATTGATTGGAAAATAATGTGATCATAACTCAATTGAAATCAACTTCTATTATAAACTTTTAAATATAAGATTTGATCTCCTGTCCCATATATTGTCGAAAAAAAATTGACAAAAAAAAAGTTAAGCTTGTTGTATTCCATGATTACGTCTTAATTACGATGATATATGGACAATTACATCACTATAATGTAGTTATATTTACGTAAATGAAATGTTGTAAAAATCACTTTATATTAATAATTGAGTTGTTTTTACTTCAAATATCATTGTGAGTGCATTTTTTTTTTCTTGTTAATTTTAATGGTTTACATGTATTTATAAAATTTATGATAATGAAGATATCGATGTCAAACTTTTCTATTTGTCGATATATTGAGAGATATTCTAATTTGTGAACCTAGAGAGTAATACGATAGGTAGTTAGTAAGGATTGATGAGTGAATATGACATTTCACTATTTGTCTGGACAATTTTGACATGTGAATACAAATATATGTAGTCATATTCGTCGAACGTTTTTTAAATGGTTTAAACTTCGGGTTTACCTTTATTAATTACATTTCATATATTTTCAGTGTTGTCAAAAATTGAAATTGGAAGTATGTTATAAGTCACATCATTGTACATATAAACTTTATGAGTAGGAAGATAAAGTTAAATTAGTTGGTTGAAAATAATTTATTGCTTACGTTTACTTCATATATGTTTTTGGGGTTTTCAAGAAAATGGAATTATTTGGATGTATATTATAAAGTCACATCATCCTACATATATATAAATTTGAATAAGAATTAACTCTCATATATAGTTTTGTGTCAATTTAATCACTACGTTTCAAAATTGAAAAATTAATTAAGTTTCTAATATTTTAATTAGTGTGTCTTTAAAAAAGTTAATTCGTAATTGCATGAGAGAAAAATGACTAGACGGTTACATATTGAGATTAGTTGGGCCGAATGGGCCGAGAAAAATTTGTCTGGTCCACAGATATTGGGCCCAATTAATCACAACGGGCTAACCGCGCTAGAGTCTTCGTCATCAGCGAGAAGTTTCTTCCGGCCTCCTACCTCGAGATTGTCGCCGTCGATTTCATCGGCCATTGACTAACGAAGAGGAAATATGGGCGGTGATCGGAAGCGAATCTTGATAGGTTTGACTGTGGCGATGTTCGTAGGATTGGTAGTGTACATGAAGCTTTGGACCATCGACTATTCGATGTCTACCGATGAAGCCGAACTTCTCAGGTTTGGATTTTCCATTCTTGGTTCGTTTTTCTCGTTTTGTAGGTTAATTTTGCGAAAATCTGTGTGAAATTATAGGAAATGGTACCGATTTCTCTTAGCGTTGTCGGAACTTCGTAATGTAAAATTCAGTCAGATCATCGGTTAGCTTTAAATTAATCGTTTATTGATCATTCAGACGGCAGTTCGATCTTGCAAACCGGGAGGCAATGGATGAATCTGCGGAATGGCGTCGTATGTACGATAACGAACTAGATAGAGCTAATAGATGTAAAAGTGAACTAAACCAGGTCAGTACTCTAGGGTTAAGTTGCCATGAAAATTGATGAATTCAATAGAGTTTGTTTCTCATTGCATTGATTCAGCGGAATGGTTTCGTTAAGACTTATGCAATTACTTCTCTGAAATCGGTTGTTTAATGGGCGCATGCTTGAATTTTGTTTATCTTTGTTGCTGCTCTCGTGATTTACGGCTTTCCAATCAAAAGATTCATAACGTCTTGCATTGTCAACCGGAAAAAAAAAAACACTTGTTTGACGCTGAATATGAGAAATGCTTGTGTATTGAACAAGAGCTCTGTCCTTGGCAGCATGAACTTTGAAATATTTCTCACATTGTTGATCTCTTATTAGTAGTAAGATGCTGTTTTGAAAGTAACTGGTTTAATTTTGCTAAGTTTTTGGGTTTGAGGTTATTTAACATGATATTGGATCATTGGTATTCAAACGTGGCAATGTGATTCCCTTTTCAATTACTATTGATATCACTTGTTGGATCTCCCTAAATTCCTAATTTTGAAATCTACAAGTGAGAGGAATGTGGAGGAATGTTGAGAAACTAAAAACAAAAAGCCAAATTCAAATGATTATTAAAGGGGTCAAAACTCTTGAATTTAACACCACGAGGCTGTAAGTTGCTTGTACATCTTTGCATTTGACCACTGTTTGTGCACAATTCTACTTAGCAGCTTAAGGCATCATTTGAGAAGGTGGGGGATGCTGCTAGGATCAATGAGAAGCTAACAAAGATGCAAGAGGTAATCCCTTTGATGTAACTAATTAATGAGTTCTTCCTTCAAAAAAATTTGGAAATGATTTCAGAACTAAAACTTTGTCCCACATATTTTCTCTTAAACATGTCAAAAAAATTTCAGGAAAACTTTGCTCTCCGCACACAAGTGGATGCTTTACAGCGAAGGCTAGAGGCCGAGAAGTCGAGATGTGGCTCTCAATAAAGCTAATCAACAGACACTGAATCGAAAAGGGTACTTACTAACATTGTTTTTGAATTGTAAAACGTCTATCACAAAGGTTGTTGCTTGGCTATGGCTTGTGATGGGAAGTACTAAACCAAATTGATAAACTAATGAGGGTCATTCCAGGTCGTGATTTTTGTAGGTTTCTCTAGTTCTCTTTGTTGTCTGGAGTTTGTAGGAAAAGAGATTGTTGTGAAATTGTCGCGAGATCATCAACTCGACTTTCACTTCTGAGGATTCAGCTGGCATGGGAATGACAGATGTGGATATCCACAATCAAAGCTGTAACTAAAAGGTAAAAAAACATGGGGGAGCTTTTCTCCTTCATGAATCCAGTAGTGTATGTAAAAGTTTAGGCTATAGAACAATTTTAGAATTTGGAACCTAGGGTTTTACTCTTTTCTTCTCCTCTTAAGATTCATATGATTCAAAGAGTTAATTTGAATTGGCGCCATGGTCTCGAAATTGATAATACAAATACTATATTAGTTTAGTTGAGTTATAATCATTTTGCTTTCATTAAATATATTAATTAATTAATTGGTTCTAAACATCGTTTTATTTTTCAAAATATATAAAAAAACTTGAACCAAATTGTTTTTATTGGTTAAACCATTCAATAGCATATATCTTTGTTAAAAAGGTTTTAGCGAGATTATAAAAGTTTAATCTCTATTTGAACTTATATACTAAATATACATTTCCTGGTAAGAATGGTTAATGTCACTATTAAATTTCTTTCGACAAGTATTTATTTTCGTCAATATTTTTACGTTTTCATAAGTTCAATTTCGATATGAGGAGCGAATTAATATTTTCATCTTATCGTAGAAAAATCCACAAAACACACAAACACATACATCAAAACGTCACTAACATATTTATGATATAAATTATAGGTACATTTACTTATTTGAAAATAAAAAAAGAAATATCTATTTACTAATTTAAACTTACTTTTCTTAATCTTTTTGTTTTTATAATTTTTTTTTCAGAATTTTATGTGATAGATATAATTTATAATTTTTCAGAAATACCCATTGAATTGAAATTTTGTTAGGAAATTTCTTGAAAAATAAGACATCAATATTTCCATCCCAACATTGATTCAACTATTCAACTAAATTGGCGACATTAGCTACAAATTTGCAAGAAATCATTGATTTGTGTTAAATATGTGTATATGTTTTTTTTTTGGTGATGTATGAAGTGAACGTCATAGAAATAAAAGATAAAAGAAAGTTGTTTTTATTAAATGTATAAGAAGGGTATATTATATAAACACATAAACATAAGAACTAGTTGTTGAATAGTGATATGTTAAGATAGTTATGCATATTAATCTAAAAATAGTATGTTTAGAACAAGAAAAAGACATCATCCAACAATAGTATTTTCTTCCAATACTTTCTCCCTTGTTTTCTCATATGGTTACATATTTTGAAACAGAATAGAGGGAGGGTAAGTGTTTTATTTATTTGCCCTTCAACTTTGCTAGTTATCTAAATAAAAAATATCGATGAAAATTACAAAATTACTTTTCACTATTAGATTTTGAATTCCTTTCATACGTGGACAAAATTTGGGATTTAAAATGGTGTGTTAACAGATCGTTTGAGTTCATCTCACGTTAAAACATGAAGGATAATATTGTCTTAAATCACTGATCGACCTAAAAATCTAAACTATTAAAAGAATATTATAACAACAAAAGAAGTGAGATGCACAAAGATAACGGTCTTTAGTATTTTTCTTATGATTTTTTTTTGGAATAAAGGACAAAAGTGACCTTTTTTTACATATAAAGAAACAACAAAATGCCAATATTATTTGATAAAATAAAAAGAATAAAGAAAAGTATTTTTGTTGATTGTTCATGATGATGATGTGTTGTTAATGTGAATGAAAGTGAAGTTCGCCATTGGAAGCGCTCTCCGTTTTTACACTTTACTTCTTGCTTTAGACTCGCTAAATTAAATCTTCTATTCACACATTCTTACGATCATCCAGGAATTATGATATTTTATCTAAATCTCTGTCATCTTCTTACAATTTCCTCCTTTTCCCTTCATAACCTCTTCTTACATTGCCTATTTCTCTTCATGTTTTGTTCTTTCTCTTCTTCTTCTTCTTCTCATCACCATCCATGGCAACCATGAAATTAGGCATTAAACCCGAAGCATTTCATCGCGAAGGCCAAACTTGGTACCCCTTTTTGTTATTTTGATTCTAAATGCCGTTTTTCTTGTTTGCATTGATTGACGTTGTAATGCCAATTCATATGATTCTGTTTTTTGTTTTGACGCATTTGATTTGATTTCATTAATCTTTTTGGTTTTCTTCTTTCCTCTTAGGCTTTGCTCAAGTGGGTTACCTAGCGATGTTACAATTGAAGTTGGAGATATGTCTTTTCATCTTCACAAGGTATGTTTGTTTTGGATTTTCTATGAGTTTTTGCCGTCGGGTGAACAGATTGATGAATTTCATTGCAATGCACTTAAATTAGTTTTTCCATCTCTGTTTTGGTGTTTACTGCAGTTTCCTTTGCTCTCTAAAAGTGGGTTTCTAGAGAAGCTTATAGAACAGCTTCCTAATGAGGATGAATCTGGCTGTGTTCTGAAGCTTCATGATATTCCTGGTGGTGCCAAAGCATTTGAACTTGTTGCTAAATTTTGCTATGATGTTAAAATAGAGCTTACTTCTTTGAATATAGTTAGCCTTAGATGTGCAGCTGAATACCTCCAAATGACTGAAGAGCATGGAGAAGGGAATTTGATTTCTCAAACAGAGGTTTTCCTCAACGAGGTCTTTGGTAATTGGACAGATACAATTAAAGCTCTTGAAACTTGTGAAGAAGTTGGATCATATGCAGAAGAGGTTCACATTGTTTCAAGATGTATTGATTCATTGGCTATCAAAGCTTGTGCTGACCCACAGTTGTTCAATTGGCCGGTGAAGGGGCAGGAGAATGTCCGAAGCCCCAATGGGACTGTTCTATGGAATGGGATTTCTTCAACCACAAAGCCCCAACCTACCGGTGAAGATTGGTGGTATGAGGACGTGTCATTTCTTAGATTTCCCTTGTACAAGCTTTTAATTTTGTCTGTCGAAGCTAAAGGATTGAAATCTGAGAATATAGCTGCATCATTAATACACTATGCTAAGAAGAATATCCCCTTAATCAACAATCAATCGAGTTTCAATGATATGAATCATGTTGCGTCAGGAATCACAGCTTCTACAAATTCTGAGGTAGATCAACGACTCCTACTTGAGGAGCTTGTGGGCTTACTACCGAGTGCAAAGGGTGTCACCACAACCAACTTTCTACTTAGGCTTCTTAGAACTGCTATGATTTTGCATGCTAGTCCATCATGTAGGGAAAGTTTGGAGAAAAAAATAGGCAGTCAATTGGATCAAGCTTTGCTTGTTGATCTGCTCATACCTAACATGGGATATACAGTGGAAACTCTTTACGATATCGATTGCATTCAGAGAATTCTGGACCATTTTATGTCGATATACCATGCTCCAATTGCATCTTCTCCTTGCATAATTGAGGAGGGACAGATGGTCAGCGGAACGGATACACTGACCCCGATGACAATGGTGGCCAATCTAGTGGATGGATATCTTGCAGAGGTAGCTCCCGATGTGAACCTGAAGTTGCCCAAATTTCAGGCCCTTGCGGCTGCGATCCCTGATTATGCCAGGCCATTAGATGATGGAATTTATCATGCCATTGATGTGTACCTAAAAGTAAGATTTATTTTCCCCTACCTTTTACATCAAGTTCATGTTCTTCATCTTGCATATATTCCTAGAACTGAGAGTAATCATCTACTTTAGCTTGTAGACACTGACATCTTGCAATCTGGTTAAAGTGTAAACCTTTGAGGAGTAATCATTCATGATATTGGTAAAAAAAGAATGAAATAACAATGTAGATCTTACTAAATTAGTCATTCATCTAATCTCAGGTCATCGGGTGAGATATACTATGGTGTTTGGTTGTGAATCTTTAATGGCTGATGGTACTTTACAACTTGTTCAGGCCCATCCTTGGCTTTCAGATTCAGAAAGGGAGCAACTATGTAGATTGATGAATTGCCAGAAGCTATCATTAGAAGCCAGTACACACGCAGCGCAAAATGAGAGGCTACCTCTTCGAGTAATCGTCCAAGTTCTGTTCTTTGAGCAGCTTCGACTACGAACATCAATATCAGGTTGGTTTTTTGTTTCTGAGAATCTGGAGAACTCACAACATCCGAATGGAAACCTTGGACTTCCAAAGAATGATTGTACAAAGGCAATGGAGGAGGGTCGTGCAGACGAGGGTGGTGGTGGAAAGGATGTAAAAGAGAGAGTTTCAGAGCTTGAAAGAGAGTGTTTAGGGATGAAAATGGAGCTTGAGAAGTTGGTTAAGACAAAGAAAAGTTGGAGTCTTATTCCAAAGAAACTTGGTTTTGGAAGAAAATCACAGCCTTGCATCCCAAAGCCAGATGATATAATGGAACAAACAACCTCCGTCAGTGCTCCACAGAATAATGAAAATGGTGATTTGGGTCAACGAGTAGTTGCATAGATGCATCAAATTTAATGAGTCTTCAGTGTAGAATACTTTTGGTCCAACTTTTATTATTATTAATTTTTTAAAAAAGTATGTGTTTGGTTGTAAATTTATTGATTAAAGTGTTTAAAGTGTAATAATATGATTATAAATCATATAATGAATGGCAGTTGAGTTAGTGACTAAATACTAGATGGGAAATAAAAATTATGAATTAATTTAAGAAAATGTTTTAATTTTACCGAAATACTATAATTATTAAAAAAATTATTAATTTTTTCAAATAATTAATTTTGAATTTGAATTTGATTTTTTTATATAATTTTATAATTTCAAATCCAAATTCTTGATACACCTAAAAACATATAAAATATTATTTTCAAAGATGACAAAATTCAAAAATAGTTTTCAAAATACACACATCTATCAAATGCATTTGTTGAATTCAGTGAATAAAAAAACTAAAAACAAAACTCAAGTTGCTTATAAAGAGAAGACTAATGATACCAACACAAGCCACGAAATATATATATATATAAGTTGCACAGAAGATGGTAAATTTTCATCAGAGAATCCTATACTTACAACTTTTCAAGGATATGAGAAGTTTCAACAATTAAATGTAGAGGCTATTTCATAAATTGACATTGAATGGAGTAATTTACAAAAAAAAAAGGGGGGGAAAATTCCTCCACAAAATAGGAAATAATAGCGATATAATTTCGTAGTAGCCTCCTCCATTTGCAAAAATTCCTTCACCCACTATCTCTTCAGAAATAATCACCTGGAGATATCACAATTTTGAGGGTAACCAAGCTGCTCTATTTCCCAACTCAGCTGTGAAGCAACTCTTTCATGGCAAGGCACATACTCCTACAACACAAACAGTCCATACAAAAGTGAACAAAGACTCATAGGATTGGTTTAAATTCTCTAAGTGACCAGTAGACTTCAAGAACAAGATGTATGTATATGCTATGTTTTATAGTTTTGGTATATCATAACACCTCTAACTTCTTCATTAACTCCTTTGCCGTTGGCGCTGATACGATAATTTGGCGCGCACTTGGACTGATAAATCCTTCCTCGACAGCTTTATCAATAAAAGATAGTAGTGAATTGTAGTATCCATCAACATTCAACAGTCCCACCTACAGTTTTCAGTGTTCATTTTTATCATATTCAGTAACTAACAAAGCTAACCGAATAACAGCACAGAGACAAAGTAAGTGAAATAAATATTTGAAAAACGAAAAGAAGGAACACAGACTGGCTTGTCATGAATTCCCAGTTGAGCCCAGGTTATGACTTCAAGTAGTTCTTCTAGAGTCCCATAGCCACCTGCAAGCATTGATATGATTGGAAGAAATATTTCAGCAGATTAATATCAATTCTATGCTTCTAGAGCTATCTATGTTGCAGGTACAAAATGATTCAGATGGTCCATTTCCTGTAATCATATTTAATGGATTACTACCCTTAAGCTGTGGTGATATGGAATTCTTAAACTCCGAAATGTGGTTCAATGTAATATTTGACTTTAACATTAACATTATTGATTAGAATATGATTCAAACCCTCAGATTTAGATTTGCAGTTGAAGTAAAGAAGGGGGAATATTTTGACAACACATCAGCGAACGTTTAGATAATAGAAAGGACATCAAAATATTTTGAAATTCTAAAAGAAACAATTAAGGACAGAGAGTTTTCAAACAGGAAACGTAATAATTCCCTATGGTTAGTAACGACCATTTGAGCAAAGTGAGTCAAAGTAGCCTTTTTTAAAAAATCGTACACAGAAGATACAGAACTAGTGAAGCTATGGATCAGATTTTGGAAAAAAACATAGCTGCCCACAGCTTAAACTATTTAAGAAACTATCTTTTTCAGTGTCTGATATTGATGGGTCAATGATGGTTTCTTAAAAACATGGCTGCACAGCTGCTATAAATGCACAATGCCATCAATATAGATAGTGACATAATTCGTTTGGAAGGAATGGAAAAAAAAAAAGTTAAGGTCTGAGATATTTGGAATTGAATTTTGCTTGATCAGTGAAACTAAGAAGGATATAGAAAGACAGGCACCGAAAGCAGAAGCATAATGGTCAAATTATGGAAAAAAGATAATAAGATGACGATTGCGTGTTTTGGTTTAGAGGAGGGAACAAAAGGAGGATAAAGAGGAAGAAGGCTTTTTAGAGCTTTTGACTGACTGTCAGACAACATAGCCTAATTGTTTTGTTTGTTTCTGAGATGCTATGATAGTAACTTAACAGTCAAGTAAAAAGAAAGGGAAAAAAGAAAAAAAAAGAAAAAAAGAGAGAAGGGTGGGTGGGGGAAGAGAGGGGAAGTTTTGAAAGAGAAGTTAATGATGGGGTTTTGGTCAATATTGAATGCCAAAATGAGTAAAAGCAAAAGGAGGTGATGAGCACTTTTGGTTTGATTGAGAGAGTAAACTTAAGAAGTTAACAGTGCAAGTGGAAAATGTTAAGTGCAGGCTTTATATACTCACCTGGCAAGGCAATAAAAGCATCTGAATGCTTTGCCATCTCTGCCTTCCTTTGATGCATATCTGCCACTGCCTTCACCTCCCCTACAGTTTCACCAGTCAACTGCAAAAGGAAACCGTGTAATAGAATAGGTTAGAGAGAGAAGGAACGAGAGAGAGTAGTTTAGAAGAGAGAAAAAATGATGGGTTTTGCAGGAAAAAGGAGATTAAATCTAAATAGTTTTGATCCAGAGATAATCTCTAATTTCTGTAGTTATCTATTATCGTGACATGGGCTGAATGCAAAATGAAGCTCTGTAAAGTAAGAACTGAAATTAATATCTTCATGAATCAGTGTAAGGTTTGAGATGGTTTAGAAAGGATCAGAGAGCTACAAGTTCTAACTACAGTGATGGCAGTATCATGGAAAAGGCCCCCAAGCATAAGAAAAACACAGATCTTGAGCCACACAGAAGAACGTACTGGAAAGAAGAAGTAATAAATGAGAGAGAGAAAGAGAGAGAGAGAGGAGTCAAGATGGGAAACAAAGAAGATAACAAAAAAGCTAATAAAAAACTAAAAAGCAGGAGTGGGAAAAGTATCGTAAAGAAGAAAGGGTTGGAATAAATAAATGCAAAATCGGATTAATGAAGAAGAAAGAAGAAGAGTACTTTATTTTAATATAACTAAATAAGTAGAGAAAAAAGGTTGAAAACTTTATGAGACTGCTAGGTTAACGGACATACCTCTCGAGGCATGAGTGTCTTGGGTATAACTCTGGACCAGAACAGTAACACGACAAAAGTCAGTACAGTAGAAAACTTGTAATGGTGAAGAAACCCAAAAATAGAATCATAAAAACAACCTTAAAGGGGCCAATGGAAGTAATTAAAAAAAAATGTGGGCATACCCAATGACATGCCGACCGCCATCATGAACAGCTTGTGAAACTAAACCCATCAGGCCAATGCTGCCCCCACCGTAGACCAGATCAATGTTCCTCGAAACCTTAAAAACAACATCAAAAACCAAACTCATCATCTCAAATGACTCGAGAGTTTCATTTTACGAAATGGGATTCTATCCTTTTACTTTGAATGTATGTATGAGAAGCCCATTTGGATAAAATTTCAGAAGAAACAAACCGTAACCCAACTGAGATATTCATGCATTTGCTTTGCAATTTAAGCTTCTGATGCGAAACGGGAGACGAAATATCAAGTTGAAGAATATATTAGTTAAAATAAGTAAAGGGTCATGATCAAGCATAATCACAAACACGTTGTGAACACACTCACAAGACATCACAACTGAACGTCAATGGAAAACAAAGAAAACAAAGGATTTATTAATTCGATCATAAATATTCAAAACAAACAGTATACACATAAAGTTCACCAAAACATTTGGAAAGAAATGCAGAACAATCTCTAGCAACATGAAAAACAAAACACCCCAAATAATCATTTGAACAGAGAAATAGGAAATGGATCGAAAATAGAGTAAAAAAGAAGAAGAAGAAGAAGAAGAAGAGAAGAAGATTTTATCTTTTTTTACCAATTCCTTGCCAAGTTCAATGGCGGAGTCCTGGTAGCTTCTCTTTTTGCCTTGACTACTACCACAGAACACACAAATCCTCCTGAACTTAGATAGCGGCTTCATTTCATGATTCATAATCAAACCCTCCATTTGTGTTCCTTGATATGACCCGATTGAGTTAAAGAAAGTTTTAGGAGTGGAAACAGAAACAAAGCCTGTAATAGGTTGATTTTGGAAGTGGGTATTTGTGAATGCTCCCTGAACAGAACAGAAATGAACTGAGAGTGGAAAAAAAAGGGTAAAAGGAAAAAGAAAAAGAAGAACAGAGAGAAGAAAAGTGAGGGACTCTGTTTTTCTTTTTTCACTTTTATGTAAGGTCCGAAGTTTTCCTCTGTTCTCCCTTCCCTTCTCCCCTTTTTTCTTAATACAAATTTTAAATGAAAATATATTTCATAAATAAATAAAATAAATAAATAAAAACTCCTCGCACGTGCGTACCTCACGCACGCTTTTGCGTCATCTTCACACAAACAAACTCTCATGCCTCCAAGCCTTCTCTTATTCTTCTTCCCACGCTTCTTCATTTTCATTTATTACTAATTTAATTGCAATAATACCTCCTCCATAGACTCTTTTTCAAAATATTTATAAATTCCTTTCAAATTTTACTATATTTTTTAAAATATTTTCATTCTTCTTAATTTTAATTCAAACATATTTAAATTATTTTGAAACAAAAAGAAATGTATAATTGATATTTGGGTGAATAGGGCAAATGTATTATTATTTGTTATATTTACCAAGAAGAAGAGTGTTATTTAACTAACTTTTTATGATATGATTTGCAATTACTCTTTTATTGTAGTTTAATTAGTGAAATTAAGTGTTAGGATATAAATGTTAAAATAGTCCAATGTATTAGAGAGTGAAATGTGGTGTTAATTATGTTTTTATGTTAAATATTGTAATTTTTTTTAATTTTAATTTGTTGTCATTAGTATTCATAAGATATTAAGAAATTTGGTATCTTCGTCTTTTATAAGTAGAATCAATAAAAATATGTTTTTATTCTCTCTCCCCTCCTCATTTTTATTTGTTAAAAAAAAAAAGTAGATATGTTTTATTAATTTTAAATTAATCATGATTTTTCACTACTAATTCCCCAATTCAAGTATAATAAAAATTAAACAAAAATATTAATGATTGCTTGTTGTTCTTCTCTCTATATTTTCATTCTTTTGAATAAGCAACAATTGATTAAATTGAGTTACCATACTTCCTCCAATCATTTATGCATCTTTCAATCAATTAATAGAAGAAATTGCAAACTATTGTATTGCTCTCGCAATTAGTGTATATATATATAACTATAAATTATTGTTTTATACTAATATATTAATTCAATAATTTAAACAAAAAAAAAAACCATAACATGTAAACATTAAAATATATATATTTTTTAACACTACCTTGACTTCTAAAAGTCGAAAGTAATTTGATAATATTTATTTATGCTAAAAATCATCACTTAAAAGAGAATTAGACCTATACGATTATATATGCATTTTGCATTGTAAGTATTTATTGAAGTATAGAATGGGCATGTGTATTAAATTCACAAGTACAATTTTGATTATTAGCTAAACAAATTTAGGGTATGTAGCCAACGAGAGCTTCCCCATCTCTACGTTTAATTATAATATCTTTTCAAAAAAAATAATTAGGGTATCTACTGATATTTTATTTAGGGATCTTTTAAAAAATATAACAAAACGGCAAAATATTTATAATGTATAGAACAATTCAAAAACGGAAAAAGCTCAGAGTCTCATCATGAAAAATAGCAAAAATACCTGTCACCGCACTGTCAACAACCGTAGTTTATTTTTTTTACACCATTGTTTAAATTTGGTTATCCCAATCTAAACGATTTTTTTTTAAGTACATTATCATTTAGATTTGGGATCGTCGTTTTTTTCAATCTTTTATGTTTATTACACGACTTTGAACAACCAAGTAAGAATGTTTGAAAAAAATAATACAACATAAATCAAATAACAGTTTGGAAAAGAAAAAAAGCAAAGAAACAGATAGAGATGGAAGAAAAAAACTTTTATATTTATTACACGTCCTTGAACAACCGATGTTTGAAAAAAATAATACACCACGAACCAATATAACAGTTTAGAAAAAAAAAACTAAAAGAAATAGAGGAAGATCGAAGAAAATAGAAAAATAAATATTAAAGAGGAAATCTTAAATATTTAAAAAATAGTTAAAGGTACCGTATTTTTATATCCTAAGAAAGTGTCCCTTTTATTTATTATGTGCTAAAAAAATCTGAACGTAACTGTTCAATTTTGACTTTAAATTATTAGTCAAAATAGGCTGAATTTCTTCCCTTTTAAAAAACATTAACCACAAATATAATTTAATTATATCAAGTATCCATTTAAATCTTAAATTTCGAAAGTTGCAAGTATCGTTTTAAATTCTAAATTAATATAATCTATTAATTTAAACTTTAATTTTTTATAAATTCATCAATTTATGTACTTAACTTTTATATATGTACGAATTTAAATTACCGAGTTTAAGTTTATATATGCATATGAGTTTAAAATCGTTAAATTGATACAATTATTAATTTTGGGTTTGAATTGATATACAAACCTAAACGTTTATGGTTATAAATTGAATTTTTTTCTAAATAATGAAAATTTGAATCCAGAAGTACCTTATAAGAAAGGTTTATTTGATGTCCAATATTAATCTATTCATACTTGATTTATCTTTGAAAATAACAAAACTTGGGGTATTTTTCTTTTTTTTTTTTAATATTTATCAAATTCTAGAATTTCAATGGTATGAAATTAGAATTTTATGATACTAGTCAAGTTTAAGAAGTAAAGAACAATAGTAAGTTTTTCATCATTATTTAAAATGTTTTTAATTGGAAATATGAAACAGTGTTTTGTAGTAATTAATTAATGTGCTTTTTCAATAGTAAATTGAGAAATGAAGAAAAAATAAATCTTATATGAATTTCTCAACTTTTTTAATTTTAAAATACGAAGATACAAATTTAAAAACCTAAGAGAAAATTAAAAAGAAGAAAATAGAGGGGGAGAGAAACATTAGGTTATGGGTTTACTTATTGATGCTTGGGAGTTAGGCTTTGCTTTGACTAATTTGTTTTATGATATTATTAATTAATTACTATCCTTTATAATCACTTGTCAGAAAAGTATGGACTAATTATAATCATTAAATATTTTTTAATTTTATGTACAATATTCTTTTTTTTTAAAAAAAAAATAATTTGAAAATAAAGCTTGCTTATCAACCATTCTTAACTTTGCAACTTACTTTGATATCTTCACAATGATTTTGTTTTTTCTTTTTCTTTTCACTTTTCCATTTTTTGAAATATAAAGTTTTTAACTAATGATTTATGTTCTGATTATTCTTCTTCTTTAAAAAAATATATTGTTTATTTTTTTGGTTTTTTGAAATGTTTTAGAAGTGTAAAGATGAAACTTTTTTTTTTATATAATATATACTTATCTACGTATAATATGTGTTTTAACATATTATTTATTTTAATATATTCAATATATATGTTTTATTTTGAAAGTTATTTTTTTTATTAATTTTCTTTTATAATTCTATTCAAGTTTTTCTTTTCTTTTATTTCTATAAATTGATATTTATCTTAATATGGTCAAAACATTTTTTAATTAAAAAAGTTGAATGCAAATCCAAATTATAAAAATAACTTTTCTTTGGTAGTTTTAAAAAAATTGATACGATATTGTCTGCAATAAAATAACAAAGTTAGAAATTTTAAGAAAAAGAAAACGATCTTTATAATCTTAGTTCTAAAATAAATAAATAATCAATATAGTCATAATTATTAGTATTGCATATATATGGAATTTTAGAATTATATCTACGTGATAAAAGTGAACTAAAATATTTACAAAATAATATTAAAGTTTATAAGATAAGGTTGTAATATATTTTGCTACATTTATAGATATTTTTAGAACTTATCGTTAAAAATGAATTTAGGTAAGGGCATCTAACAAAAATATCCATATGTTTCGTTGTATTCTGTTTATTATTTGGTCCCTTTTGTTATCATAAATTGCAACAAAATCCTTATGTCCATAAATTCTTAAAAACTATAGTTTTCATTTAGTTTTTTTCTTTTTCTTTTTTCTCCAATTCCATCATCCATGCATGTAGTGTTGGAAACTATAGATCTCACCTTTGGAGTCAAAAGGCAAACAAGATGAGGAGAAAAAGAAAATCTTTTCAGCAAAAGAACATAGAATTGCATGAAAATTTTCTAATCAAAATTACCTTTCTTTCCATCTTTTTAACATCAGAAATACGAACAGTTAATCATGTGCAAATTAATCATTCATTCAATTAGAATCTAATCCCATAACTATGTAGTAGAAGGAAACCTTCTCGTCCTCTTAATCGTCCTAAAAGAATAAGACAAACAACATCTCATTCTCTTTTGAGTACATAATTATGCCTCTCTATGAAGTCATATCTATTCGAGATTTCTAAAACTTAAACATTTTTATTTTTAATTTTTTCTCTATTTTACGGTTTTTTTTTTATTGAGATAGACATGGACATCTACGACTTCATTTTTTCTTCGAAAATATTGCTTGATTATTAGTTAAAAATAAATATTATATATCTCATGATTATTTAAAATCGATATTTCAATTAATTAACTAAAAAATTATTGAAATATTTTTTTCTTTTGTTGAAAATTAAAATGAAATTATCAATAATAAAAATATATAAGAGAGTTTGGGAGGGAACAAAAAGTTAGATGAGTAATTAATATTCCTGAGATAAGACTAAAATAATGTGTGTTATTTATGTGGGAAGATTAATTACCTCTATGTATATATATAATTAATTTCCATCAAAGAAAGAAACACTCAGAGAGAGTCAGAACTATATATTTTCTGAAATCTCATATTATTTAAAAACATTACTCATCAGTTCCTGCTTTGTATTATATATTGAAAATAATACATATTTGCCTTTATGGTGACTGGTTGATTCAGAATTTAGTCTCCATCTCTACAAAATTTAATAATTCAAACAAATTATAATCAAATCCAAAGAATATATATGTGTAAATTTTGAATGTAGTTTTTATTTGGTACCTAAATCAATTCATTTAAAGGATTAACCTCAACAACAAAAACACGTCTCTCTTCGATAAGGACAAGGAAAAGAGAATCGGGTAATACAAAGAAACCTAAACACTTTAAGAAAAAACCAACTCAATTGTTTTCATGTGATGAGTCGTTCCACCTGCCCAAAATAAAAAGATGAACATAGATCGAAATGACTAATTAAACCTCGTAAACAGATCTAGGTCAATTTCGACGAAGACTTTTTTTAGTTGATATGATTATCATTTTTATTAGTGGTTAATTAATATAGGACTTAATTAGATCATAAGATAATAATATATGTTGCATCAACTAAGGTAGGGACAGGTGACTTTTATTATTTGATTTAATAAAGAATTAATAGCTTTGATCAATAAGTGAGAGTATGGTGACCACTTAGAATTAATTAATTTAGAAAAAAAATTATATAAAATAACTGACAGTTTGAAGACCTAATTTTGGAAGCATATTTTATGGATTTTGAGGACCATTCTACTTTTGGTCATAGTTTCATATTTCCAAATTTATATTTAATGGACTTTATAACATTAATTTGATTCCTTCAGGGTCAATTACCCAACTTACATCTACTACATGTCATCATCTTCATTGTACCAAAAAATTCAAGCTACTTTAATAGAGTATTTTCGATCATTCTTAGATTCCTTCGTTCTTTTTTTTCTATTTTTTTAGATCGATACTTCTTGCGTGTTTTTTTTTATCAATCATCTAAAAACAAAATTTTGAAAATTATAAGTTTTATTATTTTAAGCTATATTTGGGTTTCAAATTTTAATCTCAATTTAACCGTCCTCAATTAGGTTAGATCTCATATGTTACTTTTATTAATTTATGAACATCTGTGTTTTATGCTATAAATTCTATATATTTATAATATCATATAGCTTATAGTATACTAATTGCACATATTCATTTATCATTATAATATTTATGACATGAAAATTTAGTATTAATTTTTAATAGTAATGCCATGGAACTTAATTAATTATAATTATAGGCATGAACACCCAAAACTAAAGAAAAATATACATTAAAAGGGTAAATCTTTAGAAATTATAGCATTTTGAAATTTAGGAATAAAATGAAATTAGATGACTAATGTAATATCTTGAAAGTTAGAGATCAAATAAAAACTATACTAGATTAGGAGAAAAAAAATTATATTTTCCTATTACTAAATCACCAACAAAATCCGAAAAGGAAAGTTTGGCTCGTGTATATAGTTACGACTAGATTAAGTTTAGTGGAGTAATAATTTGTATAATAATCATTACATCAAATTGAGTTTTTCATAGAAAAAATTGATAGAAAGATCTAACTTTTGATCTCTAAAGAGTAAGGCTATGTCAAATATGTTAAGCTAAGCTCGTAATTAGTAGTCATAATTAATAGTTTTAATTGTGCATATTAGTAAGTTTAATTTCGATACATGCACATACCTTAAATGTTCTTTTCTAACAGTTGAGTAGATTAATATCATGGGACAAGTAAATATGTGAAATAAAATAGGTGGTTTAATTGGCTTCCTAATCTCGAAGGTAATTACACAAAATGGACTCAACGATCTAAACTGGGTTTCGAAAAAGTTTGAAGATCCATTTGAATTAATATTTTTTTTACAGAAGTGGAGAGCTAGGGTTTTGATGAGTGCAGTTGAAACATACTTATCAATTTATTTTACTAGAATAAAAATGGCACGTGGCATTTTATTTAATTTGTTTGGTTTTGAGGAAGAAAATAATACAAGCAAAGTACAATCCAATTTAATTCTCTTTTGAAGAATTTTTTGTATCAAATTTTAGGCAAAAGGTAAAGCTCAAATCTGTTGTGTTAATTAAATTATATAATCAATAGTTTGGAATAAAAGTACGATATTTTTTTCAATTTCTTCATTACGAGGAAAAGTAAGTTTAAACGATATTTAGTTTAAGTTGGTCAAAGTCATAAATAAGCCTAATGGAAAATGAAATTGTGTAATGTGGCCATTATTGATTACAATTTTTTTTTTTTTGGGTTGATATGGGAATTAGATGAATTAAACGTATATTCATGTGTCCTAAAATAGACTTTATGCTATATTTTTAGGCTAAGTGTAACAACGATTAGACGAGACAAATAAATGACTAGTTTTTAAATAAGGATAGACCAATTATCGTTAATAATTAAAGTACATCCAATTAGTGACCACAGTAATAAATGTGATGATATATTCATTCTTGTAAATACATGTTTTTGCTCTACTATATTTATGTCTGTAAAGGGACAATATATCATATTGTATTAGGTTAAAATATGGAAATTAGTCGATTTTAAATTATTTAAAATCGATTTTTATATATATATATATAAAGAATTCATTTAAAAATTGTAAAGTTAATTAATTAAATTAATTATTCTAAGGGAAGTATTTGTAGTATAGTACTTTTCAATAGTTTTAATCATTTCCAACCTTAGTTATATGTTTGTTTTATTATGTTTAATAGAATCACAAAATTTTAAAAAGTTCTAATGGATTAAAATTATACATTTAGATATCTATTAGCTAGAAAATTTCAAGTACTAAACTTAATTAGTAAACTATTTCTTAAACTAAAATCTTATTTTAAAAATATGTGAAACCAGAAATAAAAATGATCAATAAGAAAAATATTCCTTCATACTTTTAAAATAAATTGTGTTTGATTTAAATTATAAACTTTATTGTGTATAATAATTTACCCTCTCAATTACATTTGGATTCAAAAAAAAAAAATTGCATAAAATTAATAATTATACTTTGAAACTTTCCTAAGTTTTGTATAAAATTAATAATGTCCGAAATATATATATATTTTATATGCTCATCATGAATTTTGTATAATATAAAACTAAAATTGTCGGATATGATTAGATAAGTCGTGCATAATAGAATTACAATGACAATCGAGTCAAATGAAGCTACGGATAGAACTACGAAGATGAAGATCATGAATGGCATCAACAAAATCTTATACGTATCACATAAAGATAATTTTTTAAACAAAAAGAATCGAAAAGACTCTTGAATCAAATTTGACTTAAAGTAGGACAATGCCAACCCTTTTTAGGTATAACAATGACTTATTGACTTATTCGAACTCTACAAATTAAAAAATAACAAGTAACCCGTCCAAAAGTTGAGTAAAAACAATACTTAGTCATATCAGGAAGAAAATAATATGTTTACTAAATGTATATATATATATATATTGATAGATTTAAACCAAATAAAATTAAATATATAATTGGGAGGAAGAGAGGATTTGGTGGGATATTTTCTTGACAAAATTTATCCTAATTTGAGAGAAAAAAAAGGGAAATGACACTTCGAGTCACATTAATTGAATATCCATTTATTGTGTGTGTTTATTTGTTTTTGTGGATTTCATTTCCTCTTTGTGTTTCATTATGGTCTACCAAAGGGAAGGCACACCCCATGCATCCCCTCCTCTTCTTTTCTAATTTTGTCTCAACAAAAACAATTTTTCATTCTTTTTTTAAACTTTTTTATTATTATTTGAAAAAAAAATGACAAAGTTGTTTTTTTCCCCTTCTTTGGGACACTTTTTTGACTTAAATTTGGATCCATTTTCATACTTCACATCACCTTCCACTTACAAATTAATTAAATTCCTAATTTCAATTTTAAATATTATTCGGTGATGATGGTATCTTAGATAGTAATTATCGTTTTTTAAAAAATATTTTCACTTGTCAAATTTTTATTAGGTAACTATCTAGATTCGACAATAGAACCTAATGCTTTAGTTTCTAGTTTAGCTTGTGCTATATTCTAGTTCATTTTTTTTTTCCTTTTTATTGTGGTTTGTATGATAACATTGAAGAATCAAGAAATTGTATATATATTTTCTTGATTCAATTTATATTATTATAGAAACATTTACTACAAGTTCCCACCATGTTGGCCTAACTAGTTGCACAATTATTAGTTCAATTATTTAAATGCTTATATCAATCCAAATATTACTTAGTACAAAAGACATATATAAATTAGTTTAAAATAATAAATAGTTGAATTATCAACCTCATAACTTTTAAATAAAAAAAAATAGAGAGAGATAAAGTGCAATTAACTTTAAAAATTAAGAGCAAATTAAATGAAACAACTAACATCAAATGGCCTTAATTTACTTAACTCAATTTATTATTATTTTTAACTAACAAAGAATCAAATTGTTTGATTTTAAAATGAAAATATATTCTTGTTCACTCAAATGATATAATATGAACTAAATCAAATTTACTTAGAGAAAATGTCGTCAATAATTTAATCAATGTGAGTATTGTTTAATTTTTTGAAAAGAAAATCAATTTTGCACATTATATAAGGAAGAAAACCCTAATTTTGCATATGTTTCCTAAAATGATTTGTTTTTTCTTTTATTAAAAAAAAACCCAACCATATGAAAACAAAATAATAATCCAAACTTCTAACTAATTGACCACATGAAATATAAAAATTTAGATTCAAATTTCTTATTATAATAAAATAATTATTAAGTAAATATATATTAAAAAAAAACACATACTCTCAATGAATAGATGGATTTTATATATATATATATATATAATTTTTCTTGCCCAATTTTTGTTTATTAAAAAAAAAGAAAATATATTATTCGTCAATTATAAGTGTCATTTCCATATCGTGGATTTTTATATAAACCCATATTCAAAAAGGTAATTTTTTTTAAATTAAAAAAACAATAATGATATTAAATAAAATGAAAGATCTGACACACATATATATATATAAATTAAACCAACCTATAGGAGAAGATTTTAGAAATGGGGTGTCACGTTTTGTCCCCTCAAAAAAGGCTAATTAGGCATTGTAGGGTTTTTCTTTTTATATAATTTATTTTTTTTTATATTTTGATTAAAAGAAAAATAATTTAATAATTTATTTATTTTCAATCTTATAGGAATCACAACTACTTCTCCCTTTCTCCCTCATTATTCAATTTCCACTCATTTGTTATTTTCCTCTATTTTCTTCATCCCTCCATTCATTTTAAACCCTTTTTTCTTTTTCTATCTTTTTCCAAATCATACAAAATTTTGTCAAACCAAAACTAGACTTCCTTTCTTTTTAATTTTTCTAAATCAAAATCATAAAAACTTAACACATTTGAACTTTTGACTTTGAGATCATTATCCTACTACTCATCTCTATGTCTTTCCACCGTTGTATTTTTGTTAAAAATTGACTTTTCAGCAAGTTAAGTTTGTTTGTTATTAATGACTATTTTTGGTCTTTGTAATTAGTCTTAACGTGTAAATAAACTTTAAATAACACAAGCTATACTGTTTAACAAGTATGATTATTCAAACCATAGGTGTAAAGATAATCATCTACGCCTGTCAGTTGGATATGTTTCTTCGTAGTTTTAATTTAGAAGTATATAATAAGTTAATTGAGCTTGATTTTAAATACTTTTTTGTGTTTATGTGCTACACTTGAACAAATAAACTATTTAAAAACACGAGAGTAGTAATTTGCGGGATGAAATTATTCTTAAAGTTAGACGAGAAAATCATCTTCCTCCATTAGCACGGACTATAGTAATTTAAATAGTGGAGACATCGAAAAATATATGACTATAGATCATAAACAAACGGCATAGAAAATGCTTCTAATTCTTTTTTTTTCTTTTATAAAAATGAATTATTAGACAGTAATTATTATTGAGAAAAGAATCAAAGTCGTGATGGATTAAAGAAGATAAGTGAATGATAAATATAGGTATATTTGATGATAAGACTTGTCTCATCAATATGTAGAAATGCCTTTGAAAGGCTAGAATTGATTTTATTTATTTTAGTGGATATATAATAATAATCAAAAGAGAAAACAAAGAAACAAGAAAATACCATACTTTTTTGTTATGGTTGGGAAAAAGAAGACAAAATATATATAACCACTAATGAAAGTGAAATTGAAATTATTTTGATTTCATTTCAAAATATATTATCTAATTTCATTTACACCTCCTTGGGGGAAATGCCTAAACCCCTTCCCCTAAATAATCCATCAATGGGGTAATTCCACGTCGATATATATATATATATAATTTGACATTTTGTGTTTGTCACTCTATAACTCATTATTTCATCCTCTTTTTCATCATCATTCTTTGTGCCATTTGTTTATTCTAATTTTGATAAATTGTAATTTGTATATGGTTTTAAGTTGTATAATGTGTTTAACATCACATCATTTATAAATTTGTGAGTGTTTAATTACTTTAGGAGAAGTTTATAGTTTCTTTGTTAAGTATTTCATTATAACGGTTTTTTATTCTTTTGAACTACATTCTTATAATTGCAATGATTTACCCTTTTTAAGTTAAAATTTAACTTGGAGGTTGAGATTGTTCCAATTCCAATAATGACATTTATTAAGTTTTCAAATGATGAAGTTTCATTATGGTCTTTTATCGTAACGAAACTATTATTTTGTTGTTCACATCTAAATTAGGTTTTTTATGTCCAAATGAACTTACATCGATCACTTGTACTCTTTGTCTGGTTGGAATATCATCATCCATTCTCCGTTAATTACTTTTTATTAAGAAAACAACTATTGAATTGAATAACTAATATCTTCAAATAAAGTAAATATATTTTTGAAACCCAACTTGCTAATATATATATATATAAAAGAAGATTGTGGAGCCTATTTTCCTTTTAACCTTTTTTGTTTGTTTGCTAAAAATGAGTAATTATGGAAAGGTAAGGTTCAAATAAATACATCCAAAGACAAGAGTTGGAATAATTACCATGTGGGTATGTAATGTAGTTTTTACTAAATTTTATTTTCAAAATTCCATCACTAACTCTGTCTATTCTGTCTCCATTATTTGTTAGTATGATACTAAAATATTCACTATATTGCTTTCATGGTCTTTGATAAATAAATAGTTTTAAATAGGATATCATATTTTGTTTGCTCTTCATTGGTTGTTAAGTATTAAGAAAAAGTAGTTTTTTTTATTATTATTATTATTATTTCCTTTTTAAAATCAACTCATGAAAATTGATGGGGTAGTTTTTTGGTTACGAGGAAAATAATTTCGTTGAAAGTTAAAATTAAAAATTAATTTTTGACAAATATCATCTAATTACTCATGTTTAAAGATTAGTAAAAGTTAAAACTAAATGATATTTTAAAAAACAGGAAAATATTGTTTACAAATATGGAAAAAAAATCAATCAAACTCTCTTTAGTTCGTTTAATTATTTTTTGCTACATAAAGTAGATAGTTTTTTCTCCTCTTAAATTCACTTGTGTTTTAAAAATGATTTTAAGTTCAACAAAAAAAAAGTGTAATAATTTTCCAAAGACTTCCATAAATAATTCAAAACCCAATCTAGATTTGTTTATTAAGTGAAGTTCGTTAGATATTTTATGGTTACGTTCACATTTGGTTTTTGTTTGGAGTGAAGGTTTAGGATTTACCAATAGTGGGCCTCTATGTGGCCCAATTACGAATGGACCTATTTTTATTTTGTTTGAAGGGAAGGATTATGATCTACCAATAATAGTGGGCCTTTATTTTTTAGGTTTTTTTTTTTTTTTAATATTTTGACAATTTGTTTTTAGTTTTCTATTTTGGAAAGTTAAGCTTATAATATTGCAATATTGATGGATGGGGTTTCGCCCGTTGTCCAAACTGGTCCATATCGTATTTGGAAGCCGTTCAAATTAATTACGGTATGCAATTGAAACAGTTTCTTTCGAAATGGTAAGAATGGAGGTTTGATTATGGGGTGATTGTGTTTCATGCTACTTATGAGTTAAGCTCGTAAACAATTTATCCTCTAATTTTCTTTCATCGTTGCTTGCTCGAAGTGCTTTAGAAAACTAAACAAATTATAGAAACTAAAAACGCATTTTCAAAACTTGATCATGTATTTTACATTTGACCTAGAATTCTTTAAGAAATTTCAATTTATGCTCCATTTATTTCAATTTTAACTCTAAACTAATAATTACCATTTAAACATCAAGTTCAAAAAATGTTTTTAAGAAATGTTAGTGGTTTGGTTCAATTTTCAATATTCTGATCCATTCGACTTCAAACCAAAAGCCAAACAGCCCTAGTCTCTAGTGAGGCAAATAGCTCCAGGGCATCATAATCCTCCAAGAGGTGCAAGCACCTGCTTTTACATGTTGGAAGCATAATATCTTTAAAATGATATTGTAGCCTCAGCCTTGATGAGTTTGGGCACGACACAACATATGTGGGTTTTTAATCTTAGTTGAATGCAAAATTAGAAGAAAAAAAATATATCAAATATCATCGATCAAAGAGAAAAAGTACAGTAAATCATTCAGCACCATTTACTATCGGAGAACAGACCATGGAAAAATAAGGTTAATATAAGAGCGCTCAAAAACCACGTTAATTCCTTATAAATAAAAGCTGCAGATACTCAAAACTGGCGCCTTGGCGGCTTTGCTTCGGCTTGTGTTACTCGGATGGATCTTCCAACCAAGTCCTGCAATGTATACATTTTTACTTAGATATATGAATGATGCTTGATTCCAAATCATACTTCGGAGGGGAATACCGTGCATGAAATGAGTTTTATAAGAAAAGAAAAATGATAAACTGAGATAAAACATTGCACCACAAGAAATATCACTTCACGCAAGACAGATGGGAACAACAAAAGAACATATACGAAGAAAACAAGTGAAGCGAATCGAAAAGAGTCATTAATGTATTCGAATGAATTGAAAATTAATCTGATTACATGAAGAGGATTTCATATAGGCAAAGATGCTACAACAAAATCATGGTTAACCTGATTACATGAAGAGGATTTCATTTTTATAGCAATTGGTCCTTAATGTTGTCTATCTCTTGAGTTCAGTAAGCAAGGTTTAATTGAACGTGAGGGCACATATCAAGGTTCATCATAAGCAAATGCAGAACTGACTAAAAAAACGCACAAGAATGAAAGGTCGGTGTAAACTTACAACTCCATTCAAGGACTGAATGGCATTGTTAACTTCCTCCGCTGAATTATATGTTACGAAACCGAAGCCCCTAGATCTTCCGCTATCACGATCATAAACTACTTTTGCCTCCAAAACATTTCCGTGTTCCCTAAACAAGTTCTCAAGTGTAAGATCGTCAACACCCCAAGCAAGGTTACTCACATGGACCCGATTGCGGTTGTCAAATCTTGAAGCATTTCTAGAACCTCTGAAAGGGGAATCGTCCCTTTTCGGTGGAGGTCCATAGTTTACCCTTAGTGATCTCCCATCGAGTTCCTGTAATAAGTTGACCAAGAATCATTAACCAGAAGAAAATCCAATACTGAGATTTGATTGAAAATGAAGGATAACACTAAGTAATTGGAGCACAGAGGTGAATTTATGAAACTACTGGCCTCAAAAAACACCATGGAAGCAGATAATCTATACATACGTTTTACCCCAAGAAATAAGACCGAGCAAGAGAACATCACTACGATGAGTTCTCTAAATACAATGAGCTCGTTGATAATTTGATGTTCAAAACTTGATAGCTCTATGACTTCCTACTTTTTCATTTAAGGAGTAAATGAATCATGCCCAAAACCATTGGTGCAGAGTATTAAGCTGGCATAAACAGGGTGTATGAAGCGACTTACATAGCCATTAAATTGTTGAGCAGCTGCTTCAACCTCATCAACAGTCGACATTGTAACAAAGCCAAATCCCCTGCTCTTTCCCGTCGTCTTGTCATAAATTACCTTCAAGAAAATTAGGGCAAACCAAATGGGTCTCTTGAGAAAACATAAACACGTGATAACACACAAAAAAACAGAAGGAAAAATACCTCGACTCTTTCAACTTGTCCGGCGCTTTCGAATAAGCCGGCGAGTTGAGCACTATCGACACTGAAAGGAAGATTTCCGACGAACAGTTTGAGGTCAGGAGCGTAGCCGGAGTCGTCTCCATCGGCCTCAAGAGTGTCTTCTTCCTGGTCGTAATCGGATGAGACGGCGACATTTCGAACAAAGCGGGAGGAGAAAGGAGAAGAAACCCTATGAGAAGGAAGAACAAAAGAAGAAATGGAAATAGGATTGAGAAGGCGAATGGAAGAAGAAGGATTGAGAGAGAAGAGTTTGAATTTAGGGTTAGACAAAGATAGAGTTTTGAGGGTTAGGGATGAGAGCGTGAGAGAAGCCGCAGAGGCAGACATGGCTTCCGAGTTTTTGAGATAAGGTTGGCGAAGGCTAGACGGGGAGAAACTTAGATATTTATAGGATACTTTTTTTTAACTTTGTGTACATTTCTATATATATATAATATTAATATCGGTCTTGATATTTTTTTAAAAAATGGGACTTTATTTAACACTTCTTCTTCTTCTTTTTTAAACTATGTTTTCAAATAGTTTCATTTTATTTTATTTTATAAATATTTGAATCCTAAACCTATATTTTTTAACTTAAAAAAATATGGACAAATTGTGAGTTTTTGTTTAATATGGTTGTGGTTGTAGTTACATTTTCATAAAAATTGAGTTTTTAATTTTCTTCTTGAAATCGGATTATAAATTTAACATTTGGATGAATTGGATGATTCAATCTTTATTATTGAAAGTTTTAGAATGTACTTGTAATTGTTATCAAGTTTTTATAATTTACCTAAAATAACTTTTGTAATAAATTTAGTATTGGTATAATTTTGAAAGTTGAAATTTTATAATTAAAAATTTACCCGTGCATGATAATAATTATCACCATGATGTGTGTAATTGGTAAAAAAAAAATTGCTATTTTATTGACATAACACTTGCTACTTAGAGATTTTACGTAGAATTAGTGGTTTGCAATAATAATACATTTAACTTAAGTGATAGTAATTCTATCAATGGACAAAATATGTCAAATAAAAACAGACTAAAAAATTAGGTCGAACCTTTGTTCTTAGAGACTAAAGCTTCAATCACTTACCTCGTAGTTGTTGTACTATAAATAATATGATTAAAATATATAATCTATCAATCTAATCAATAAAACAAACAAATAAAGTCAAAAATAATAAAGTTAAGAAAACTTTGACAAGTTAAACAGTGGGTTGCCCTATTACGATTGTAATCAATATCAACGAGAAAGTTTATTTCATTCTTGTTAATTGGTATGATAGTTAATGAAAAATCTACCAAACATATGCAATTATTGTCCTCTACCATTTTAGTATTCTATTTTTGGTGTACTTACTTTTGCCTCCTTCAAATTTTAGTTCATTCATTTCAATAAAACCATCTTTATTTTTCTTTATTTGTTGATGGGTTTGAATTTTATTTCAATTTATTTTTTATATCTTTAAGTTTCTTTTAAAACTTGTTTATATATTAAAAATTTTACTATTAATTTTATTTACTTGTACAAATACAATTACTGAAAACACCGATTTTATTATAATAGTATTGAATATTTTATCTCTTAATTTATAATTCTTAATATACTAAAAATGTTATGTTTTAATTTTTGGATGTTCGAATTTAGAAACAAGTCATTTTGAAAAAGAAAAAGAATATATGTATTTGGATAATATAAAAATAGCTTTTGAAATGGTTTTAAATTTATTTTAAACAAATTTTATCAAAGAGTTCAAATTTTATTCAAAGTTGAAATAAAAACAACATATTATAAATGGATTGTTGGTATTATTGTGTAACGGTGTAATTTATATTCTTTTAATTTTTGTAACGATGATTAAATTTACGTACTTTTAATTTTTGTAACGATTACATTCTTTTGAGATGACTAATTTTCTACTTTGACATATTTGCTCTCGTCAATGATTTCTCGAATGGTAATTTCCCAATTTATTCCACCCCTTATTAACAATGGGATGTCTTAATTGTATTCCTCTTTTTATATATATATATATATATATATATATATATTTTGGGTCTTTCTTTACACTAATTTATTGGTTGAATTTCGTTTTTATTTTTATTTCTTCGTTTATTATTGGTTTCATGTCTTAAACCATAAAAAACTTAACTACTTTATTTTTTTGGTCCGACCTTACAAAATCTTCAAGTTCCATGATAATTTTTTTTTTGAAATTTATCTTTAAGGTTGATAATCAAAATATAAAAAATTAAAATTAAGCCAATTTCGAAACATGAAAATAAAATTCACTTACTTTAAATATATTCAATATTCAATGCAATGAATGGATAACTTAAAAGATAGGATATATCAATTATTAAACATAAATTTCAAATTTTTTAAACTTTTCAATATACTTTTACATTGCATAGGTAATTTAGGACGTATTTATTTATTTATCTTACACTTTCTTTTTGGGTTTAAGAAAGGGGTTGTTGGTATTTGGGTGAAGAACTACGAAGGAATTGAAAGGGCCCATTGAGGTTGGTGAAGTTTGAGAATTGTGCCACACAACTCCATCACTCACTCCCCAATTCCAGCTATAAATCTCCTCCATTTCTCACCTTCAGATCTGAATCTCATTCTCTTATTTCTCTAATTTCTCTAATTTCTCCGGGTTCTCTTCCACTTTCCTTTCATCAATGGCCTACGATGGTATACTTTTGGGGATGGGCAATCCTCTTCTTGACATTTCTGCCGTGGTGGATGATGATTTCTTGAATAAGTAATTTCCCACCATTGTTTCTTCCATTTTTATTGGTATTTGTTTTCATCAGATCCCTATGGTGTTTTTTTTTTGTATTTATGCTGTTGGGTCTTTCTTTTTTTATTGATTTCGTTGTTGGGTTTTGTGTTTTTTTCTTCTTCATTTCTTAGCTTTATTGTTTGGTTGGTTTTGTGAATTGTAACCTTGATCCAAAATAGCAATATTGAGATTTCATGTTTTGATTTTGTAAATCATTTTTTTTTGTGCAGATACGACATCAAGCCCAACAATGCTATCCTCGCGGAGGAGAAACATCTTCCAATGTAAGGGATTGGTTTTCTATTTTTTTACTATCGTCTCAGTTCTTTTCACGTTTAGCTAGTTTATGGCAACTTATCATTCATAGTATTCGACTTTGTCTTGTGGGTTGCTTGAAATTTAAGTTTGTCGTTACAATTTAGTGGATTCCATCTCAATGGAATAAGGAATAATGAAAGACGAGAGATATTAGATCAGCTACTATTAATATTGTGTACTTTTGATTTCTTGTACGAGGATTGTTCTAGTTGAGGTAATATACTTGATGAAGTTTTTGGATACGGATCTTGTCAATTGTATCCAACTACAGTTGCAAAAGTGACCTGGGAACAATTGGTTGGTTACGAAAGTAATTAGCATATGTGGCTAAATTAATGGTCTGTTAAGTATTCGACATATTTAACTTCAGGTAAAATTAGAAAAGAAACAAGACATTGTCTGTCTTTGATTGGGTGTATGAATTTGATTACAATTAGATTATTAGTAATTTATTACATTTTTTCTTTAAAAAATAAATAAATAACAACCTATGAGCAAGGGTCGAGATAACCCAGACGGTAGATCTTTAGGAAAATCTTCTTGTTTATAATCGTTTGATAGGCTACGTTTACAGAATAATTTTGTTTGATTTGTTTGCCACCAAGAAGCATTGCATACCAATACAAAAAGAATCAAAACACAAAAACTTATCTTCAAATTTCCTAAGGTTTCTGTCTCTCCACGGGTTCCACAAAAGCGCCTGAGTTGCACAGTCAAATAATCACCCCTTTTCCTTCAAAGCACCACCCATCTAAAATTTACACAAGCTAACATCAATCCTTCTAGGCAAATGTCAGACCAGCCAAAACCTCTATCTTGTGTTTTCATTCACAAGACAATACAACAAGTCGAAGGAACAAACACCTAGGGGCCTTAATCTCTCATAGGCTTGTATGAGGCGTCAACCACAAAAAAAACCTTTACCTTCTTTGGAACTTTGCTTTTCCTGTTGTTGTTTCCATTCTTGGAAAATGATTTGGAATATTGTGGACATACTCTGACCTCTTAACAGGGACAAGTGAAAGGGAAAACAAAAGTGATAGAATCTATAAAAATTTGGAGTTATTGGAGAAAAAGTTAAACAAACCCCATAAATTAAAATCAAATAGTTATAGAACAAAAATACAGAAAACTTCCTTTTAAGCAGTGGTCATAATTTATAAAATATGCAGGATGATTATTCTTCTTCATCCTCTTCATGGTTTCTTTTCATTTTTTCCATATACAGCTTTTTCTTTTTTAGTTGGATTAACATTTATGAATTTTTATTATGTACTGTGTTTTCCTTTTCTATTTCCTTTTCCTTGATGAGATTTCTTATGCTATAATATTTATTTGATATTGTTTGATTTTTCGCATATTTTATGATGTGCGTTTTTCTTTTCTCTCTCCTTTTTAATTATCATTTTTCAATAGTTATTCTATCCAGTGTTGATCCCCTTGTGCATCTATATTTATTTTTTTAGGTATGAAGAGTTGGCAAAAAATCCTAATGTTGAATACATTGCAGGAGGTATGTATAGTTTCTATACATGTTATTGTGGTTTTGGCACATTTGTGAACTTCATGTCTTTTATTTAGTGCAGGTGCTACACAAAACTCAATCAAAGTGGCACAGGTAAACTAATTTTGTTCCCGGTGAATATTATGCATATTCCTCAAGTTGTATTTTCTGGTATGGGACATAACTTTTTCTTGGCTTGTCCAGTGGATGCTTCAACATCCTGGTGCAACGAGCTATATGGGTTGCATTGGAAAAGACAAGTTTGGTGAGGAGATGAAGAAAAACTCAAAAAGTGCTGGTGTCAATGTAAGTTTCGTATTTTATCCCCTCTTTCCTTTTGTTGATAATTTTATGTTCCGAATTTTCCATCCTTCTGTTTTTATTTGCTCTTAACCTATTGGTACTTGAAAAACTAGGTTCAATATTATGAGGTTGACTCTACACCAACAGGAACCTGTGCTGTTTGTGTGGTGGGTGGTGAAAGGTTGGTTAAAATCTTATTTGCCTCAATAACTCTTCATTAAATCGAACATATTAAGTTTGCTCCCTATAAAAAAATTCTCATATTGTTAGTGTAACAAGAGTTTGTTTTTGTGGCAGGTCACTAGTTGCCAATTTGTCAGCTGCAAATTGCTACAAGTCAGAACATTTGAAAAAACCTGAAAATTGGGCATTAGGTAAATGCAGAACTCGTATTATGGTCTTCAGAGCGCTTGGAATTTTTTATTATAAATTATTTTCCATTTTTAGAACAAGAATTTAGCTTAATTTTTTATCTAGAATTTCCTTTGGAAAAAAAATTATTTGAAGAATTTCAGCCTTGCCTTGCCTTAGCTTAATTTGTTCTCATGGTGGCTTAGTTCTTAGAACAATTTCATCATTATCTAACAATTGTTCTGTTGAACAAATACCATCAATCCCAAATATTTATTTAAAATATCTCAGGGACCTTTACATAGGATATATCTTCCTTAGCTAACTTGATCTTAATTTGCAACAGTTGAGAAGGCCAAGTATTTCTACATTGCTGGATTTTTTCTCACTGTATCACCAGACTCCGTATTGCTTGTAGCTGAGCACGCAGCTGCAAACAAAAAGGTATACTTGCGATGGAATCCTTTACCAAGGTTTCAGAAAAGTAACTAATATTGCCAATCATTTGCAGTATTTCTCGATGAACCTGTCTGCTCCATTTATCTGTGAGTTTTTCAAGGATGCACTCGAGAAAGTTTTGCCGTAAGTATTAATGCATACTCATTGGTAAGATTAAGGAACCTTATGTGTTGACTAGGCCATATGTATTTATATATTTTTTTTTCATGTTTCAGATACATGGACTTCATTTTTGGTAACGAAACTGAAGCAAGGACGTTCTCTAAAGTTCAAGGCTGGGAGGTAATAGCTTGCTAGATACTTTGAAGACTTGAATGTTGGGTTTCTTTTTATGTAAAATTGGATGAACCTTTTATGGCCAGACTAAGAATGTTGAGGAGATAGCACTAAAGATTGCTGCGTGGCCTAAAGCATCAGGAACACACAAAAGGATTGCTGTTATTACTCAAGGTCCAGATCCAGTTGTAGTTGCTGAGGATGGAAAAGTGAAGAAGTTTCCAGTTATTTTGCTGCCTAAAGAGAAACTTGTTGACACAAATGGAGCAGGTATATTCTGCCCTTGAAAGTTGAAACTTTATTTGAATACATCTTACTTATTGAGATCTCTACTATGATACAAAACAAAATTCATATTCATAATACGTTAAGGTACACAACCGAACACCAGATATGTGTTTTAAGATATATTTCATCTCGTTTTTTCTTTCCTTTTTTCAGGAGATGCGTTTGTCGGAGGCTTTTTATCTCAGTTGGTTCAAGAAAAACCGATCGAAGACTGCGTTAGAGCTGGCTCTTATGCATCAAATGTCATAATCCAAAGGTCTGGGTGCACATTCCCTGAGAAGCCCGACTTTAATTGAGCATTTTTCTCTTGCGAGACCTTTCGCCCTCCTCTAGCTTTCTACCCATTGCTCTTATTTTATGTTCTCTTCTCGCCTCTGTTTCGTGTACCACAGCTCATGCAGATGTTGCCTATTTTTGCACATCCATGGCCGTTTACCATATCCCTGTTATTTCCTCTTGTCATAAAGAATGAGATATTTTTTATATAATAGAGTACTTTACGATTATGTATCTTGTCCTGAAATTTTATTTGGTAATAGAGCTCTTGTATTTTATAGAGAATTGTTGTCTACCATTGTACTTCGAGGCACACAATCAGTTTAGCTCTGGAGCAAAATTGTCGTCTATCGTTGTACTTTGACACCATTAGTTTGGCCTACGAGAAATATGTTAAATTACATATTTACTTTTTGTATTTTAAATTGAATTTGGAAGACCTATATCGATAAGAGTAGTAATCTAAAATGAAAATAAAACTAAAATTTATAATGCCATACTTGTTCTAGAATCAATTTTCATTTAACGTTGTGATGAATTTATACTTCAAAGGGTTGAGGACAATATTTAAGCTCTCCCGACCTGCTCTCTTCAAAGAGTTGAGGACAAGAAACCTATGAAAAATGTAATGGTTTTATCCGATGCCTTTATCTGAACAAAAAACAAATAAATGAAAAAATGGCCCATGCAGGTCTCGAACCTGCGACTTTCGCGTTATTAGCACGACGCTCTAACCAACTGAGCTAATAGGCCATGTGATATTAAAAAATCTATAATTATATTAATGACCTTTCTATCTCATTTACAATGCCGAAAACAACACATAAATTTCTTGTTTTTTAGAATTAAAAAAAAAAAAAAAAAGAAAGCAAGTACGATTAAATTCCTCTATTTGGAATTTAATTTTTCATTAGATACAACAATTCAAAACATTAGTATGAATTATTTTAAAAAGGATTTAGTTTAATTTTCTTAACCATTTTATCCATATTGTGGGAATTGGTGAAATTTTGTTGAAGAAAAAAGTATCATCAAATATGAATGCAAAGACTAACAAAATGATTAGATTTCCTAAATTGCTTCCTCCAAATAAGAACAATAAGAACATCTCGTGTTCTTGTTAGCTTTGTTAATTAAATTGATAGATGTAAATTACATCTGTATTTTGTATTTTAATTGTGATTTAGGTTTAATCTCCTTATGTTTTTGTCCTTTTATCATTTATTTCTTGGAAATTTGGAATAATTTTAATATTTTCAATCACTTCTAAATCCATCTTATGTTCTTTTTTTTGTTTTGTTTTTTTTTTTTTTTTGTGGTTGATAAAATAAATTGAATTAAATAATTTTAAATCAGTTTTAAAAACATGATTATTTTAAAACCAGCTTCGTACCGAATAATTTTTAATGGATGAGTAGCTTTTGAGAGGATAAAAGTGACTATAAATACCTTTATTTCAAGCCTATTTTAAAACTAATTATGTACAAGCTTTTTAGATTCTCCAAAAATCAAAAACAATTTTTTAAAAACTAATTTATTAAGTTTTATTTTATATAATTACTTCTTCACATAATCAAATCTATCTTTCTCCGGGTTTTTTAAATCACAAATATTTTTATCATCTTAATTTTTTTAGTCTAAAAATGTAAGAAATATTATTATTATTATTATTATTATTATTATTTTGATATTTTATATTCTCAAATTGAACATAATAAATTTTGAATTAACCAAAATTTAAAGTAAAAGATGACAATTGAGCAAATCCAAGTTAACATTTATGGATTGAAGGATCATGTAAAATTCTTATTCAAATGTTAGGACTAAGAACGTCCAATATATAAAAAAAAAATTAGAAACTAAATGGGTAATTATCTCATCAAAATTCAAAATTTTGTATTAACAAAAATAAAGTAAAATAAAAATAAAAATAAAAATAAAAATAAAAATAAAGTAAAATAAAAAATAAAAAACAACGCGTAAAAAGCACGCGCTGAAAACGTCTATGTTCGTCGGCATTGGCATCACCGTTGTATGGTCTAATCCCTATTTTGTCAATTCAGAATCAAAATCACTCTCTCTATTACTCTCTCTTTTGCTCGATTTCAACTCTCTCTATCTACCTGCATCCCGATCATTGACCCGCCAATTCTCCGTTTCCGCCACCGGAAACTCATCTCTCACGGCGGTGGTCCTCAAGAAACCGGCGAAGCCCACAGCCCGCCGCTATGACCGACAACCACCCTCGCCTCGATAACCTCCGCAGTACGTCTCAGCTTCTCCGAGAAGCTACAGCCTCCTTCACATCCAATCTCTTCACCTTTCTTTTTCTCTCTCTCCTTATCCTCTCCTTCCGGGTCGTCGTTGAAAATGGTACCCAATATGTCACCTCCTTCATTGATCGCGACCCTTCCCTCAAAGCTCTTCTCTCTCGCCTTGACATTGCAGGAGAGCAACGCCTTCTACGGACTTCCGAGGACTCGTCCTTGTCTGCATCTGTTGCCCGTCGCCAGCGCCGTCAGCGTCGTCGGCCTTTTCTGCATCTTACCCGCGTTGGAACCCTAGATGATGATATCTTCTCCGGAGATGGGGATGACGAGCGCGGCCTCTTTGGGACTAATCGGAATCACCCACCTAATGCCAGTTTTGTGTTTTTTACTCAATTCAGTTCGATCTCTGGGTTTTCGGATCTGGTCGTCGATGATGGAATTAGGGTTTCGGAAGTTGTTCGGTCGGGAGTGGGATTTAAAGCTCGGAGTTCTTCTTTTTCTAACGATAAGGAAAGCGCTGATGATCAGGAAGAAAAGGATAGAAGAATTGGAGGGGAAAATGTGCACCAGGATATGGATAGGCTTGTAGATTTGCAATTTTTTGTTAAAGGGCTTGAACTTGGTCGTCGGGACGCTGCAGCTCTGTTCTTCTTTGTGAGTTTTCTGTCTGCTGCTTATATCTGGGTGATGCTTGGCTTTCTTGTTACGTATTCATGGGCTTCGGGTATTGTATTCATTGCTGTCCTTAATGATCTAACGGAGAGGTTTGGTTCATTTGTTGGTATGGTATGGGATGGGTCAAGATTGGGGTTCAAGAGGCTTTCTGGGTTTATCTTGATGAGATGGGCTGTGAGAGACGCGCTAACCCAGCTTCTTGGGTTGTGGTATTTTGGTGAAATCGAAGATCAGTATTCATTTTTCAAGCTATTCGTTAGGTTGAAATTGATGCCATTTTCCATAATGTCTCCGTGGATTCGTGGTTATGAAAAAGAGATCTCTGGATTTCTGTTTGCCTGGTTTTTGCTAGATACTCTTGTCGCATTCATCTTTGCTGTGGATGCCTGGGTTGTTATTGTGGATGCAAGGCGGACTGGTAGAGAGATTTTGAAGGAAGGGTGTTATTTGATATTGACCATGTTAAACCAGGCTATTCAAATCAAGTGTTTGGAAGCCATCTGTTGTGGCTCTTTCTTGAGATGGGCTCTTGCAAGAGTTTGTGGAAAAAATGTTGCCATGTTTTTTCAGTCTGTGGGAGAGGTCTATTTCATGGTAGTTTGGCTTACCTTCTACTTTGCTGCTAAGTGTAGAGATGCCAAAGTGCAGGGCCAGAGGTTTGGCCGTAGAGAGTTGGAAGGTTTGATCGAGGGGCTTAGATAATGATGAATTGGCAGCTTTATAGGGGCAAGTTGCTGAACCAAAGGAAAGTTACTGGTAATTTTTCGTTGCTTTGTGCATCCCTTTTTTGCATTTCCAGATATCCAGCCGTATTTGCTTCTGTAGTGTCCCGAGCAATGTCCTCTGTATGTACCTTCTTTCTAGGCTGCATGCTACCTGTGTATATTTTACATCAGAATACTTTACAGGAATCATATCCATCCCGGTGGGATGCCTTGCTGACATCTGTTTTTTGGTGCTAAGATATTTAGGACTGTCCTAAGAATCTGCGCTGTAGATAAAACTATAGGCCTGTTAAGTATTTTCATTCCGTTCAGTATGGAGATTGAACTATATAGGCTTGAATATTGGAAAGTAGTGAAGGTTTCCTATTTGTCTGCTGGCATTCTTAGTATTGTTTACTTAAACTCATCTCTTAAATATTATAACTGGTCATGGTAATTGTCAAAGAAAGCTGCGTGCATGTTGTACACGCACAGTTACTAATTTACTAGTTATGGGCTTCCATCTGAATCAGAAGAAGTCAACCAATATGACCAGAAAGACTTGTAATTATTAATTTAATAGCTATGGGTTTGTATCTGAGATTCTGAGCAAGGTTAATCCAGTATCCTGGGTTTCTTTTTCTTTCTCTTTTTTTCTTTCTTTTTTTTTTGGGGGGGGGGGGGGGGGGGGGGTGGGGGGGTTGACTTGAATGATTATTAGACTGTTGTTGTATCGTTCGGGATGGGATCATTGAAGTTTATTGGACGAGGACACCACCAAGTCAAGTCTGTCTACATTTTTTTTTATGAATCTGTAACTTCAGGAATCAGAGATTAAGGTGAAGGAAGAAGAGGTTTAATCATTTGGTCCATGTGAGTAGTAATGATTTAAGGTGCTGTCGTGGTTAAAGTAAAAACTAAAAGCTGAGATTTTATCACAGCTCAAATTAGTTTGGGAGGGTTGGAAGTGTGATCCTTTTCTTGCTTTTTTTTCCCCTCTCAATATTACAATTTTAAATTATCTGAAGTAGAAAATTTTAGCACCTTTAGTTATGACGTATAGAGTACTGTCATCTGGGCTTGACAGCCTTGGTCTACTTGAAATTAGAGAAACTAACCTAGATTCTGCCGTTCTTGTAAGTTACCTTAGTGTTATTTAACGCTCAAGGGGCATTAAAATGCATTAGTAAGAGTCTTCTGTGTCTAAAGTGTAAGGCAAAAAATGATAGTCCAATAATTATGGTTAGGGTTTTTTTAAAAAATAAAAAAGAAGTCCGAAGCCATAACGCACAAGCCCAGTGCCTTAGAACGGAATAGGATTGTGCACGCTAAACCCAAGCCTTCTCAAGCAAGTGTAGCGCCTAGGCATGAGCCTTTAGAGGCTTTTTAAACATTGGTTTATCAAACTCCAACTACTCACAGTACTTCAACTTAATAAATATTCGTTGCTCCACAAGACAAATTAGTAGAAATACTGCAAATGACAAATTGAAATTGAATCAAATGGATCAACTATTATCTAGTGTAATGTTTTAGCTAACTGAACCGACCAACAAATATAGTTCAAACTAACAAAACTGACTCGATTAATTTATTTATTTCCAATTTGTGGTTTGCACCTTATATTTTAGTAGATTTTCTTTTGTTTGTTTGTTTATTATTATTATTATTTTTTTGGAATGGAGGAAATAGAAATAGGAAGACATCGGATTGAATTGATGGAAATCTTAAATTTATCTGTTTGAGTTTTCATGGAAGGTTTGAATTTGTTCAATTCTCACCAACCAAACCACGCGTGGGAGTGTAGGCAATAGAAATGCTTGGTTTTGCTCAACCGATCTGTTTGGTTTTCACATTTTCCTGATGTGTTGTGACGTGTGACTACATGGTTCACAGTTCACGTTTTATGGTGCATGAACTTTGTAAAGGACAAAGTTAGATATTTTTATTATCTTTCAAAATCAATGTGTGTTCTGTGGCTTGATTTTCTTGGAATCTTTCAAGTTCAACCACCTTTTAAGATGCCATTTCTCTTAAATTCGGGATAATTGTGGGGAAAACTATATATACAGTATAAACATATCTCAATTTACTTTCTTCTGTGCTGTCTAGATAGAAAATTTAAAGGTTTTTTTTTTATCACAAATGACGGATGAATTTTGCTGTTTCATTTGCTTTTGCTTAGAGATATTGAATCTGGGTTCTTGTACTCTGATTTTTTCAGTTGTGATCTTTTCTTTATCAATTTATGATTTAACAAATTTTCGATTTCTTGTAAAACTTTTACATCCCTCCCATGTGGGACCGACCATTTGAAGTTGAAATGACAAACCTAGTATGATATGTGCTACTCATTCGCAGGGTATGATGAGTGCATTAGATAAGTAGGACAAGCTACCAAGCTTGCTTATTAGATAATGTGATCTTCCTTTACAAACTAGGTTGAGTATATTGAGGTCGACCTAATCCCAATGCCAAAGAAAGGAGCTTGGGATTGTCCTTTAAAGTGGCTCAGCTAGATGCCTCCTCAAGTTTACCTTCCATCAATCTTCCTTGGTGTTTCCACCATCGGCTACATGCTTTACAGTACAATAAGAACACAACATCTGTGGACTAACACGTTGTACTGGCTCATACGAAGGAAACCAATGTAAGAGCACATTAGGGAAGAGGCGCGAGACCCAACAGGCATGAAATTCTGAAATGGAATGCTTTGACAAAAAGCATACATGTGATGAGATGATGGGGTATGTAAATCTAGCACAAAATGAGCTCATCTCAAGTGGGAAGACCATAGGAAAGAGAACATCCTAGTGAAGTGGATAGGTGATAAGCTTGATATCGGATGAACTCAAAACACATTTGAAAGAGGAGTTCAAACCTGCATTTTGAGGAAGGGGTGCTGTATAGCCTTAGTTGAACATCTAATTACTCTTGAAGGAACAGTGATCCCAAGGAAGTGCAAACATGCTGTCCTCTAAAGAAGATTTGACTTTCCATGCTAACATGAATTTGATCCAGTGAAGAAATTCTAGAGAGTAGACATTTTCCTTCACAAAAGATAAACTATAAATGCCTTGTTAGGCATGAGCTCATCTTGAAAGAGGATCGGAAAGAGTGGCTTACACCTAAATAAAAAGGTGTCGAGCTACATAAGACCCAACAAGTTTGAACTGTGCAAAATGAGGATGTTGTTAAGATAGGATAGAATTGCGCCCTAAATGGTCATGGATTCAGAACAAGGAACCTTTGGAAAGAGAATGCTTGCTTTTATAAGAAAGAGGGTGATGATTGATAGGCTGTTGCATAGCCTCAACAACGGATGAGCTCCTCTCGAGGATGAAAATAGTAGAAGCACTCTCCCCAAAAGAGGTAATGAGCTGTGATAGGCGTACCTCCATAGGCTCAGTTAGGAAAATAAGCGAGGATCTAGAAGAGAAGAAACTTTCGCACGCAGTTCAGTAGTACATACGAAATTCAGAACCGTTCACTAAGATATAGCCATATCGAGGTAGTGATATTTTCTTTGGTAAATGCGTTATTGAAGTACTTGATGACCCCCTTTTGGAGAACATCAGAGAGAAACCAACGCAGGAAAAAGGGAAATGACCCCAAATGAAATCCTAGCATTAGCACCCTACAGTTCAACACAGCATGTATAATGTGAGCATTCTCTAGCTAATGATGAATATTTGAACACAATAAACCTAGAAGACCTCCCAGTGGGGACTGAAAAGTGGCTAATGTGGGGAATTTTGGTACAATCAACAATTTTGATAGGGAATGTACTTTTACTTTCAAATTGAGGAGATGCTCTTTAATTGAAAGGCATTATGAGCACACACCATTCCTAAGTGTGCAAAGGACGTCTATTATTTTCTCACAAGTCATGATGCCCACAGCCGCATTACACTTGGTTAAAAGTATTTATATGAAAAATTACTGCAATAATGGCAATACCTTCATATGCTTAGGTGAATGGTAGTTTGACTTGGTATACTTTTGATTTAAGATGGCAGGTCAACTTTGAAAAATATCTCATTTTTAATAGTATGTAATTGTTTGTGGGTACTAAAGCAATATCGTTAATAACTACATACTACAATGTGTCAAAATTATCCTTTTTATAAGAAGCAAGTGTTAGATTACCATTGAGGCACGCCGTGCTTCTACTTATTGAGTCCCTTGAACTATTTAACGTTGACACACACCAAGCAAAAAATGAAGAAAAAAAAAGCTCTTCGTTTAGGTTTTATTAACATCTTCAATGATACTGAACACATTGGTAGAAAGCAAATACATGTTCGAGTCCTATACGATGATTCCTCTTCAAGGTCAAATTTTGTCGAGGATTATAAGGAAATGGAACTAATATAATAATGATAATAATTTCTCAACATTCTTGTTTAATATTCCTATTTCTTTCTTTTGACTAATGGGGGGTGGAAGAACAAATCATTGACAAGTTTTTTATTTAAATTATTATTTAAGTTTAAATGCAGGTTTCAATGTCGGAGTGATATTTCATTCATAAATCAAATCCACGAAAATGATTTGGTTTCAAGAGAAAATATTCAATTCAACAAAGTTAATTTCCACAAAACACAGACGGTCTATATTGAAAAATGAGATAATTGCAAATATAGCAATTATATTCAAAATAATGAAGTATATAACAACATTTTAAAAAAGTTGCAAATATAACAAAATCTGTCAAAATCTATCAATGATAGAAATAGATCGGTGATAGATCATGTAACAAATGTTGGTCTATCAATAAACCATAAGAATCTATCAATGATAAAAGTCTCACCGATAAACTTTGCTATATTTGCAATTTTTTAAAAATATTGCTACATACTTAATAATTATTCTAAAATTTGTTACCCATTATAATCATCCAAGAAAAATTATCAATTTCATTGAACGAATAATCTTTAATATAGTTTTCAAAAAAGAAAAAAAAAGATAATATTTAATTTATTAAAATTTTAATAAGACCTTGATTTAGTATTTGTCAATTCCTCCTCCTTCGATAATGTATTAAAATGCTAAGATATCATAAATTACTTCGATTTTCATGAAAAAAAATGAAAAGAGAGGTTGCATCGGCTATGATTCCATTATCGACTATAATTTCAAGGATCTTTGAACCCTAAGGGTGTGTAAATAATCATACTTCTAACGTTTGGACACTACTTTATTTGGCTTTTGCACACCTTCAATCAATGTAAATTAATCATTAAATGTACCTTAAAAAACCATCCCATGGTTTATATTAATATGGTAGGAAGTTACCAATGCCCTGCAAGAGTAGTGAAGAATTACTTTGTAATCCATTCATGTAACCTGCAAAAAATCTTAATAAAACATAAATGATTTGATAACATGACTACTCAGTAACATGAAAGCTTGACTAAAAAAGAAAAAAACCCTATGTAATAATCGCTATTATCTTGGAGAATGCCCCATGGTAAGAGTAAGGGTTTTTACAAGGGATCGTTTTCCATCTTTGTACCAAGCAAAACTTGTTACCTAAGAACGTCCTTGAGATATAACCAAGACAACGATGGACTGTCGCCCCATTTTCCTTTGTGTACTGGTTCTGGTAACATTGACAAGGATTGTATCCTCGTTTAATCACCCGTTGTCGATAGACCTCGAATCTTAACATCGTAGTATACTTCTTCAACTCTTCGCAGGTCATACTTCATGCCTGTTGCAATGGAATGATTCATATGAGAAGATCAAATGAAAATGAAAATCACGGGATGAAGAAAATGATAGAGGATTTGGATGTAGGGCAAAACCCATCGCTTTGACTGCAAAAGCTAGAGCGGCAAAGTGGCCATGGGAGCCCCCACAAAGTGATAATGTAAGCCCAACGCACAGACAGTGCGCCACAATTTGAAAAACCTCTCCCTGTGGAATACCACGCCACCCCTAACTCAAGAGGGAAGCGCTCGGCCTCGGGCTACTTTTTATATGAGAAGATGAAATGCAAAAGGAACATGAATAGACACACGTGTGTGTAAACAAAGATCATACCATCAAATTTTTTGCGGAGAAAATCATTTCGAAGATTAAGCATACGGAAGGCTGCATGAAGATCGGTAAAAAACTTGAGCACCTTTCTTGGACAATCATAGTCTCCAACTGTCACTTGGTTGACAACATATCGTGGCTACAAAAAGGGTTAACACCAAATTTATTATAAGTTATAAATGCAAGGACTTAAGCATGATAGATATTAGATAGCATCTCAAATGGAATAACTCTTCAACTATAATTGAACTTTTTTGTAATCCTGATATAATTATTTTCTTCCAAGTCAAAGTATCAGTACTAAAAGTTCTAAAAATTCTCACCAATTCATTGGACATGAAACATATTCCTGCAAAATAAACAAAGATATCCAAATCAGCAACCCAACATGGCTAAATTGTAGAAGAATCGTTGGAGAGAAAGCATACTGGCTCGGAACTACAGAGCTCCGTTGCATGAAAATTGGACACAAAAAACTCTACATAAACTACCAATTCGAACTCCACTATCAAACCAACATATCCTTTTCCTGTGCAATGCTCTTTACAGAAATCAACCACATCACTAATTCTCCTATGCCATATCTCTAAATTATTGGAACTTGATTCTTTTCTTATAAACATTCATTAATTGAGAGCAAAAGTTATTGTCAAAACTGTGTTAACACAATACACCATTAAGATACTGGTTCTTATCAGAAGAAAATGCACCATCATCACCAATAAGGAAGGCAAAAAAGAAAACGGGTGATGCATTAAGAAAACGGAAGTTTCCTTCCTTCCAAGAAGGATTATATATCACAGATCCCCACACATTGAAGAAATGGCAGTTATTTCTCTCAAGAAAGACCACAGGTTCACAAAACTACAAAATAAACATGGAAGGTAAAAGAAACCGGTGTTTACAAATTACAAACTGCAAGGTTTGCTTCATAGCAATTAGCAACTTGCTTGCCTAGGAGCTTCCGTATAAAAAGGATTGCCAGAGTGACGTGCTATGAAACAAAAATTTGTGATTACATATAGTGAAATAGACAATAGAAATGCATTATAATATAAAAATAAAGTATAAAACTAGCAAAAATAAGTATGTGTGTAATAAAAATACTCCAATGCCTCAAATGTCAAGAGAAGATGAAAGAATATATATATTAATATTCCATTTCTTTATAAGAGGCCCAAAAGTGATAAAGGGGGAATCAAAAGCAAGAAAAGGAAACTAAAAAACAACTAAGTGCTTGACAGAGAGCATCGTCAGGCACACTTTTTATAACCTCTAAATACGTCTCATTGAAACTTGAGGTAAGAAATATATGAAATTATTGAAAGCTCACCAATAAGATAGTCTTCAACATCCAAATTGAAGTCAGATTCATTTACTGCAATTAGACCAAAAAAACAAAGTAATGAGTTCATTTCTAAGCTTGCCATTTCAGAGTAGACATAAAATAGGCAGAGCATATTGATGAAATCATGAACAACTCAATAACGGCAGAAAGTTCTAAACACAAGGATTCAATAATCAGTTCCCTTTGTTCCACACTGGTGAAAGCAATGATATAGAGAAGAGTGACTAGGGAAAAGTATAAATTAGAATATTATTTAAAAGTAAATACTGAGATAACTTATATAGTTAAGATAAAAGGTAAATTGCACTATTGAGGTGAAATAGCAAAAAAAAAAAAGTAGTAATTATGCATGACGCAAAGCTTTTTATGGACAAATTCAATAGACTAAAATATGAGGTTTGAATATCAATGCAGTCAGGGACTCAGGTTATAGACTAAAATATGATTATGATGATAGGCAATTCAATCATGACACAAATGCAGAAGAGAGACAACCATCCTATAAAGTTCATTAAACTCAAACACTTAATTTAAAGTCAAATGTGAAACGAAAAGAAATACATACGCCCAAGTTTTTCCTCGGCTTCGGGGTGCAGAAGAAGTTCTCCCGTTTCTAGCCAATGAATAAAAGCAAGCAACGAAACAGCTGTCTGTGTCTCACTCCTCCAGTCTCCGTGATACCTAAATGAAAACGTAAGGAACGCACTAGCAACTTGCAAAAAACAAGATCCACACAGCAATATGAATCGTGAAAGAACATCCAAGAAAAATGTAGACCACGAATAGTAATCTCACCTATAGTAAAGACCAGGGCTCTCGCGAAGAATTTCAGCAAGTTGCTTGTAGAACGACTTCAATAAACCAACCTGCGCTTTTGGCTTCTCAAGAACCTCTACACCAGAAAATCAAGGAAAATAGAAATTTCATATTTGAGTAATCTGACCATAATGAATCCCAACCAACTACATTTTGGTCTCATGACTCAATATATCGAAAACAGGAAATAGAACGAAAGAGAAACTCTTCATCTCCTTCAATAACCAGAACCACACAAACAAAATCCTCCAAATCACAGAAGCATTTCAACAGCGAATTTCAGTACATCATCATGCAGATAAAAATTCAATACCAGGAGTGAGACGAGACTGATGAACCAGAAGCAAGCTGGCCTGTATCAACCTCGTGGAGGACTCGATCTCCATAGCCACACTTCGAATGCGGTCACGTAAGCTTCCAGAATCTTGAAGTTGAGCTCTGAAATGCTCGAATTGCTTCTCCACCGAAGAAGATGAGGCAAGGGCGTCGGTGTCGGCGTTAGTGCCAGCCATGGTGGAAGAGGAACAGAATGAAGAAGTACGGGTCGAACGGTGACGGCTGATCCGCAGTGGAAGACGAGAAACAGCAATGAATTGGAGGGAATGTAAGCAGAGAATTAGGGGATAGGTTTTAGGGTTTGGATTAGGGTTTAAGGAGTGAGAGAGAATAAAGTAAGCATTTCGAAGCGCTGAGTTCATCGTTCGACTGTGGCAGCAACACTGCTATGCTATTTATTGGAAGCTTTACTATTTTTGTAGCCTATGAGCGCCACTGTGACGAATCTCACATTTTTGTTTGTAATATCTATCTTCCAAGGGAAAAATGTTTTGTTTTCCTATCTAAGTTTTTGATTGTGTATATTTATTTCCTAGATTCTAAAATATTATAATTTTAATTCTAATGGAATCGAATTCTAAGTTGAATTTTATTTCAATTTGGTTCGAGATTTCAATATTTACAATTTTAATCTCAATTTTCACTTCATACTTATTATTGGTCCTCATTGTTGATGTATTTAAAATAATTAAACAAATTATAGTTAATTAAATTTTACTATTCTTCATCGTTCTTTAAATTAAATTTAAAATCTTACGTCATAATTATTTTAAATTAATTAATAAATATTGATCTTTGTAAGTGAGTATTTAATGAACAATTGAGGTTAAAAATACAACATCTTGAAATCTAAGAACTGTATTGAAATAAACTCAAATCTTAAAAGTAAATTGTAACATTTTGATATCTAGGGACTAAAGTTAAACTAAAATCAAAAGGACCAAATGTATAACATTTCGAAATTTTAGACTAAATTAAAACTAAACCCAAAATCTAAGGACCAATTACAAACCTCAAACAACTCACCTCCGCTTCTTCTTAACACCATCTTTATTTAAGTTTGGGTTATTTTGAACTATATCGAATTTAGCTCACAGTTCACCCCAAACTATACTTATATTGGTTATTGTTTAAAATATTTTACTTCAATTTTTTTGTTATCAACTCCAACAATTCATTCTCTCCTAAAAAAAATTAATAATAATAAAATAATTGAGTCTGTTTAACTAGATTTTGGAAGTTATGTCCAATAGATCATTGAATATTTATAGCTATGCTAACATAAGTACATAAAATTTAAATACGACATTTTGCATATCCTTAAAAATTGAAAAAGTAACCAACACTAAGATAAGTTCTATTTAAAATACCTTGGAAAGTTACTTATTATTTATTTATTTAGAAATATAATCTACCTTCTAAATTAAGATAATTGCGAGTATTTACAAATTTTTTTTGTTGACGTTTAAGGAATCATTTAGAATGCAACATAACAAACATGTTATTCTAAAACAATCTTATCACAAAGGCTATTATTTAAACTTAAAATCTACATCTTAATTGGTACATCCATTCATTCATTTTCACACATCTTAATCCACCATTTCAAAAATGCTCATTTTCTTTATTATTATTATTTTAAATAGTCATTTTCTTCCTAAAACTTCCCTTTCCAACTTTTATTTTTTTTATATTATCATATTTCTTTCATTCCAATATTGATTTTACTACAAATATGTTTTTTTTTTTCTCAAAAATAATATAAAATACCGATATTATCTCATTCTTGTCCATATATTAGCATGAGCACATCTTTGTTTATGTACAATTTAAATTTGTGTTTCTATTTGTTTCGTTAAAAATCGAATAAACTTTTAAGATGATAATAGATGTATTGTTTGCAAGACTTATAATATTTACCATGAAAAACTTTATAGTAACTTTATATTATCATAAAGTAAAAGAAAGTTAATAAAAATACAAACTTTTAATTTAATGTGTGTTCTTGATATGCTCCAACTTTTTAAAACGAAATCAACAAATTTAATAGAAATCAAAGTTTATTTTACGCCCATAAACTTCCAATTTTATATAAAACAATTTCGTAATTTTATATTATGAAAAACAACTAATTTATTTGACATAAAAATTGAGTTTTTATAGAAGCATTATGACGTCAGTTTTTATGTTTGTGGGACCCTTTGGACCTGAGATTGAATTGAATTTGAAGGAAAAGGCATATTATTTTTTCTTTTTTCCCTAATTTGATTATTTTCAATCAAAAGTCTCCAAAGGTCGGCCGCTACCCCACAAATCGTAGCCGTTTGATTTTCCACCTTCCATCCAGAGTCCAATCTCGACCGTTCTCTTCGCTTCCACTCTTTGACCATTGCCGATCACCACCGTCGAATACGGCCTCTCATATTAACAGCCATGGGTTTTTGATTAAGACCCTTTTCCTTTTCCTTTTTTCTTTTCCCCCCCTTAAACTAGAATTTTATCGATCGTATTCTTGGAATTGTAGTCTTGTTCGAAGCATGTTAATGGGCAGCCATAGCCAGTTCTTTGAACGAACTCGCTCAGCGTTTAAACGCCGTCGAAAGAGAGAACTATAGTGTTGTTATGTATATGTATATATATGGCAATTGGCATGAATTGCTACTGTTTATTTGATTTTTAATTTTTGCCCATTTTCGTTTTCAATGCGTTCATCGTCATCAGTGGTGTTAATTAGCTTTCTGTAATTGCACACTGACCTGTGAACCTCTTTTTTCCTGTACTACCCACCCATCTTGTTCGTTCGAGCTAAAAGGAGCTTTCGTTCGTGGTTTTTGATCGTACTTGCTGTGAAATTAAGGTAAGTTGTTTGTGAAAATCACATAAATGGATTGTTAATTAAATTACTACGAATGGGTTGCTTTGTGTTTGCTCTTAAGTATTCGTTTCTTGAAATGGTGGAAATTTTGGTTGTTTTTTTTTTCTTTAGTTGTTTGTTTGGATTTGTTAACACACTCAATATGGGAAAACTTGTATGTTTTTGCATCTAGATGGTTCCTTCTGGTTATGAATCGGATGTCATTCAGTGGGGTCTTCGTCTTTTTGATGGTGATTCAGTTTTTAATTCTGGGTATTACGGGGAGATGACAGCCGTAGATGACTATTACCCTGGGAATTATTATAGAGATCATTACAATTTAGAACACACTTGTGTGGAGAATGATGAGATTATTGCACGAACTCTGCAAGAAAATTTGTCACACTTATCAATTACAGACTCCTCTAGATGTCCATTTGAAAGAGAGGATCAATTGCGAGGTCCCATATACACAACTGCTTGGAATAATCCATTTCCAAGGAATAATAATAGTTCAGGTATTCAATAACCCTTTCTATTTCAGTGTTCATTTCAGTCTGTGTAGCGAATTTTTGTTAGCTTGAGGACATTTAATTTCTTACTGCAGAGAGCATTTCTGTCGAGGAAGATATTGAAACTATGGATCCTTCTAGTTCATGTTCTAGTCCTGGGGACGAGGATTTCTCCTATTTATATGCACTTGATGGTGAAGAACTCTGGAGATTCAATCAAGTGATCCCTGTTCCTGTAGGTTTGAATATTTAAAGCACCGCTTGTACCTATACCTATTTCTGCATAATCATTTTCCCTTCACATGTTCTTGGAGGTCTTCAAGATGTCTGTCTGTTTGTTTTTTGCTACCAGTTTCCATTATTTCTTGACTTTTGTATAACCTCCATATGTATTTTGTTATGGTCATACTGTGGGATGCAAGATAATGATTTGTTCTAAAGAAAGGCACTGGACATTTCTTTTTCTTTCTTATCTGTGGATCTTAAATGTTTATCATATGAACTCTGTGTACAGTAAAAGAAACTTTTGTGTGTAATTTCTACAGCTTGTTGCTGTAGTTCTTTGTGGATTCTTAGTTGTGACGATTTAATTTTTTTTATCTGTATGTTTTCTGAGGGTTCAATTTTGGGACTAACCCGTTATGTTAATTGAGCAGCATGTTCCAAGAATTAATGGAGAAATTCCATCAGTTGATGAAGCAGCTTCTGATCATGAAAGGCTGCTGGACAGGTATCTTAAAAATTTGTACTTGAAGAAATTGTTTTTGAAAACGTACAATAAGAGAAACCTGCTAGGCCATAGCCTTCTGTTTTTTCATTACAAATAGATTTCTATTTTCTGTCATAATGTTTGGCATTGCTAATAAAAAGATATTAGTATGATATCATTGTGCTGAATATACAAGTTCCCTCTACAATACTCTGTTGAATTGATTGATATTAGCTATTAAAACTGATGATGAATTTTCCTCTCAATTCAGATTACAAGTGTATGACTTCGTTGAACGAAAGGTTCAAGGTGATGGCAATTGTCAGGTTTGTTGTTCTCAGCTTTCTCTCTCTTCTTCCTTTCCTTTTCCCCAACTGGATTTATATTCATTTTAAAATAATGGTTATGGGTTCAGTCATATTCTTTCTGTATTCTTCCCCAGTTTCGTGCATTATCTGATCAATTATATGGAACACCCGACAATCACGAGCTGGTGAGACAGAAAGTTGTAAATCAGGTTTGTCATCCTAGAAAACAGAAACAATATACTTAATACGAATTTGTTTGGTTATCTTGCATTTTACCACAACTCTAAGTCTTCAATTTGTTTGTTTTCATGCCAAAAGCTTATGGCACATCCAGAGATTTATGAGGGATATGTGCCAATGGCATATGATGAGTACTTGGAAAAGATGTCCAGGTTCTAACAGTTGTGTTGTATCTTTGATTTCTTTTTCTTTTCTTTACTCTCCTTCAAAACACCATGTTAACCTTTTACTTCTATGAAGCAGGAATGGGGAATGGGGGGATCATGTCACTTTACAAGCAGCCGTGGACTCGGTAGGTCTACATAGAATTCATTGCCTTAATTTTCTTTCAACGAAGTTTTTTCTTGTTATATGTCAATATATTCTAGATAATTCCCTTGGTTATCTGCTATTGTATCTGTTGCTTCAAGAACATGATTTGGCATGCAGCTTACAATATGAAGTTCGTTACACATGAATTTCATCCTTGTCTAACATCGCAAGTATCCTCTGATGCAGTATGATGTGCAAATATTTGTTTTAACTTCTTTCAAGGATAACTGCTGCATAGAGATTCTTCCAAATTCTCAGAAGACAAAAGGAGGTAAAGGATACGTATTTGTAGATGACCGGTGATCTTACTATTCTCTTGATTTTTAACTTTCTCATCCCTCGCATCTCTTCTCTTCTTCCATTATATTATTGTATTCTGCTGCAATTATAATTCTCATCATCATAAAGTCATACACTTGTAATCTCGACAATGGTTTAATCCTCGGTTTTATTTGTCATTCTTCATTGTTTTTAAGTTTACTTACATGGAATACTTGGCTCAGGTCCTTCATTTTTCTTCCTCATCAATTTATTGGTCTTTGACTATAGCTATACCGTGCATTTGCAGTGATTTTCTTGAGTTTCTGGGCAGAGGTGCATTACAACTCAATTCATCCTCAGGGAGGTAAATACTATTCTCTGTTCTCTATTGTGTTTCCGTTGCTTGAATTGGTCGTCTGATAAAATAACCAAGAGCTAAGCCTACGAAATGGGAGAAAAAGAAGGAAAAGAAAGCAGACTTGTTTGCTTTAGCAACCCTTGACCCTTCTAAGTTATTCTTCATTACGAGGATGCCTAATGTATATTTAGTTAAATAGAAAGAAATAAAGTGACATTCTGTGAGAAGTTACTTTCATTTTTTTTTTCAAACATGCCAACAAGGCTTAGACGATTTAGGACGTCAATGGTTGACGCTTTCAAAACTTTTTGGGAATATTTAATATATAATATGTTTATCACCTTCGAGGCCTCAGCGATAAGGGACATATTCATAACTTTGTTTGTTTGAGCTTTTACTTTGTTCTAGCTTGATCCATTTTGTTGTTTTGATATTCATTCAGGTATGCCATCAACTGGAGATTCCCCACCCAGTGAGTTGAGAAAGAAGAAAAGATGGTGGAAGTTTGGAAACAAGCATTGATAAGCCCCCTACTGCCTCAGACTCCTAACTTTTTTGGTCCTGTTACTGCTACACATCTATTTTTCAAGCGCGATCCTTTGTTAGGATTTACATTCACCAATATTGGCTAATATTCACATGCCTTGAAGTCTTTTATAACAAAGACAAAGCACATTGATCTTTTCCTTCTTTTTCTGCTGTTGTTCCCCCATAATGCTTAAGCAGGGTTGTTTGTATTTGGTTATTTTTGTAGTTGTATACAGTTTGGTCTAATTGGTTGGAATCTTGAGGGAGAAACAGATTGTAATGATTCTTTTGACAGAAATGCAAATGTATTTCCCTGAAAGTATCAAGTTTTCTTCTTGATATCAGATATGGAAACAAATGGATTTGTCTATCATCATTGGAGACCGTTTTCCATTATTACAGTTTTACAGCAGAATAATACAGCGTTCCCATGTTGACGTTTTCCCTAGCTGATGGTATTAAAAAATTGACATCACTTTTCATTCATAATTGTACTAAAAATGGAACAAAATGATCTTGTTTTGTTCATCAATTCGAGTCGTTTTGGTAGTAGGGTGGTCTTGTTTGAATGAATGGTTTCTTTCGCCCACCCCTACACACTATAGATGAAATGGGTATAGCGCCCCCACCTCGGTTTTCTGTAGGGCGTCTTTGAACGTCTTGGGATTGTCTCATTGCATTTGAATAGCTCATAAACGCCAGTCTTCTCAAGAGAAATCGCCATATTGGATCCTTGAAGAGGCAAATATAATGCATTATGGGCTTTATTAAACTTCCTACCCGCTATCCTTGAAGTTTTTGCACTCTCTTAAAATAGCATCACAACTTTTCGTCAGCAATTCTTAGTTCAAAGACATTCAAACTTTAAAAAGTTGTAGCTCGTTACACCCAGTCTGGTCAAGTTTCAATGCAGTTGATGACACCGAAACTAAAATCCTGCCTCATGAAGGCTGGCGATCAAGGAAGAAAATATTCTATCATCAGGTATAATGCCTTGTGTGTTCATTTCATCGTATAATTTAAAAGCTTCATCAGCTCTACCAGCCTTGGACAACCCAGAGATCATTACCGTGTAAGTTACTTCATTTCGATTTAGTCCTCGTTGTGGCATTTCATTGAATAGTTCAAGCGCTCTATCCACATTCCCACTAGCACATTCCCAATTCATAAGTGATGTATATGTATATGTGTCTGGCATTAACCCCCTTTCTTTCATCTCATCTATCAGTTTGTATGCCTCCTCCATCTTTCCCTTCTTGCAATATCTTTGAATAAAAGTATTGTACGTAACAACACTAGGTACCTCCCCCTTCTTCTCCATCTCCTTCAACAGCCTTTTTGCTTCTGCAAAATTTTCTTCTTTGCCGTAAATGTCAATCAAAATACTGAAGCTCACTACATCTGGAGCCACTCCTCTTTCTTCCATTGTAAGCAATAGTCTCCTTGCTTCCTCTCGCCGATCCAATCTACAAAAACCACTGGCAATTATGTTACAAGTAAACACATCAATCTCAAATCCTTTTTGCTGCATGATATTCTGCAGCCTTAGAGCTTCGTCAATCATTCCTTTTTTGCAGTACCCATCTATCAATGTATTGAATATCACTTGATTTACATCAACCCCTTTGCTTTGCATGTCATTTACCATCATCTCAGCTGCCTCCATCTGCCCTGCCTTGCAGGCACCATTTACAAGGGCACCATAAGTGAATGCATTTGGAACAAGCCTTCTCTCAGTCATTTCATCAAACAGAACAAAGGCCCTCTTCATGTTCCCAAATTTACAATTCCAATTGATAAGGGAGGTGTAAACATACACATCAGGCTCTATTCCTTTCTTTAGCATTTCATCAAACAGCTTCTCTGATTCCTCAATTTTCGAAATTCTTGAATACCATTCAATCAACATTGTATATGTTGCTACATTATAATCCACAACATCCTTCTCCATCAAACTAAGAATCTCATTAACACCTCCCTCATCCTTAATTTCAATATAACCATTTAAAAGAGTATTATATGTGATAACATTGGGCTTAAATCCTTTACAGACAAGTTCATCCACCAAAGCTTTAGCCCTTACAACCTCCCCTTTCTTACACAGCCCATCAACCACAGCCGTCCACGAAGAAACACGTATTTCTATGCCCGAATCGACTATTTGGCGCAAGAATTCTACACATAATTCCATATTACCAGATCTCTTCAAAGCAAGTAAAAACTCAAAACATGATCTCTCCTCAATCTCAAACCCGTTCTTTCTCGCATAATCAAAAACCTCCAAAGACGAATCAAACATTCTTTTATCCATGTATACTCTAAACAACATATCACAAAAATTTTCAACAAATTTCGGCTCATTAAACTCACCTCCAATCGAAGAAACGATCCGCTCAACATTGCTCCAAAGATTTCCACCATTAACGATGAATTTCAACACATTTTTCATTTCCGCGAACTTGCGAGCTCGATACAACCTACAGACGAGGATTAAATGTGCCGGAAGATCGGGTTTACAAGATGGGTTGCGTCGGAGAAAGTTGAAGAACCTCAAACAGGACTTAGTAGGAACATTTGGATCAGATAAAATCGATTGTGTTACCCGCGAATCAAGTTTTGAAAGCAGCGATGGGGTCGTTTTGAAGGGTTGAAGGCCAGATTTCAGAATTAGCTTCGCAATGTTCGTGGCTATCGCCTGATTCGACATGGGATAGGAGATGGGTTTCAACCGACTTTGTGGTTTTTGTTATGAAGATCTTCTATAATGAAATTTAGTACAAAAATTTGAAGTGAATCTAACGGAAACTCTCTCTTGTTCATCAAACAGAGCCAATCTAGTTGAAGACCCAAGTTTCGGCGGGTACATTTGTGACAACCGCCGGCCGATCCACTAACCTAAAATTTAAGATTGATTTACTACTTGAACACTATTTATTAATTTCTTTCCTTTCTTTTAAAACAATAATAAAAGAGAAATTATCGAAAATAGAATATTTTGACAAAAATAATTATAAATTTTTTTATCTTTTCGTAGTTTATGATAAAATCTTAAATTTTAGCGAAAGCCTTAAATTTTAAATTGAATTATTCTTTTTAAGTATCAAATAGTTTTTTGTTTTGTTTTTTTTTTTAAATATATGGATTTGGGATAATGTATATCTTCGAAATTCATGGCATGAGTTCATTCTAATTGAATTATATGATATTAATTAGGTTCTTATATCGGTAGGTTTGTACAATCTATCAACACTAAAACGTATCTAATTACTAGATTTCTAACTTATTCAATTTTTTTGGAAAAAGTTTAGGAGTTATTTTGACTTCAAATTATATTTTATAGACTTAAGGGTTCTATCATGTTAAACTCATAAATTAACAATTGTATTGATTTAAACCGACTTTTGTAAGTGTATTAATTTACATTCTTCTTCATTTTTCTAATTTCAAAAAATCTAATGTAAAGCTTATAATTGTATCAACAATTTAATTGACTCAAATCATGTGTTTTACATGAAATTGATTTAAATGTAAGTTTACAATTAAAAAGTAAATGCATTGACAGTTCTCAAATGAACTTATAAATAAGTCTAAATAAATGTAACAAAGAGGGAGAGAGTTAGACATGAATAAAATTTATATTAATTCATAGTTTAAATGGACAGTAAGATAAAATAATTTAGGGCAGCAAAAGTGAAATGAAATATTTGTTGAGAATGTTATTTAAAGGGAAAATGGGTATGGGGAATTTATTATTTTGACCGAAAGAGGATGGGAATTTGATGGCAGGGTGGAAATTAAAGACCAATCAAATTGAACACAAGCGCACGTGTGGATACAATTATTGTTTCTCGAAAAGCGTGTACCAATTAAATATTTTCTCACTTTTTTTAGTTTTATTATAACGTTGTATGTATTTACCAATTTTAGGTTATATATATATATATATATATATGCACACATTTTCACAATTATACCTGAATATTATCAAAATATTGTGTGTGTATATATCCTTCTTAATAATAAATATTTCATATATATACTTTAAAACTTTAAACTTTGAAATTTTTAAATTGTTTTGTTAATTTAAATAATAGATATGGATGTAATAATTGGTCTCCTGATTAATGAAGTCGAAAGACCGTGAATTAAATATTTCCTAATTTTTAGTTATATTTTGATGGGTCACAAATGAATTTTTCAAGGGATGTTTGATAGAAATTTTTTTCTTTTTAACTTCATCATCGTGCTTTTTACAACTCAATATATGTAATAGCGAAAACCATCCAACTTTCTACTCCTAGAAAGAGAGATAAATAGTTAAAACACATCTTATCTATTTAGTTATTTTCGGTTTGACTAAATTTTTTTTGGAGGGTATTAGGTTGAGTAGTAAGAGTTAAATACTGTTTTTGTTTAGTCTCAAGAGGAATTTGAGACAATCCACAGTTAAGAAAAGATATCAATTTTAGTTGTATGTCTTATTAAATTTTTTGGTGCGATATTTCCTCTAAATTTTAACTCCATTTCTTGTTCAAAGGGTTGTCTGAATGATGTTTTGATAGGCAAAAGAATTAATTGCTTTGCTGCAAATTGGAAAGTGATTTGAAAATTACTCACAAGGACACCAATGTTTAATGATTGATGAAGGGAAAAAGAAAAGAAAGGAAAGGCATTGAAAATAAGAACCCTAGGAGAGGGAGTGGGGCCATTGGGGAGCTGAGCTTCCAGCTAGAAGCTTTGTAAATATTGTTTATTTATTAAAAGAAAAAATGGAAATTAGAAACCACTTTGGCTCAATATTCTATACTATTTTTGCCTTATATTTTTCCAACTCATTCCCACACTAAATTTTATTTTTCCCCTTTCAAAGTTTCTCTCTTCTCCTCTTTCTATAAATTCCACTCTTAAAACCCTTAAAACCCAAACTCATTTTCACCCCACAAAATCCATCTCCCATCAGCTTAAAACGCAGTCGTTTTCACGTAGTTCCACACCCAAAATCAAGGCCATATTTTTAGGTGTTTTTGGCAAATTGAAGGTGACGACCCACAGAAGGGAAAAAAAAAGGTTGATTTTTTCTTTTTAGAAGAAGAAGAAGAAGAGATGATGAAAGAAAGCAGCAGGTATTGCAGAAGGTTGAACAGTAGTAGTAATGGAAGAAATGGGGAAAATGGTGAAAATAACAAAAAGAATAATGGGTTTGAAGATGATAATGCAGGTGAGTGCAAGTCTTTTGGAGAAAAGTGTAACAATTTGGTGAAGAAACAAAGGACTAAATTTTATATTCTTAGAAGGTGCATTGCTATGCTTGTTTGTTGGAGAGACAGAGGAGAGTCTTAATTAGAGAAACTTTTTCTTATTATTATATATTTTTTTAACTTCATTTATAGAGTGAGTACTGTGTAAGATCATATGATATATATATATATATATATATATATTTATATATAGTGTTTATATATATTTTGTCCTTTGTTGGAATAATGTGTATGATATTTTATTTTAGTAATATAAATAATAGTTGTGATAGATTTATTTATTTATTTATATTGTTGTTGATTGATTTGTGGGTATGTTCTTATTTGGGGTTTAGTTTTGATTTCTCAACTGGGTTCTTTTTTGGGTGTCCTTTTTTTTTTTTCAAAAAGAAAAAAAATCCAATTATAGCTTTATATAATATTTTTCTACTTTAATTATCCTTCATTCTCTCTTTTTTGGCCTTTTCATTTGGGATGCCATTTTCTTAATCCAAAAATTGGCTCTTTATGTTTTGTTTGCAGATACATTAATTGGTCTCTTCTTTGTTACTTTGTTTGCAGTGTTTTTTTTTTTATTACGACGAATCATGTGAGAATTTAAACATCGAACTTTTGAAAATAATAGTCATTCTCGACTTTATTTAATCTCCTTAACTCTCTCTTCTCTTTATGGTTTCTTCCCATAGTCTCATCTCTCTGATCTTTTTTCTACTTTCATTTTGTTCAATCTTCTTTGTCAAGCTCTTTTTAATTGGTTGGTTTTTCCTCTTGCTCATATCCTCTCACAATTTCTATCTTTCAAAATAGCTACGTCAAGATATTTTTATCATCAACTATACTAAATATGTATCGAAAAAGTATTTTGTTTTGGTGTAGTAGAGATATGAAGAGCACATTAAGATGTATCTTTTTTTTTTTTCTTTGTTATTGATAAAACAATAAAATAACAGTCATGGATTTGTCCGACATACCTAACCATTTCTCTCAAACAATTATATCATTAACAATAAACCAAGAGCAAAGTTGTAATTATAATTGAAAAACATATAGGACAATAACAATAGTTTAGGGCACTTATAAATAAATGCAAATTGATTGATTTGATTTGAAATGTGTATATATTGTGAAGTATATATGACGATGGCAAAACACTTTTGTTCCCTCAAACCCATCAGCCACCATGTCCCATCCCCAACTCTCTTTCTGTACTCTTCTTTCTATAAATTAAATTGATTGATATTAATATGAAAAAAGAAAACTTAAGTACTAAAGTTGATTTTTAGAGTAAGTTCAGTTGTTCAAAGAGCAAAATAGAAGTTCTTGTTCAGAATAAGAAGTTTGAGATACGCACGATTAAACAAATTTAATTCACTGATTTATTAACTTCTTCGACATTACGACTAAACAACTCTCCACTACTTGTCAGAATAAATAAGTATGCTCACTTGTTCAAGATGCTACTTAGAACACAAACGTTATTCGTAGAATGCTAAATACAAAAATAAGGACATTATATTTTATTGGTGAGGTTATATAAAATATGTTACCGCAAACTCGAAACTAAAAGAGACAATTTTTGAGAAAAATATCACACTTCTCTAATAGTAAACTAAAACTGAAAACAAATCATAGGCTAACTCTTATTTTACTTTTATATTACTTGAGCTCACAACCTTGTGAATGAGAGATAACATACTCTTTTTCAACGGTCGATTTATCAAAACTCTATATCATACCATTGTAAAAAAATTTGAAAAGATATTATTTGAAGATGAGAGTTTTCGGAAGGTCGCCGACAGCAAGAATCGTTGAAGGGGTGAAAGAGATGGGAGTAGTGCGTACGGTGTTTTGGGTGCAAAGCTTTTTTCACCCCTCTCGTGTGGCATTCTAAATAAAAACACATATCCACCACCACACACTTCATATTCAACTCTTTTCCTTTTCATTATATTGTAAATTTCAATATCTTTCTTGGGTCCCATTCCAATTCTCCACCACTTTTCTTTTTTTCCTTAAACCCCCTCCTTTATAGCTAAAAGCTTCCTCTTTTGATCTTTACTCCTTTTTCTTTTTATTTTACTTTCAAGAAATTTTCTGATACCCTCAACTCATTGTTATTAATTAACAATATCCATCAGTATGCAGACACATAGACAAATTGGACACTATGTAGGTTGAAATAATGTTGGAGGAAGAAGGAAAATGAAGAGAGAGTAGGAGACAGATTTTGAGAGAGAGAGAGAGACATATGCATCACAAATACATTTTGAATTTGGCTGTATTAAAACTTTGTCTGACCAAACACAAAACCCAAAATTAAATATGAGGTTCTTTAGAAGTAAATAAGGAAAAATTTAGGGGGGAAAATTGAAAAAAAGAATGGGGGGGATAGTGTATGTAATGTTGTGGTGTGAATAAAAGAGGTAGGAGGAGGGACCCAATTGTAAGATGAACACGTGCAATCTGCAAACGTTGAAAAATGAAATTAAAAATGAAGAAAAAGGGCTAAAAAAAGGATTTTTATATAATTGAAGATCAGAGCTACAACTGGTGACAATGTTGTTATACGTACGAACCAAGCATGACCTTTCCTAGTGCCCATGCACGTGTGCTTTCGCATAAAAAGTCGGACATTTTCCCCCCTCTCTTCTTATCTCCCTCCATTCATAACTTTGCATCCCATCTTCACTAATATCATCAAACAATCCCTTCCTTTTACAACATTTAAATCTTAAAATAATTTTTTTTGGATATTGACTACGATTTCTTTGACTTTTTATTTATTTATTTATGTTTTTACTGATACTGGACCAAGGTATATATGATGGTTATTTAAGTAATTATAATTGAAATTTTTTAATTAAATTATTACATTTCTTACTAATTTTTTATATCATTAATTACATTGAGACAATTTGAATTTTAAAGTATTCAAGTTTCTTAGTATAAGGGAATAATTACCTATCACATTATGTATTTATACAAGTTAAGCTTGAATGTTCAATCGGAACATATTCATTATGCAGGATATTAAACAAAAAAAAAAAAAAAAACTTGAAATTTATAATATTCATTTAAATATAATACTTATAAAACAATATAACGATCGTTATTATAATAATTATACTGTCCCGTTTGGCTTTCTTAAAAAGTGAATATTTATAGTTAATTTATATTTATATATATTCAGTAAAATTTTGGGTATTATTATGGGTATTTTAAAAACAAATTCCAATGTAATGTTAAGGAATAAAATCATCTCAAAAATTTTAGTTCATCAATTTTAGGAAGAAATGAAATTGTTTATTATTATTAAACTCGGAGTCCGAACCGAATTAATTTACGTACTAAATATAAGTATAGAAAATTAATTTCCCAAATCCATCTCACAACTACAAATTATGAAACTTGTAGCCAAGATTAAGTAATCCATTTACCCAGAAAATTTTGGGAAATGAGGAACCACATTTTGCTGTCAAGTCTTATGCTATGTTTCGGGCACAAACATCAACAAATTTAATAATTCAATCTTCTATGCTCAATTTTCAAATTGGTCGGCTTGACTACGACGACTCTAAAACTCTCCCATACATTTAAAACCTGTTCATATGTGTTCTTTCTTAGAGTCCCCTTCAGTTCATGTTAATTTCCAGTCTCACCCTTCTAACCATCGACCCTATATGGCAGCCCTTCCAATAATAAAGACTGTATTATGGTTTTATGGTTTCCAGAAGAACCTGTTCATGTGAGGTGTTATAATGAACCCAACAAAGATGTTATATTATTATTATAAGCAGCTTAGGTGAAAAGAAACTCCTTTTGTGTGTCAAGAATGATTGTAAATGATAATCACATTCAAATAAAAACTGGATTCTGTCCAATAAAAAAGCGATCCATATGAAGTTATATCATACTACCAAGTCTAAAGCATAAATGGGGTTGGAATCTAAATGCCATACTAGTTATAGAGATCATCTTCATCAGCCCCACCAGCAGAAGTTGCAAATGGGTCGGATGCAGCTGGTGCTGAGTTCTGCTCGAACCTGAACTCGGCTCCAAACCCTCTTGACTGCTGAAGTGTTTGCGCAAATGCCTGGTATTTGCGGATGTCAGCATCACTGACACTCCTTCGGGCATACTTCATAGATTCCTCAAAGTGAGCGGCCCTGATCTCGGCCACTTCATCATCAGCATCCTCCTCCATTGCCTCGGGGTTCTCGCTTTTCCTTCTCTCCTTCTCAATGTCCTGCAAAAAAGCATTGATAATGATGATCACTACAGCTGGCTTTTGCGGTGGGGGTGGGGGAGGGGTTGGACTGCACGCATAAAAGAAAAGAAAAGAAAAGAAAGTTCATTCGAAAGTAAGAGAAAAACCTTCTCAATGTTTTCTCTAATTGCATATTTGCAGGCACGCTGACAAATTTCTGTAATATCAGCACCACTGAAGCCTTGAGTGTACTTGGCAAGGGCTCTGAGTTCCACATCTTTTGAGATTGGAGATTTCCTCAAGCAAGCCTTGAAAATCTGAAGTCGAGATTCTTGGTCAGGAAGAGGAATATAAATCAACTGATCCAGACGTCCAGGTCGTAAAAGAGCAGGATCTATAATGTCTGGTCTGTTGGTGGCACCAATGATGAAAACAGTTTTCTTTGCAGACATTCCATCCATTTCCGTAAGAAGTTGGTTCAGTACACGATCAGCAGCACCTCCAGCATCCCCAACGCTACTACCTCTCTGCAAGTATTGACAATGAGAAAAAAAAGGTCTTAAGAACCCGCCAAAGGAAACTAAGCTAATATTTTCATATACACGGTTTACTTTAATCCATCATTATTCCTTCTGTCAAATACTAAAAGGAAAAATGAAAAGATCTTCATCCATAAACATGGTAACGCACTTGTGTAGCAATTGAGTCAAGTTCGTCAAAGAACAAGACACAAGGAGCAGACTGCCGGGCCTTGTCAAAGATTTCACGAACATTGGCCTCACTCTCTCCAAACCACATCGTGAGCAACTCTGGGCCCTTGACGCTAATAAAGTTTGCTTGACATTCATTTGCAATAGCCTTTGCCAGAAGAGTCTTTCCACATCCAGGAGGGCCATAGAAAAGAACTCCTTTTGAGGGCGACATCCCAAATTTCTCAAACTTCTCAGGATGTTCAACTGGATATTGAACCGTCTGCATAAAATTCAAAAAATGAACAAAGATTATCTCATTGAAAAAAGAAGAGGTTCTGAAGAGTGATTGGAAAATAATAATAATAATTAACCTCTTGGAGCTCTCTCTTCACATTCTCAAGACCTCCAATATCCTCCCATGAAACATTTGGTACTTCAACAACCTGTTCAACAAAACTCAAGCCCTTAGGATACATCCGAACAGATGATCTGAAAGGTGGGTGAAATGCTAAGACATCGGGAGCACTGGCAGTCGTTTGAACATGAATAGTACAAACTACTTACTGTTTCACGAAGAGCTGACGGGTTGCTGGTTCCAAGAGCTGTCTGGAAATGCTCATTTGTAACTGCCATTGAATTGAGTATCTCAGCATCTATAGAGTCATCTTCCAAATCAATTACATCCATCTTCTCTCTGATACATTGAAGAGCAGCCTCAGTACAGAGAGCTGCCAGATCAGCACCAACATACCCATGCGTATCTTTAGCAATCCTCTCCAAATCAACCTGAATTATATAGTTCCACAGAATTTTATGAGCTCTTAGTTATCACTAAAAAATAAAAAGATCAAACGAACAGAGGAGAGAGAAGAAAAGGAAGAAGAAGAAGAAAGAAGAAAAGAAAGAAAGAAAGAAAGAAAGAAATTATAGGGGAACTAACTTCTTCAGCGAGTTTCATGTTTTTGGTATGAATTCGTAGAACTTCCAGACGCCCAACTTCATCAGGAACACCAATGTCTATTTCCCTATCAAATCTTCCAAATCTTCTCAGAGCTGGATCAATGCTGTTGGGTCGATTTGTAGCCCCAATCACAATGACATGAGCACGAGACTTCAGTCCATCCATGAGGGTCAGTAGTTGTGAGACAATCCTTCGCTCAACTTCCCCATTGGTCTTCTCACGCTTGGGAGCAATTGAATCAATTTCATCGATAAAAATTATGGACGGTGCATTTTTCTCCGCTTCCTCAAAAGCTTTTCTGAGGTTGCTTTCACTTTCACCAGCCAACTTTGACATGATCTCTGGTCCATTGATACAGAAGAAAAATGCACCAGTTTCATTTGCAACAGCACGTGCAATCAAAGTCTTCCCAGACCCAGGGGGTCCATACAGCAAAATTCCCTTAGGAGGCTTCACACCAATTGATTTAAACAGCTGCGGATGCCTCAGTGGCAGTTCAACCAATTCACGAATCTGAGCCATTTGTTTCCTAACACCACCAACGTCATCATAACCAACTTCATCTAATCTATCCTCATCCTCCCTTTTCACAGGCTCTCCATCACAAAAGATCTCAGTGTCTGGGGCTACCACACAGTATTCAGCTGGATCTGTCTCAATAACCTTGAACTCTACACTCCTCATTCCCCCCCTCACAAGGAAGAGATCACCCTTCCTCAAAGGACGATATGCCTCCAAGAAATAGGCTGCAAATAGAAGACAATTGGAGAGTCTTGAAATGGCATATTACAACATCGTAAAGTTAGATAAAAACGCAGACATGCAATTAGTGGGTATTACAAATATGCATCTTAGAGAACTGAAGAACAGATTGAAATCAGAAAGCCCAAGCCAAGATCATGCATGCATATGCCAATAATAGATATTATTATAAGATCAATGAAATGCTTGAAGCCCACGAGTGGGTTGAAAATTCTTATTAGAATGGGAGAGAAGAGAAAAGAGATAGGATGTCAAACATATGAAACCGCATGGGTATAGTTTATGAAGGAAGTTGAAGATAGGAAACTTACGTTTCAAATAAGCATCAAAAAGATTTCCAGTAACTCCTTCAATAGTATCATCCACAGGAAGAATGTGTACACGCTTCCCATACTTAACATCAGCACATTGGTGCACAGAGACAACATCACCAAGCCTAACCCTAAGATTGCTCCTCACGACCTTGTTCATCCTTATTTTAGGCTCATCACATGTATCATCAGCAAGAGCAATGCATATTGTGTCCTTCCTCTTTTTACCCTGAATCCAAAATAGAATGTAGAAATATATACAAATTAGTATAACTGAGAAATAATAATCACAGGTCCCTCCCATTAAAATTGAAAAGGGGGGAAAAAACCAATGATAAGCTTCAACATGTAATTATTTTAGAATCTATTACGAAAATTGCAGTAAGTTGAATAGAAAGATAAGCAATAAGAATAAGGTGTATTTTTTAGTTCAGAAGGTTCCAATACAATATCATAGGATTGACTTAACATCGCTTGTAACTTTTCATCCCAACCAAAGACATGCAAGCCAATATGAAAAGATAGAACCCTGGCCTAATAGATTCTGTTCTCTCACTAGGTTACCACCTTAAATTGATTGTCGTACCCATATTCACTTTGTACAATCAGATTTAACACACTCTATTGTGCTAACAAATGTAAGATAGTTATTCAAGTTCAACACATATCAGACACGTAACCATCAGAAACAGGTTTCTTAGGTGGTTCTGATATGGTTGATTAACACGTTCTAGGATACATCAAGTCACAAGTCTGTTCCTTTTGTTAATCCTTAATCGTACTGTCACATTTTTCATGTATCTAGTATGTGCTAAATCAAAGGAGTAAAAATCTTAAAAGCATTTAACACCGATAATAGCTTTATAATGCAGGTACAATCCTAAATCACAGAAAACGTAGAACAGTTAAAATACAATATATTTTCATTACAATTCTAAAAGCCAAGAAATGGCTAAAAAGCAAATAAAATAAAATAAAATAATACTGGGCCACATCTTCGAAATTCCCCACAATTCTTTCAAAACTTCCTTAACGTTTCCTATATATTTACATTGCCACCATTCCTCAACTTATTTTACGTCTCATAGATACCTGCAACTATAAGGAAAGATTAGTATGGCCCACTTACAAATTACCATCTTTGTTCTAGTGCAAAACATCCAAATTCCAATATCGTAGAGCTGATATCCCAACTTTCATAACCTATTTGATAGTGTATCAGATGGAGGACCCCGCGGAGAACCCACAAACAATTGATTGAGTTGAAATAGGTTAAGAATCAAGACTCGTATTCACAACGATTAGCAGTAAAATGGAGGAAAAGACCAAGAACAGTTATGTATATAAAACATTTCACTACCTAAAACGAATATCAAACAGAAACCCAAAAGCCCAAACGAAACTAAAATAAAATTCCCCATCGGGGACGAAAATGGTATATCCGGATCCCAAGGTATTTCACAAACTTAAAACCTCAAAGAATCAAACAGAAATTTGTAAATCCATAAGGGTTATACAAGTGGTAGCGGAAGAAAAAATTCCAATTAATCAGAAGAATGCAGACCTTAATGAGGATCGTATCACCACGGAAGAGCTGAAGCTTCTCCATGGTATCAGGATGAAGAGCGACAACAGAGTTATCATCGTTGATAGCTTCATCGACGACAAGACGATTAGGGGCCTTCTTCCGCTCCAAAATGGCGGTGCTAAAGTCCCTCTTGGTACCCTTGCTGGAGAAACACAAAAATCAAAAGAGAAATGGAAAAAAGAGTAAGATTGGAAAATGCGGATCTGGAAATGGAACAAGAAAGAAAAAGAGGCTTACGAGTCAGAGGATTCAGGTTGATTGGCCATAATCAGCAGCAGAAGTGGAGGGGAGAAGCAAAGAGAATCAAAAAGGAGAGAAATTTTCCGTCGAACTTAGCGATATTTGGGGAAAATCCTCACACAATTTGCGATATTTGTACCTGACGAAGAAGAAGAGAGATTTCGCCCTTTTTTTCTTGTTCGAAAAGAAAGGTTTTTCTTTTTTTCTTTTTTCTTTATTTTGGTTATTAAAACGTTTTCTTTTTCTATCCCCAACTAATTTGAATAATGTTTTCCACGTAATTTTAAACTAAATAATACACATGATAATCTTTTCACACCCTTTTACTTAACCCATCTTAATTAGGTTAAAAAATATATATATACAATTCAACCTATGACCTTACAAATTAAAAGTAAATTTTATTAACATAGTTTTTTAAAAAAATAAAAATAGTATAATGAATTCTAAAAGTAAAAAAAGAAAAAAAAAAACTAACGCAATTCACATTTTTTTAATTTGTACATTCAGTATATATATATATATATATATATATATATATATATATATATATATATATTAATCTTTTTACATATGTTTTATTTGAATTATCAATACCAATAAAATAGTAAATGAATGGAAGCTTAAGGCAAATCGTGCAAGCATATCAATTATGTGGTCAATTATTATATTGGATAAAAACACCTATTGCCTTTATTAAGATTAAAGGCTCTTGAATTTGAAATAAATAGGCATATAGTCTCAATTCTATTTAGTGACAAATTTATTTTTGGATTTATCTACTTAGTTATTAGAATTACTAAACTACATATGCTTAATTAGTTAAGATCTCTATCACCCAAAAAGAGGTGACAAAGTTAAGATCTTAGACAGATTTGAAAAGGAAAAATCAGGGAAAACTAACAGTTAGATATTGAAAAGAAAAAAAGAATACAAATACCTTTTTCTTAGCTATTGATTGATAATAACCTTTTTGATACCCATAAATGGTAATCGATGACTATATTATAAAAAAATTAGTTATATTTTTTTAACTAATTACAAAATATCCATCTATCCATAAGCAAAATTCATCGAGTTCTTAATTATATTGAAAAAAAAAATTGTAAACTTTTGCAATTCAATTCATAAGTGATAAAGATATATAAAAAAGAATTTTCAAATATAAAAAAATAAGCCAAAATATTTACCTAAACTTATATTATGAATTTTGCACTAATACCTATATGTTCGCCTAAGCAACAAAAATCAATCAAAACTTTTCCTCAAGAATTAAAATGAAACATTTTCAAATTTCAAAGGTGTTAAAATGAAACATTTCATTTTTATTTTTTTTTTTGGCAAACCATTACAGGTAGGTTTTGGCCATCCATAAAACCAAATTTTAATTATAGCATTAAGAGGATATAATTGATCTCATACCGACTCTAAGGAAGGAAAAGAATAGTAAATGTAGCCAACATTTGGAAGAATTATTTCATTCTAGATGGATGCTTGAGAATATATTTTTCTAATTCTCAAGCCCACCTTGTCGACAGAAATCACATGACAAAAAGCACAAAGAAACATAGGAAGAATAATCACAAATTTTGCCAATTGGGTTGAAGATGTTCTCAGCTTTAGCTGTGTACAATTTACAAGAACTGAACACACAGCCCTCATTTAAAAAAAAAAAAAAAAAAAAACGTTAGAAATAAGTAGATTTTTCTTTCCATGTCTATTTTGTACAAATTGGGGAACCCCCAAAAGCAAAGAAATTTTTAGATACAAAACCAGATTGTGAAGTACTTACGTGGGCAGCACGAGGCTTTGGCCATGTTCTCCTCCCTCCTCCTCCAGCTAAAAATTAGAAACTTTATATTCTACTTAGCTCTACAGCATAATACCATGGCTGAATTTCGGATCCAAAATTACAGAATCTCTTCTTCTTTACTTCTCTAATTTCTGGATTCAAAAGCCAAAACCACCTTGGCTTCCATCTTTAAAAATAATCAGATAAGGAAGGCTTTCTGAAGCTCAGCTGTTGAATGCTGATGGTTCTTTCTTGTCAAAGCCGAAAAAGGAGCAATTTTGAAATGCGTCCAAACTGCTTGCTATTAAACGGTTCAAGCTGCTAAGGCTATCGCCTAAAATTAATTCCTCGTTATGGTACTTGTTAGTCGATGGCAAGTCCAAATCCAAGGGGCCTAAAGAATCAGGCTGAGACGACAAGAAACAACAAAAACAAAAGTTAGCTTTATTCTGTATGTGAAAAACAATCATAGTTCCACAAAATTATGCGAGTGCTCATATGGCAGTAATATTAGTAATTAGTTAGGTAGTTTTTTAGGGAAGTTTGGTTGTAAATACAGTGACTAGGAAAAGAGGAGGATAATAATTTTTATGGGTGAATTAAGGCTGGAGAGTGATTCTCAAGAGATTGGCAGGACCCAAGTACCTCAACCTACTTGGTTTATCTTGTAGTTTTGTTACCATTTATATCTCAATATAGTCGGGTCCTATCATGAAACAACCAAGAGATTTTTCAACATGGGAAGAACATAAACATACATACCCAATAGATATCCGCTAGTTCATCAATATCTTTTGTTTCCGCAATCTGTGGATCAGACTGACACTCGTCCATCAGGTCTCCTTGAATGTGATCCTCTGTCCGGCTCTCTGATCCAGGTAAATCCTGTGTAATAACAAAAATGAACATATTTTAGGACTATATCCACTTCCAAGCAATAATTTCAGTTCACCAGTAGAAGCTATGATGTCTAAACAAGGCATTTTCAAAGTAACTACCTCGGTCATGTGGCTGTATCCCATGGAATTGGTTCTAGCAACATGTTTGCAACCTCGTAATGAAGAGAATGTGAATGAACTAGGAACCTCTTGAAGGGTAACTGGATTCTTTTGAAATGAGAAGGCATCACATGTCTCTTCAGCATCCCATATGGAGGATGCATGAGACGCCAAAGTTGGTTGAGTAACTGTCTTGTCTTGCTGTCTGGATATATGAGCAGCAATTGCAGCATCAAATGAATCACAGCTGAATGGAATCTGCTGAAGACATTGGGTGCCTTCAGCAAGAGGTGTGTCAACGCAATTGGCATCCACATCCTGAGAAACTCCTGAAAGTAGATCTCCAATGCTTATATTTGTAAGGCTGTCAGCCCATTCCCCAGCTGATAAGGAAGTGCCATTGCTTAACTTCAGTTCATCCTGGTTATACAAAGGAGGAAACCATTTAGTCTAAAAGAAACTACATGTTATGAGAAAGAAAAAGTTGGATGGAAGGGCCATAACAATCATCATGACTAAAACAAGAAGATTAGAATTTTGTTATAGAATATCATGGGCACTAAAAGGAAAAGAAATGTACTGGCATAATCTAGTTAATGAATTCTCTAGAATTATGCTAATGCTGGAACATAAATTTCACCCCAAAAAAAGATCCAGTTTGTCCAATTCTAGAACCGTTGATGGGAGCATACTTAACAGTATATTATAGATATAAGTTTGATGGCATGCCACGGCAATAACTAGTTTCATAACTACAGCAAGAATATAAGATTGTAATTTTATTAGAGAATCAATAGCACTAGAAGGAAAATAAGACTTGTATTGGCCGATTCCAGTGGATATTGTTAGGATTTTGCTAAACACACACACACAAGTGTACAATGAGATAAAAATAAAATATGGAAATTCAGTCGCGATTAATTCAAAAACAAATGAGATTATCAACTTCGTGAAGATGGAAGTACTCAAGTGTACAATGACAGAGAGACAAGTGCAGATGGAGAGAATAAATGAGCCTCAATAAACTAATGGCAGATACAATACATGAGATTTATAGAATATTAACCAGCAGAGCTGAATCCATTTCTTCTAAAACCTCGTTGGAGGGAAAGTATCAGAGTGCAAATTTCATGGTCAAACAATGAAGTACATAAAACACAATTAATTATTTAAAGAGAAACCAAGTTTTTATAATGAAAATAAGCGTTTTAATTGAGGGGGAAAACCCCAAAAGGAGAAAAACTAAAGGAATACATATAGGGCAGCTAATTATTTAATAGTTAATTAGGAGTATAACCATCAATGAGATAAGTACGAAGCAGGACAATGTTTGAGATTTATAGTTAGAGAGAAGAAAAATACCACATCATCAGATCGTTGGATGATAGTTCTATCAGCCGCATTCTTTTTATCCCATGACATATTTAATACAGGATCAGAGGACCTCAGTAGATCATTTGGACGTGCAGAGATGCACCTCTCTGACTCACAGGGGGCAGTCGGAGTTGACATATTCTTAGTGAATGTACCCACTTCATCCTTATTAAAGTCCACAGGTTGAGCATCAATTGATGCTGCATGCACAATTCTTCCCTCAATATCCCTGGCATCCATGATATGATCATCTTGAATGCAGTATGCTGGCACAGACGTCTGTAATTCAACAGACTCATGTTCTGCATTAGAACACCAACCATACCTTCAAAAATATTTCAGGTCAGTTATGTTGTTACTTGTTTATCTTTTTTAGTAGAAATCCAAAAAGGGACAAAATAAATAAACCTTAAACGAAAAACTTGGGGCCTTCCAATTGTTGCATAGACATCACCGGCACTCTCAAAGGAGTCTTGTGTCCATCTTTGACAATCTGTCAGGCTTTTTCTCTGGATACTGTAAGGAAAAAGCATAAGCTCTCCATGAGCAGCACTTGAATTGCCCCATTTGCGACTTAGATGCTCTAAAACTGATGAAATTTTCTTGCGAGTACTGAGAGTAAGCTCCAAATATGGATTGTGTTTATCCTGAACAAAAGAGGGCTCAACATTGTAGTAATGTCCAAATGCTTAAAATATAACATGTTGATGCAATCTCTGAGTCTCACCGATTCCAAGGCTCTACGAGTCCCATCATCAACTGGGAATAGCTGAAGCTTCAGCTTTATAGAAGCAACATCAATCAAGGAATTTGGCTGAAGAGGGGGCAATAATAGCAAGGGGCTCCCAGCAGGATCGGTACTTTTTTTCCCTGGAAAAAGTTCAAGAGCAATCAGTCACAACAGTGAAGAAATTTCACACATTTTCGTTCATCCTTTAACGTAGGGTTAGATTTTGCATACTACCTTTCATATAAATTTTATAACAAACATATAAGAAAATAAAAAGTAGATGGCTTGCACTCACCTAAAGTATTTTGATCACGTAAAACGTCTTTATTAGTGATGGTGCGCTCCAAATGCTCAGCAGCATCAGCAACCAAAGACACACCTGCTATTGCAGCTTTTTCCCATTTTTTATACGCAGCTGATGATACACCTCCTTCTAATTAAAAATATCCGATGGATAAATATTACTTGGTTAATATCGACTGTGCAACCCCAAATATTTAGCAACTTTAACATCTTTTCCCACTTTTGACGAAATCTTAGTTGATGAAATTACATAACATCTTATTTGCATCTTCACAACACTTAATTCCTACAAAAATCCTTTTTTTAATAAATTTACAAACCTGATCTGATATAGCAGATTCAAAAAGTTGGACAAAGGAAATGCCTTAGAAAAGGAGAATTTAATAGAAAACTTTTTTTTTTATAGGAAACAGAGAAAACTTAATAAAGAACTCGATCTTCTAGAATAAACCAACATAAGTCATAACCCTCTCATAGAAGAGCTCGCACCTGATTTTCTTCTCTGCCTTGATGGTTTAAGGACTGTGGGATACCCACCATTGTTTCCACGGTTAATACCAACATTCACATTGCGTCTTGAAGTTGTTTTCCTGGGGCCCAATTTTGGAATGTTTTGAGTGTCGACTAAAACTAATTTAACTGCACGGCCATCATGACCTAATGCTCTACTCTGATTTGAGACAGCATTAGGTATAGGTGGAGGGCAGTTTTCTCCCTGCAATGGGCGTTTTCTTACATTCTTCTTCCGATCTTTCAAAAGTTGATGCTCCTTCATGTAAAAGGGAGTTGGTCAGTCCAGCAGCACATGAAGAAGAGTTTCAAACATAGAAAGGCACCAAAGGATGGGAGGGATTAGATAGTTCTGACTAACCAAGGCTTCAACAAAAATCTTGAAACGTCGGGGTTTCAGGTGAAGTTTTGAAGCTTTGCAACTATATTTTTCCAGTAACGACCACCTGTTGGGCAAAATATAGCGAGATAAATCAAAACATCATTTTATACTATTTTCTCAAAATATCTAGCTTCTTATATTATATGTGAAGTACTCAAACTGCAGAATGAAAATAATAATAACTCATTAAAGTACTACAGAAATTACAAATTTCCTCAAGCATCGGTCCACTCACTCCAGATACACAAGGGCCAACATTCCCAACAATGATGTCAAATGGATTATGCCCGAAGCCAAATTGATTTTCATAGTTCTTCACACATATGCCCAGCAAACAATCAAATGACAATATCCACTCACATTTGGGGAGCATAGGTAAGATTGAATGAATGGTGACCACATAATAAATAGTAATAATTACCATCGAAGCATTGCAGCATTAGTATCCTTAGAGTTTTTAGCATCCAAACATAACCCAGGAGCCAACAGCTTATTCATTCGCCTTACTAGACGGTAATAATAATGTCTGACCTGTTTACAAAATTATTTTACATACATAAGAAGAGATTAGAGTACAAATACAAGGAAAATTTTCTAACAGAATACCCTCTATAACAAGCACCTGGTCCTTGTTTTTGCTTTGGACATGACAAGTGATCTTTTCAAAATTCTGCACAGAATGCATGATACAATCAGAAGACATCCATATTAACAAATACGCAAAGTGAGTGGACAGCTACATACCTTGCCAACTTGCCGTAATGCAGTGAAGAAACTTTCCTCCTCTTCACGTGTCCAAGCAGCCCATTGTCGAGTAGGCTTTTTGGCTGCATGAATCAATAAAGAAAAAATTAGAGGCAAAATTTTTTCAAGTGAGAAGGTAAAGAAAATGATAACAAAATACCAGGCAGAGGTTCTATGACATGATCAGGAGTTGATGCTGCAATGCCTTGATCTCCAACATGAGCAATGATAGTCTCTGAATGAAGATGTGTCTCAGAGTTGGAGGAGACAATTAAATCTGTCTGCATTTTATATTTTTCAAATAACTATTTACTCTTGCCCTTCATTGACTTCCAAATGATGCTATTAAGCATCAGCTACCAACTGCAAAAAGGGGTGGTCATTTCAAAATCAAAAGAGAAATCATATCTTCTTACAGAATTTTTTTAAAAAGCTATATATCATACGAGAAAGAGTAGCACTTGAAAACAGATTGTCTTTATCCAATTTAATCATGTATAACATCAGGAGAACACCAGAAAATGTTGACAATGGTAGAGCTTTCCACTGGGCTTCACATACTCCAAACAATTACGCAGTAAAAGTAAAACATAACGAGTAGTTTCTTGTGTCCAGCAATTCATAAAACATCAAATGGAATAAAATGGAATAAAATGGAAAAGTATAACTACGACCATTACGACATAACTCATGATTACTCTAGCTTTGCAAGCATCGCTATTTATCCAAAATCCTGTAGCACAAAAATGATAAACAAAACCTAATTGCATCAATTCAATCAAACCCTACCCCAAATAAACTTATAGCTCACAAACTAAAATAGAGGATGTAATCAAACTTTGGACTAAAAATTCAGCACTATCAGGCAGCTAAGAATTCCCAACTAATTCAAATCGTTCAACCCTAAATTAAATCCGAAGAACGATCACTCACCAAAACCTCACATGAAACAACTAATTAACCAAATTACGTTAAAATTCCTTTAATTCAAATCACAAGCAGACAATCAAAAAAAATATTCTAACAATCTCCACTCCATTTCTAGGTCATCAGAGACGATTTAGGGTTTCGAACTGCATCCACAGTCAACTGAAAAAAATCTTCAGAAAATCAACAAGCGAATCGAATACGTACACTACACTGAAAATACCTCAATTGGATCGAAAATATCGGACAATCTGTAACGCCAAAAGCTTCGAATATTATACGAAAACGATGAAAACCGGAGAGGATTTTCCGACAGCCGTCTACAGTAGAGGGATGAGAAAGATGAAAACAAAAATAAAAAATAATAATAATAATAATAATAATAATTTTACTTTGTGAAAAGAGAAGAGGGAAAAACAAATTGAAAAAAAAAAAAGTGTAATTCCTCAAAATGCTAAAAAGAAAAAACAAATTGTGAATTTGATGGGAAGGATCTGACTTAAACATTTACTTCCCCTACTTTATTTTCTAAGGCCATTTATTTATTTTTTTGACACAAAGAGAAAATATTTTTAAATATTACTTAACTTTATGACAAAATAATAATAATAATAATAATAATAATAATAATAATAATAATGTATTTTCTAACATTTATTAAAGAATTAATACAAATACAACTTAATATGGCATATTGTGGGTAAAGTTTTAGAAAATAGATCTAGACTTATTAATGGTTTAATTCTCTTACCTTTTCTTTTTCATTCGACGGTTTTAATACTATTCAATCACTTGAGCTAAGGTTGTATGGAGAGATTAGATGATTAATTAATAAAGAGGTTGAATAAGATGGATTAAGAATCATTTTTCTTTTCCTTTTGAATATTATTTAATGTGGGAATCTATGTGTTTGAAAGGAAAGAAGAAAAAGTAAAGGGGTTGAATTTGAGAAGCAAAATGGGGATCTTTTCTTTCATCAGAAGGATTTGCTCATTGGGTTGCTGGGAATATGTTAAAGGGGTTATAAAAATCGAAACTTGGAAAAGGGATGGGGAAGGTTTTAAATGCTCTTCCTTTGGCCCCTTTTCCCTGCCAATTTGTATATATGGAAAGTTTTACTATTTTTGTTTTATTTTAGATTTAAATACTATTTGGTTTTTATTTTGTCCATGTTAGTTTTGATCAATTGATTCTTGAAGTTTTAAAATGTAACATTTTTTGTTCCTTAAAAATGAGAATGAAATGACCAAAATAGTCACTTTTTTTTTTTTTAAGTACGGTGATTAAAATGAATAAAGTATACCGATGGTATCTTTAAATTTTGCTATATTTCGAAAACTATTTTGTATAGAGTTGGATAAGAAAAAAATAGATATAAAGTTGTCATATTCCTAATTGTTGGCTAGCTTGCAACAATAGCATAGCAGGCTGCAGCACCACATTGAATTTATCAGTACAAAAGTGGATGCTTGAAAACTGACCAATTGGTGAACATTGAATGAAAATGAGAAGAGAATCTTGGTAGGAAAATACAGATTATTGAAGGAAATGATGCTCAAGAAAGTGACCATTTAGTGAACAGTTAATGGAAATAACAAGAGAATCAAGAATATTGATTATTAAAGGTGATCTAATTGATTGAGAACCAGACAAGAAATGAGTCTTTTGTTTTCTTTTCTTTGCAACAAAAGGCAAGGCTTTTCCTCTAACATTGAGTCAAGCTCTTCGGAATCAGGCAACATGAATTATCACACTAGTTTCTTTGACATATCAGCTTCTACACTATAAACTTGGTTAATGATAACTGCCTCCGTCGATTAGATAAAACACAAGGTCGAAAGTATATGAACTTGGAGACCATGTTAGGTCGTACTTTCATGGTTTCTTAGAGCTTCATTGCTGAATAACCATAACAAAAGCAAATTTATCTAGTCAGTTGAATGATTTATTCGTTGTTGAATTTGAGAGCATTAACCTAAACATAGGATGCCCACGATCTAATACGTGTTGTTCCCAATCCGATCTGACTCCAAATGGGTTCTCACTTAGCCATTCTTCCCCAAATTGTTCTTGCAAAACACCTAGTTTCCCTTTTCCATATAGTAAGAAAGCTTCCCTCATTCTCAAAGCAACAGCTTCAACATCAGATTGAAGAAAGACCTAACAAATAGGAATCCAGTCACAACGTAACAAGAGTAATAATCATAATATCACATAAGAGAAGTCCAACATCCAAGATGAACCTTTACTTGAAGGAAAAAAAAGGTGAAGATGCACTGAGAAAATGGTAGTACCTTGCCATTAGACGCAAGCAAGTCTGCCACTGCCTCCACTAATGACCTTTGCAACATTCTCCATCTGTGCTCCGGTTTATTGAAATCGGGGTTGGGACACTGTATAAACAGAAAGTAAATACATTTGGTACAGAGGTGTGCAATTAAGATTTTAAATTGTCGATAAAGCTAGCACTATGAATGGCTCGTATAAAGCAATTAATAGTTAGGCTTTTGTAAATAGCAGTGCCTCTTAAAGGCTTTAACTTTCAAGAATGAAATCAGTTTGTGGCTCAAAGTCATGAAGGTAGTGAATTCTACGAGCGATCTGAATTTAGAGATATTAGCTGGAAAATTCCAAGTGCGTAATATAGCAGAGTAAGATAAACAAACAGCATTCTATAAGTTCTCAGCATAAATAGCATAAATATCATGGCTAGGAAGGATCAAAATCCAAATATTACGGACAACACGATCCATGAGGGTTTTGTACCTGTATAGAGACAAGCACCAACTCCCCTGGATAACTACACACAATAGAACGAAACGTTGACGTTGCATTCGTCGCAATAAAATGCCTGATACCATGAGAAAAAATCGAGATAAAATTTAATTAAGAAACAAAAAACTCAATCCAAAGTTACATGTTAACTTAGCATCGGGGGACAGGGGATGCTTCATTGATATGCCTTTTGGCTCAAGTATTTAGAAAAGCCAATTTCAGTATAACCTATGCAATGTCAAAAATAATAATAAACAAATAAAGGCCTTACCCATTCTTCATCTCCAATTGATGAACAGAATGTAGACAACGTTTCACAAGCTGAAATGGTCGTACAAGTGTGAGATAATGTATATGGTTAAAGTTAATGCTGAAAATGAAAAGAAAGAAGACCTTTTCATTAATCTCTAAACCAAGAAAATTGTGATCCTTCCTCCTCCTAGCCATTTCCAGAAGAAACATCCCATTACCTGGCATTTACAACTTACAACTTATCGGCTAACTTCATGAATAAACAATTAAATGCAATAGTCATTGGCTTCTTTAAACTTGTACAGTTGTACCAACAAAAGAAAAAACCATTCACTTGTACCAAAAATGTCAGAATGCATGGAAGATCCCGCATCCCCCCCCCCCCCCCCCCAAAAAAAAAAAAAAAGTATATGATAAGAAGATAATACCACTTCCAATGTCAACCACCAAAGGCAGAGCTGTATCACAAAACACTGCATCCCAGTTAATCTCGTATGGGTATGCCTGCATGAACAAATTGTTTCACACTAGTTTTAGCTGCTCATCCAGATCCATGCTTCAAATCTATCCTATAGTGGGGATGTCTTCAATGGAGTAATAGTGTTCTAAAATAAGAACTTTCTGCACAAGAAATGATGATAAATGGAAATTGCAGCTTGCAAAACTAGACAACACGTGTAATGTTGAAAAAATAATCATCAAGCAGGACGTGTGAATACGACTTATGACATTCCCCCTATAAGTTTACATTATGTTCTGCTCTTAGCTGAAATAATTTAAACACATCATTTGTTTTTCAGAAAATATAATAAAAATGCCTAAAAACTTACTCTATCCAAGGCCAAAACACCTGGAAGTTGTTTCCCTTTAAAGAAATCCCACACAACTGAAGCATTCTCAAAAACATTATAAGCAGATAGGGTACTCGATTCCTGCATAATTGCTTTGCATGCAGTGGTTCCAACAACAGTTATATCACAATCCCTTTGGGCTAGATCATATAGCTTTCTTGCTAATCTAGAAGCTCCACGGGCACTTTGGCTTGAATCACTGAATTTCACAGGTCCAATCCATATAATTTTCTGCAACATAGTGCTCAAAGTGTTAGCGATCCTCACTTGAGTAAACAACAGATAACTAATAGTTGATGCTTTAGAAAAATGATTGCAGAATGATGCATTAATGAACCTCTCCAACTGTAAGTCCATGACCATAAGTGCTAAATCTTAGGATCTGTAATATTCTCTCTGGAGATCAATGCTTTCATAATTCCATCATTCAAAAAATGCCAATTCTTCTTCTCCAACCCTTACCCAAAGATTTGAATCCCCACAAATTGAAGTTTAATTGCACAGGCATATACATTAAAGGAATAAAAAAGTCGTAGGAGCAATAAAATGATCAAATCCCTACAAGAATGAAAGTAGATAGTGTTCCATTGATATTCAAATAAAGCAAATATTGAAATGATTTGATCTATCCTAGTTTTTCTTCGAATGCCAAATATTACAGCAGTTTTCTAAGTAAAAGAGAAGTTGGACAACCCGAGGTGCTAAATCATAGATCTATTGAGCAAGCCGAGGAGCTAAATCATAAACTATTGGACAACCCAAGGTGGTAAGTCATAAAACTATGGTTCATAGCTACCACTTACCAGGCAATGAAGATACATGGGATTTTAGATCAAGCAGAAGCAACTTTTGTAACTTAAGGAAATTCTGAATTCTACCTTGCTATTCATAAGCAGGGCATTTATTTCGTCCAGTGATGTAGGACCAAGATCGACTGGTAGCCAACCTAGAAGTGGAAGAAGTTAATATAACAAAACAACAAGCTTTTAAATTCAAAGTGTCAAACGTTGAAAAGGATAAATATTCGTTCAAGTTGGGGAAAATGAGAACTTACCGTCTGGAATATCATGAGAAGCAAATATTTCTATTTTCTTTGAAGTGTCAACATTCACACACCAGAAGTCCTTGGGGTATACAATTTGTACCCTTTTATCAAGTGAAAACTGGATTAGGTCTGCAGCTTCCTTACATACACCATGATTCATCAATCTGTAAGAAACAGACAGCCCTAAGGCTTGCATGATCTGAAATGACATCATTCCAACAAAGACCAACGCAGAGCATGTTGAAGCTAAAACGTGCAAGGCAGCCAATTTGTCTAAGAGGTTACCTCCTCCAATCTGCATCAAAAAGTTCATAATACATTACATAGAATCGTTTTATGGCTGATGAGGGGAAAATCCATATCTACTCAAGTAGTGGAGAATATACAATTGCAACATAAGGTTGCCTCTTGGTTTCTGCAGCCTTTTTTAACTGGCATAAACGTTCTTGAAAGTTAAAGCCAGATAGGCAGGTACTGCAAAAACGAGTAATCCCAACTGTGGACGCAAGAATTCTATGAGATTGGGAGAAGGAGTCATTAACAAAAATATCAACACCTAAAGATAGCATCTTGGAAAATTTTGAGCAATTGGCAACTTCTTCTTTGAACATGGAAAGATTCTCAAGAAGGAGAATATCAGCTTTCTCAAAGCCTTCCTCGGTTAACATCATACTATACGAACTGCACTTTACCGGGCAAACTTTGAGTTGAAGAACAGAGGACAAGTAATCTGTAATTGCAAGCCATCAATTAGTAAGGATAAAGTAAAATCTAAACATACAAAAACCATCTGAAGTCTACAAGTGGAGCTCTGTTAAGGTTTAACTTTCATGCATTATGGTTGTCTATTTACTTCAATCATACTTCGACATATTCATGTAGAATCAACATAATGAATTATCTCCAAAATAATAATAATAATAATAAACAAAATCATAATGAATTATCTCCAAGTCTATTCTAATAGGAGAGAGTCCAATCTATCGTCAATGATGCAAACCATAGAACTTGAAGCACCATCTCTAAGCCTGCTCAAATTGAAATTCTCTTTTGAATCATATCTTACAAATCCATTCAGGCATATCCAGTGAACCAGAGGAAATCATCCCATGTTCTAATGCACGTGCAACTCACATCACACATTATATTCCATATCTAAGGTAGGTTATAGAACTTCATTCTTAAAATGAAACAACAGTGTACTAAATCGAAACCAGGAAACGTCCTAGAATGTGTACCCACGACAGACTTTATATCCAGATGTCTTGCAGCAGAGTTTGTATTCCAGTTGGTAGCAAGTATCACTTTTGCTCCATATTTGTGCAAGTATTTAATGGTGAACACTGCATTCTTCATCGAGTTAGTCCTTAGGTCCATTTCTTCCAGTAGCAATAAGGTTGAATCAAACCTGACCATTACAACTTTTCCGGCAAGTTCTTCCCTGGGAAACTCTCCAAGAGTTTGTACATGTGGAACAGCCTCTAAATTCCACCAACTGGAAGCGTGGTCCTACAAGATCCACAAATGTTTATTAAGACCTCAAGCCAGTTATACACAATACATAGAATGATAGAACATGTGTTGAACTTTTAAACGGCATACTTCATTTAAGGCCAAAAAAAACAAAGAAATCAAACCAAGTTTAAAAAACTCAGACAAAGAAAGTAGGATACTGAAGGCTCTGTACACACAGAGAAATAAAATCCTAAAGTTCCCTTTCCATCATTAAATAAATTGGATGGCAAAAACTGAGCCTTTTAAATACCTCCGAGTTCACCAAGTTCTTACAATAGACTGCCCCCCAACTTCGTGCTGAGAAGCATTTCAAACAAGACATACTTGTATAAGATTAAGGCGCAAACTCAAAGTTTAATATATAGAGAAAATTTAACTTTGTACCTGGGGTTGACATTAAGACAGTATGATATCTGTCATATTTGGAGAAATATGGAGACAAAGTTTGACGATATAACTTGGCTGGATCTTGAGCAACTGCTTTAATAACGAAAAAAATTCCTTGAAGTGGATTTAAAAGCTGGCCCATCTCCTTTTTCCTTATTCGAGAAATGAGAATTCTGCACTGCAACGAACCTATCATAAAACAACATTTAGTAGAGAACTTTCAAAATTGAGAATGAACCAAATAGTAAGGAGGTGTTTAGTCTTCCCTAATGAGAAAGATTTGTGACTTAATATAATCCAAAACACGAGTAACCATATATGATTACACACTTTTCAACACTCTTCTGATTCAAATAAGTAATTCTGGTCGCATTTCAGCTCTTCATAGTCTCTGAGAGCATTGGGAGACTCCAAGTACGTGGCGTATCGATAGTTGATTCCAACTAAACTATGGACTTATTTTGAACTCTAAAAATGTTTTTCAAATTAAGTGGCTAGCAAAGAGTACGGTTGTAAATTGTAATAGTTTTTAGAATGAATCATACTGATAATCCATGAAAGTTTCTGGCAAAGTTTCTCCTGAAAACTAAATAAAATACACCTAAAATAAAGCTCTATATCGTGGAAAATAAGACCCGTGATATAAATACTCCATTTGCATGTTTTCTTTTAAAAGGAAATGAGCTTACCAGTTGGAAACCTTTCTTAGAGGCTTCTTCGACCAATTTGCCGGTCATCCGTTGTCTTTCTTCTTTCCTTCAGGTGTTATCTCCTTACAGACTTCACTTTTCTTTTTCTCTCTCCTTCCACGTTTCGTTTGCGTTTTTTCCTTTTTTGAAAATATTAATCTTTTTTCATTTGATTATTTAAATATTTTATTTTGAAAATATTAAATAAAACCCTTTTCTTTTTATTTTGAGTTCCACGGTCTGGCCTGGTCAATACCTAGTCGGGAAAAACTTTAGTCAGTTAATTAAAATGAGTTTTCTTTTCCTAATCTCATCAGTACTAAATTTCCACGAGATAATTTGGCTAGAAATTTTTGAAGATAATTTATAATAATTTTATTCTATACAAAAATTTGGAGGTTTAAGAATTATTCGAACAGCTGAAATGTAATCAAATCACTGAAATTCTACGAGGGTGTTGGAATCCTAGTAGGAATTAAAAGCGGAACAAAAATTAAACTAAAAACGGCATAAAATAAGTAGCCTAAAATACTTGTTTGAACTAGACCTATTTTGAATCAATTTAAAAAACGGTAGATTAGTCTTTCTATCTGCATTGGTGAATGGTTTCAACAAGGTAGCTTATATCTTACAAATAGGTTAAGTTTGTCAAAGTTCGGCTACAAAGTAAGGTCATAATTATCAAATGTAAAGAAAGAGAATGAATGAAACAAGAAAAAGAGGGGAAGAAATTAATTTTTTGAGTTTAGATCACAGGTCAATCTGCCATTGCAAAATTGAATAGAGAAAAGAGAGATTCAGAAAGGGCTTTAAGTTTAACACATTGAAGCAAGCAACTGGCAATAATTATGATTGATTGAGTTCTTCTGGCTTCTCTATAGAATGTTTGAGAATGTATTCAACTCTCCTCTTCTTTTCATCTCTTTCGTTATTATGCTTTTGATCTCTTTCGTCGTTTCGTCTAACCCAAAACACGGATTCCCTAATTCCTCCCATTTTAGAATTCGAATTCATAGATCCTCCGATAAATGTTTTGCAAGTTTCTAACTTAAAATGAACAAGAGGCCTCGCACGAGGAAGAATCTTTGCCTTCTCGTCTTGACTATTAGGACAGCCACCGCCTTTTATCACCTCAATGGCAGGAGCGAACACCTCTGGCACAGACAAATGGCTTATCCCATCCTTGGGACTAGTGTTTTCATAAGGCAATCCAAATCCATCTTCTATCTCTTGAAAACATGTCCCAAGTAATGAATTACTTTCATCTCCTGAAAACTCAATCTCGCCATTGCCACTTCTTTCTGAACCGCAGGAAACCAATCTCTGTTGCAAACCCAACAAAGATTTCTCCGCCTTCCTTCGTTGCCTTGCAAGTTCTATCTTCTCGGCACGCAGCTCTTTCGGCTTCCTCCTCCATAAAGCTGAATGACTGTACGTATGGGCATCAGGGAATGCTGGCAACCAACTGGGAATATGTTTGCTAGGTGGGGTTTCACCGATCTGAACAAAGGTAGGAATTGACTCCCTTTTTCTGATCACAGGGAAACATGGTAGTGGATGAGCGAAAGGGATCTCTTGAACAGAATTCACATAGCAAACAATGTTTTTCACTGACCCCGATTTGGCAAGACAATGATCTGATTGCCAAGCACCCAGAAACCCTTGTGATGATTCCAACTCTTCCAGCCCTCTGATTATATCAAAGACATTGCACTCTATTCTACCAGCTAAATTAGCATAAAATGTTGCAATCTTCCCTAACTGATGAAGGTATTTAATGGCAATGTCGGCCAGTGTGTCTAGAGCAGACTCCTTAAAGCTTTGAAACCCTACACTGTTACACATTTGAGCCACAGCAATTTTGGACACCTCTCGACCAAACTCATTGCCTCTGCATTTCCTCGAATCAGAGCTTTGTTGTTCTTTCGACTTCATGTTATTACCAACTCCATCCCTCATTGCCTCTGCATTTCAGTTTTCTTCGAATTTTGTCAGCATTTCAATTCTTCTTTAATTCCCCAAGGTAACGGTGGGTTGAATTACAGAGGGCAATTTGAAATCTGAAACCCGAGAAGAGAAATTCCGAGAACGAAGACGTGCCTCAGAGTTGGAGGAGACAATTAAATCTGTCTGTGTTTTATACTTTTCAAATAACTATTTACTCTTGTCCTTCATCAACTTCCAAATGATGCCTTTGAGCATCAGAGACCCAACTGCAACAACGGGAGATCATTTCAGAATCAGAGATTTTCGTATAGAAATTTTTTTGAAAGGAGATAAACTATACGAAAAGAATCCCACTTGTAGACAGGATGTCTTTATCCAATCTAATCATAATCACGTATACCATCAGGAGAAACACCAGAAAATTGTTAACGATGGTAGAGCTTTCCGCAGGGCTACACATACTCCCAAAAATTATAAAGTAAAAGTAAAACATAAAGAGTAGCTTCTTGAGTTCGTTAATTCATAGATCATCAAATAAAATAAACTAGAAAAGGTATAACTACGACCATTGCAACAGAAATCAAGATTTCTCATATATAGATAGACTTGCTAGCATCCCTTTTTATCCAAATCCTTTAGCACAAAAATGCTAACAAAACCTAATTGCAGCAATTCAATCAAAGTCCTGACCGATAAAAAAAAGTTACAGCTACTCAGTAAAATATAGGAATCGGTCAAACTTCGGACTAAAAATTCATCACTGTCAGATAGCTGAGAATGCCCAACTAATTCAAATCGTTTAACCCTAAATTAAACCAGAAGAACGATCAGTAACCAAATTACAAGCAGACAATCGAAGACAACTACTCTAATAATCTCCACTCCGTTATTAGATCATCGGAAACGATTTAGGATTTCGAACTGCACCCATGGTCAAGTGAAAAAAATAAAAAATAAAAAAAAACTCCACAAAATCAACAAGCGAATCGAATATGTACACTACACTGAAAATACCTGAGATGGAATCAAGAAACCCAATAATCTGCAACGCCAAAAGCTTCGAATATTCTACGAAAGCGATCAAAACGGGAGAGCAATTACCGACGGCCGTCTACGGTAAAGGGATGAGAAAGAAGAAAAAGGAAATTAAGAACTAAAAATAATAATTTTTGTGCTTGACAACGGAAGGGGGAAGATAATTTTGTTCAAGAAATAAGTGTATATTAACCAAAAAAAGAATCTTGGGATCATACATTTTCGTGTTTTGCGCCAACAAAACTATCAACGCTTCGAATTTACCTGCCCTAATGGTTGTACTTAAAATAAATTATCAACTCATCTAATAACTTAGACATTCTATAGTCGTCTTGAATTAGAAGAAATACAAGCAATGTTCTAAGCATAAATAAATATCATGGCTATGAACAAAAAGGTAGATAAAGATTCTTTCTTTTCTTTGCATTATGTTTTTGTTCTCTTGTTAAAAATAATTTGGTCATTGAAGTAAAACGTACCTTCAAATAAGTTATACGAAGGAATTTGAACGTTTAATCATAATGATGTAGTGTATATTAACTATTATCTAGTCACGTCCGATTCAATTTCATATAAATAAAATAGCATATTTGAGTTAACGAGAAAAAAAATTTCTGTTTTTTTTCATTATTTATTTATAAAAAAATCTTAAACTTAAAAACATTAATCTATTTAATTATTTTTTTGTGTTAAAAGTGACGACAATGTTATACATAAAAAAAAGTTTGTTTAGTTTAAACTTAGCACAAATGCCTGCTAAACATTATTAACTACAATTTCAAATTTGTATTGGGAACACTTTTATTGTTGATGTTTCTTTTCAACATATGATTGATTGTTGCTCAACGATATAATTGTGACAAAATTGATTGATAAAATAGACTCTTAGTATAATTGGGAACAGGTGGTTGTTGAAAGCTTCGATGTTATTGTTGGTGGGCATTAGAGTTGGTTGATCGAAGTAGTTGACTAAGCATGATTGTCAACATCAACTATGATAGAATAGAGTTATATAGTTAGTGGATATCATATTTTGATGTTTTTGCATAGTTTACGAATCTACAAATCGAAAAGAGATTCATGATTAAACAATTTGGTATACAAATTATTACAAAATACAAACATAAATCGTTATAAATAGTAAAAGTGAAAACTATTTCATATGATAAAAGAACTTAATCGCATTTGTAAATAGATTTTGATATATTTATGAAAGATTTGTTGGAAAATCGCATTAAATTATATTAAAATCGATTCCCATAGGAAATTTTCATATCTATGGAAAATTGATTTAAAAAATAGGTATAAAATTTGTTAACAATAAATTATAAAAAATGAATAAAAAGCTATTAGGTGTAAAATTGAATAGAGATACAATGAACTGATGAAGAAGTAATTTGGCCTTTTTATTATATATATGCCGATGCCGTTAATATCACAGAAGCAGGACAGGTGATTCGAATTTCATAGATCGAACAAAAAATTGTGGATTGTGGAGCTAAGCAAGGAGAAGATCCCATCTATATTGCTTCACCTTCACTTTGGAAGTTTTCTTCGCCTCCGCCGTCATCAACATCAACTCTTTGGTAGCTGAGATCCGTCGAGTCGAGATGGGAGTAGGTTTCGTGGTCGGTGTTTTCGGAGTTCTAATTCTCGCTCATGCTGCTTATTCCACCATTCAATGTATGCCCTAAAAAACCCAATTATCATACTCTCTATAATTCTAGGTTTTCTTGCTTCCTGTTGTTGGTAAACGTAAACCCTACACTTCTCGATTCATCTTGTTTTGATTGCAGATAGGAGCTTGTTGAAGATCATGCAGGAAGAGTTTTCTGGCCCTCCGTTTCATGTATTGTCATCGCCGTTCTTTTTTCTTTATATCTTTTAGTTTTGACTCGATTTAGCATATCTCACTTGATTTGAGGTGTTTTATAATTAAGGAAGTTCTTTCTTTCCCCCAATTTTAGGTGGCAATCGAATTGATTCTAGGGTTAGTTTTGTCCATGTGGGCTGCACTCACCGTGCCAGGGAAGTTTCACTCGATTAATCCAGAAGCCGAGGAGAATAGGTACGTTTCCCTTTCAAATTGTGCTTTTAATGATATTACCCATCTCCATACAAAACGGTGATTGTTTAATATATTGGATTTCGTTTGCATGTTAAATGTGATAAGGCTTTGGTGCTGAGGGATATAAGCCGTTTCACGATCCATTAAAGTTGGCTCTGGTAGCAGAACTCTGCTACAGGTTGTCACGAAAATTAAACAAATCCAAACGATCAGCCCAATTGTCTTGTTTTGTGATCTGTTGATATATTCTTTTGGGAAATCAATTTGTGGATTCTGTAATGCATTTTATTTGAGAATTTTTAATCAAAGAGAAGTTGGGTTTGCTTCCCATTAACTCAAACAAATATGTTCTACTAATATCAAAAGTGGCTAACTGTTCGATGCAACAGACTAAATTCGCTGACATCTGCATTTGTGTTGTAATTCTGCAAGAATTTTGTTGCGGGAGTAGCAGCATTTTCCTTGTTGTGACAATGCTTTTACAATGTAGTCTATGGTTTTTCAAAAATGGAAAAAGAACAACGATTCCGAGCAAATGGTAAAACATGTGCGGAAACCTAATTGGACAAGTAACCAGGCCCCTCGCCCTCATCCAGGGTGTCTGGCAAGCTACTGCTGTGCCTTGTACTTGGGGGATATAATTTAGGATCTAGTAGGTATTTTTGTTTTCTTTGAAGATTTTACGAAGCTGCTCCTAGATTCTTAGAGAGAGTTAGATATCAATTCATTAAGAGTTCTAGAGAGTTTATCTATTTGGTTTGTCCCCTATATTTCCATAGAACAGATTCCCATCCCTTCAATTTGAATGTTGTTCAAGTCCAGAATATTCCAAGAATATAAAGTTGTTACTGTTACTACTATTTCCAAAGAAATTTAAATTAATTTTCATGTAGATAAATGTTTTTCTCCATTGCAGGATAGTTTCTCTTCCTGCGAATCAAGATTTTATGGTCTTCAACCACCGAGGCAGACTATTTCCCAAGGAAGCAGATTTGAAGCTGAAACACTGAGATGTCTATCATGATTAAAGTAGACCCTGGGGAATTCAAACTGGAAGCAGAAATGGACGTTAAAGAGAGCATAAAGGAGATATTGCTGCGCTCCATCAATCTAATGTTTCTTCACTTGTTTATTATTTTGGATACTGTGAGGTTTTTCCATGTTTATTTTATATTCTCTGCCTCAAAACAAGGTTTTTCCAGTGTTATCGAACTAGGCTCTTGAATCAATACAAAAGATTAGTATGTGTGTTTCTGAAGTCTGGCTAAATGAGATTAGTCTTTCTGTCTGGCAATGGTAAATCAATATGGTAGCTGATCAATTGAATTAAGATTCTTTTGGGTGGGTACAAGTACATGGTCCTTGGTATAAACTGAATTTTGTATTCTGATGCAAACTTGATTCTTTCTATATTGAAAGCACAGAATAATAAAGGTCATCCTATTGGCTTCATTTGCTATATGCATTCATTCCAACAGTTTGTCTCCCCAAATAAGAAATGCTGTATCAGTGCCAGGTTAGAATGATCAAATGTGTAAGAGGTGAGTGAAAGTGAGCTTCAGAATGTGATTTATAACTCATTGGAGATCGGGCTGTTGGATTATGATTGGTTTAGATCTTCTGGTTTGTTTATGGAATAAGAAATGCATTCAATTCTCCTTTCTAAATCTCTTTCGTTATTGTGGTTTTGATCTCTTTGGCATCATCTTGTCTGATTCAGAACCATCAGTGAACTCTACTTCCTTGCCATTTTAGCATTCAAATTCATAGATCCTCCAAGAAATGTTTTCCAAGTTTCTAACTTGAAATGAACAAGAGTAGTAGGAAGAATCAGGTCTTGTCAGTCGTCTTGACCATTGAGTCTTCATCGACTAAACTCACTGCCTCCGTATTTCCTTGAATTAGACATTGGTTGTTCTTTTGACTTCATGTTATTCCCATTCCCCATCCTTCAGCATTTCAATTTTCTTCAAAATTTCGCCTCAAAAGATCAAAATCCAGTTGCCTATTGGAAAGACGATTCAATTCTTCTTTAGGTTGAATTAAGGAAAATTCAAAATAAATTTGAGAAATGAAATAAAATCAAGAGTGATAGCGTAAAAAAAAAATAAAGAAAAAAACTTAAGGATCGTTGAAAAAGTTGGGAATAAACCAACACAAAAAGCTAAAAATAAGCGCTAAAACCGTTGTTAATAACTTTGCAAACTATGGAGATGAGAAATTTTGTAGTATTTGGATATCCAACAATCAAAGTGTTGTAATTGCCAATAACCTACAGTAGAAGGTGGAGAATAACAGATGAACCATAGACATTCGACTCCGTTTGAAAGAGTGATTAAACTAACACTCAGGTAAAATTAGCCATGAATCATTAAAGAAATTAATCAATCAAACTAATATAAACAAAATAAACTCAAAATAATACATGTGAAATTTCCATATTATGCCAAATTCACTTAACTTATGTGTAATTAAAATTTGTTTAAAAAAAATAAATAAAAATACACCCTAAAAGTTACTTTGAATGGTTATCAAATGCCCTAATTTTATTACAAATGACTTTAAGTTTTAAATTAAAATATATTGCAAACGCACCCTAGTTAATAAATATATAGAAAGGAGTAAAAAGAACAAGAACAAAAGAGGGTGAAGAAGTAAAATGTGCTTGGAAATAAAATAAAATAATTAATTAATTTAAGAAAAATGGATTAAAAGAAAAACTCACATTTTTTCATAAATTTTATATATGCCCTGATAACTTATTTACAATTTATTAATCATGGGTCATCTCGGTGCAATTAAAGCTCCAGATAGAATAACTAAAACCAAAAGTCTTTCAGCCCAAGGCATATCAGGGTAATGTATGTCTGGGATCGAATAAAATAAAGACAAAATTTTTTCATCCCGAGCCATCTCGGTATCACTAGGGTCCGAGATCCAACGACTAAAGGAAGAATTCTTTCATCTTGAGGCAATGACTTGTGTGATCGATTTACTGCATGTTGATTACGATAATTTTGTTATTTTACATTGTGGTCCTGTGAGTTTTTTTTGTTTTTTAAATTGTTTTATATAATGTAAATATTTGTTCGATTTATTATATTTTTGAAAAAACTCCATAGCTTTGCTCATTTTTGAACAAGTTGTAACCTGTTACTTGAATATTGTGTTGATTGAACTAACGAATCACAATTCTTATTTCTTAACTTGCCTCATAATAAGATTGGGCCTCGGATTTTATTGGGCTTAATCTCAATCAGAGGCCGTGGACATTTGGGCCTTAATCTCATCATAAAATGGGCCTCTTCTTCTCACCCGGCCCGTTAATTTGCGTTAACACAGATGGGGTACCATGGCGGTAGATACTAGATAAGCCGATAGGACCGAAAACCAGAAAGTTCTGAGAAGCCAAAGCGAGAGATAGAGAGACGAAGGAATGGAGAAGTACTTCGGAAATGCTTACAGAGGCGACCCTGGAGTTCCACACACCGACCCAGGTCGTTTTTTCAACATTTGGATTGGAGCCGCCGGGTTTTCTGTTCTTACATGGTTCAATCCCTACATGTGGCAACTCTCCAATCAATTCAAGTACTTCTTTCTTTTTTTCTTTCTTTCTTTCTTAGTGAAATGTCTTGATTCTTTAAACTACAGCACTGTTAGTTTGAATGCTTGCTCTTCTCTGCAATTTTCCTTCCTGCTTCATTACTTTGTTGTTATGTATTGATGTTCGATTTCTATAAGAATAACTTTACATTATTTTTGGTGGGTAGGGTTTGAATTTTTTTATAATTAAATAAATCCCAGTTGACCTTATCACTCTAGAAGTTTTAGGGACTGTAGATGACTCAGTTTCATTGCGTGTATAGTGATAATTTTCTCACTTATTGTTCAACTGGCCGTGAAATTCGAAATTTTGGTGTACAGTGATAAATCTTTATACTTATTGTTGTCTGTATAGAAATAAACACCTTTTGTTCTACGGAAGAGTTGATTCTGTTATTGGAATTTATGTTTCTTGTCATTGGAATTTATGCGACCCTCCAAAAAATAAATGTTGCCAACGCTTCTATCTGTACACGAACTAAATTTTTTAGTTTGAAACTCCGACACTCCAGACACTTGTTAAACACGAATAAGACACTCCAGACACTTGTTAAACACGAATAAAAGACTTGTTAGTGCAACAGATGTGTTAAATTGCATAGAACGCTACATAAATAGTCTAAAAAGACATATATATAACAATAGTCGTGAAATACACCAAACTAAGCTTTTTTTTAAGTATATACATGCATGCATTAGCTCATTTATTTTAGAAATTTCTTTTGGTATAAAAATGATATATAGTTCTAAAATTTATATTTTAATAAACGTTTCCTCCTCGTTTTCTTTATTCCTTTAACAAAAATGACATGACACCATGTTCTGTAACATTTGTATATGTGCTTTTCTTAGTCTACAAAAATATAATTAACTTTTCCTATGAAGTATATGATCTATCATAATTGTTCTGATTTTCTTCTTATGTTCTATGCTAATCTTGTTTACTGATTCTGCTTCTTTTAGTCTTGAGAAGCACTCTCGTACATGAATCTGATATAGCGGATTTTTATATCAGGTTTATGTCTCATGCTATCACTTGGTTGGTTCATTATGTTGTCCTATTGCTTAGAACTCGAAACACAAATCTAATTTTGGTATAAATATGCATTATGGGTTGTAATCTGCTGATATAGGAGATATTGGCATCATTACTTGATGCTTTTTGTACACTTCTTCTTTTGCATCATTCCCATTAGAGATCATGGGTGTGCGCTGTGATTCTTTATATTGTTTTTGCTGTTACTGTTTTGCAATCACTTAGAACTCAAAACACGAATCTAATTTTGATAAAATGTGCATTCTCAATTTGTAATTTATAGTTGGCATGACAAAGCGTTTTTGTTTGAGCAATACCACTGGAAAAAGGCTCGTGAAAAGAATCAGCCATACCAGTTCAAGGTACGATGTTCTATTTCATTTTACATTGAAACAACCACGTTTAACTTTTAATATCTCATGGAATGGCTATGTTGTTCTTATAAAATTTCCATTGCTGCAGTGGAATCAATACATGGACAAGGACCACCGGGATTCCTATTATTTTAACTGGCCTATTTACTTTCCTTAGGTTTCTGATTATGTAAGAAAACTGTTGCGTGACTGCTTAGTTATTTTCTTCGTTTGGGTGGCAAAGACAGATTACTATTGCACCAAGACTTGAAGGGTTATGAATGTGTGGAATCATATTTCTTTTGGCTCGTTATTCAAACGGCATGCATGTGGTCATTCTATACTGTAGTAATGATTTTGACAATGGAAGAACCGTACCAAATACCTTTTCCTGTTATATGATAAAGATCTGAAGGGACGTTATATAATTTATATCATTCTGAAAGGGAACATAAAAACTAAAAAAACTGGGTGGTCAGATGTTCAAATGAGATTTTAACTTCCTCTTTCATGATCAATAGATAATATAACGTAGTCAAGTGGTATTATATTATCATCTATAGATCTTAGATTCTGATAACTTCTTGCTTATCTCTTACCATATACTTTATTGCATATAATTCCACGATCTTTCTAAAATTCTTAGATCTGATAGAAATGATCAAAGCTATTATTGCTCAGTCTCACATTTTGTAGGTGGAATGTTCTGATTCTAAGATGAAACATAACCCCAAATTTTCTCATTTTTGGATTTCTTAGCAAAGCATCACCATTGCATTATGTGGGCCTGGATTGTTTAGTAGTCAAGGCCCAAAGTTGAATATTTTGGGCTTAAAGCTCTGTTTGATAAAGGATTGTTACCCCCTTTTGAAGCAAAACCCACAATTTCAGCTTTACATAACTATGCATAAAGGGAAAAGGGTCCATCCAAGGAAAAGCTATTGAATCAAAAGATGAGAAGAAAAAAAAGGGAAAGGAAAAGAAAAAAAAAAGGTAAACACTGCTGAGGAGAATTTGAACCAAGTTTTGGAGAAGACCCATTCCACTTCCATTAGCTTATCTAAATACGAGAGTCAAAAATCAGAATGATTATGGTGACCAACTTCATTCTTTATGATTATGATGATATTCTCCAAGATATTCTTCATTCTTCTGTACATTAATATATTTTCCTTTGTGATATTGTACTTTCAGAACCGTCCTTAATTTATACTGAAATATACTATTGTACTTTCAAAATCGCTCTTAATTTATATTGAAATATATTTTTCAAATCAAATTGCATAGTTGTTACTTATAAAAGGCTTTATGTCGAAAGAAAGAACATAACTCAATTGACATAGTTTCTAAACTATTAATTTTAGGAACGATATTGAAATATTGCTCGACATATGATTTACAAGAAAAACTTTCAAATGTCTTTTCTTTCTTTTTCTCTAAGAATTCACTTTTCTTTCTCTCTAAGAATTCACTTTAGAACTTTTAGCTACGTAGAAGTAGAAAGACATAAGCATAGAAAGAAAGAAAAGACATAATAATATGGGTATTTGGTAAGTTGAAAAATGAAGAGAATTTGGTGCATGAATTAAAATCTTATTTCAAAATTCAAAGTTCAAACTATATGACTCTTTAAACATTGTGGGTCCAAATTACTAATTAGTGGTTACCACTTTTTCACTCTCTCTCTTTTTTCATAAATTTAGTGCATCACACGTGTTTGGTTTTCTTCCTTCCGTTTCTTTGTCAAATCATATTTTCTTCTTCTTCCCCTTTCTCATCTTCTCAGTTAAAATACCATTTTCCACTCAATCAAATTCTTTCCATTTTAATTTATATGTTCTTAATTATCTAATTCCAATCCACTGCCTTTAATAAAGTTTCAAATTTTCATTTCTCACTCTAATTTTGAAAACACATCCATATATTATATTTTCCAAGTTAGGTTAGAATAACCGAAATTTAAATTTATTAAAAGCATGGAGTTTAAAAATAGAAATCAAAATGGTATTTTTAATTTAATATCGAGTTTCTTTTCGTTAAATACATGGATGTGAAATAGATCAATAAAAAGACACATTGAGTTTAGGTGATTTGTGATACGTGATTGTTTTGATCTTCTTATATTTTTTGTTTTGTTTAAAAACTTTTTTTATAATATTTCTTCTATTATATAAAACCGCTCTCTTTATTATTTTTTTGACAGTCAAGAAAGGAAAATATGGTTCATTCGTAGAAAAACATATCGATATATCTATTTTTGTGCAATTCACCCAAATATCTAATCATAGATTGTCAGAGTTGCATTTTAAGTATTTCTTTCAATAGCATGTGATAGTTAATTTTTGCAACTTTTTTTTTTGTTTATATTCATTATTTTGTATGATAGAGATATTTTATTTATAGAATTCCAAAATTTTGTCCATACTTATTTGTAGAATTAATGAAAATTCTCCTTTCTAAGTGACCATTTTTGTCCTGTACATGAGGGGCAATTTTCATTATCACAAGTAGCAAAAACAAAACTTTACACTGTTGCCACATATAAATATAAAACTATATCACCAATATTATTTATAATTTTGATGAAAGTGAATATAAATATAACAACAATACTCATACACAATTAGAACAAAAAAATTTATACCTAAAGTTAGTGATGTGAGTGAATAATTGACTAAACCATACAATCAGTTGTATTATGTCTAAGTTTAGGGGTTGCTTTGTTTCAAACTTTCATTCCATATTTTCTTGTAATTCAAACTAAAGTGTTTTGTTATTTTATTTCCTTTGTAGTTTGTTTTTCATTCCAAAAAAATGATAACTTAAAAGTCCAAATATTATCAAAACTATCATTGTCAATTCCAACATAGTTTTTGAAATTGGGACTTGTTGATAAAACAAACCATTAAAAGAAAATTTGATTGAGACCAAATTTTTTCTTCAAAGATATGGCTTGACTTAGATGAAAGGTGAAGATTTTCTAGTTTGATCCTAATCTTTTTTTAAGAAAAGAAAAACTCAAAATGTAATATATTTGAATAATTTATGTATAAATTATGCAAAATTAAGAAAAAGACAAAATTATCTTAAAAAAACATCATCGTATATGATTATCAACTTTACATTGTTGAATGTACAAGAGAAACAAATTGTAAAAAGTATTTAAAATTTTGAATCTACACCTCAATCATTATCAATGAAATAGTTTAATCATAACAAATTAAATCAGTTTTTTTTTTCATTCAACATTGTAATATTTTTTTCTAAAAAATATCTTTTTTAGTCCCAAAATTTCAAAGCCTTTGAATTTTATTCCCTTTTCTTGGTTATATCTCAAAACAAATATTTTCATTTCATAATCTAAACTTATCTTGAAATTTTAATATCTATCGATAATCTTTCTCTAATTAATTTTTAATTTTTATAAACTTCTATCCTTTTTTATATCTATTATTATCAAACTGAGTATAGCTTAATCGACGTATTGATTTATTAGCTATCTAAAAATTTAAAATTTTTCATCTATATTATACATTTATACTAAAAAATATCGAATCACTTTCTCTATATATAATTCTTTCTAAATTTTAATTTCTTTGTTTTTTTCATATTTAAATCTCTCGTTTAACATATTACTTCTTTTTAATATCGTTATCAAACACATAGATTTTATGTCATTTTTAAAACAGAAAGAAAATTCAAACAGATATTGATCTGTTTTATCCATCTTAAACATATAATACAAAAAAATAATAATAAAATCAAAATCAAAATGGAAATATCTGAAGGGAAAAAAGCAAAAAAGTTAATTCAAACTCGAATCCATGTTTATTAAAATGAAGGTAATTAAGATTTCAAAGTTACATCGAACATTTATTAAATGTATGTCTCAATAATTATTCTTAACCAATTCGTTGTTTCAAAAATTTGATTCATACCCACAATGATTTTTCTTAAGCCATTAAATACCAAACAAAGATATTTATTGATGCCAATTGTTTTGGTAGTCAATTACGTTATTATTAAACCGACATAAAAGGCCGCACTCTAAAAAGGAAAAGTATTTATAGATTTATTGTCCTATTTTTACAAATTTGATGAGATGTTTTTCAAAAACTCAAACAAACACCTTCATTATTCAAAATTCAGAAACTAATTTTTTTCAAGTCTAAGTTTGATTTAAAAATTGTTTTATTATACTAAATTACTATTCATTATAATTTCTCATAAAAAATATGAAGATTTATTATAAATAGTAAAAAAATTAAATTATTTATAAAATATAGCAAAAAAAATTACATTATTTACCAAATATAACAAAAAATTATCAAATGAACTGAAAATTTAATGATTTTAATATAATTTGTAAATAGTTTTAGTGTTTTTTTTTTTTTTTTTTGGTTATATTTGAAAATAGTGAAAGAAATTCAAAATTTAAAAAATAGAAAATAGAAGGCATTTAATTTATATAAGGACGGGGGAGATAAATTAGTGATGAGTAATATTAGTAATGGAAGGCGGCAAAACCGAAAAGGGAAACTGAGAAAACGCGGGAAGCGTAAGGTGAAGGGCAACGAAAAGGGGAAGAGGAAAGTAAAAGAAAACATAATTTGGCGTCAAATTTTCAAACTTCCGACGTGTCACTTACGTGGATAGGGTCCCACAGGTTTCCTCCTTGCTTGTCTGGCGGCTCGGTTGGTTCACCCTTCACGGACTGGTTTTTCTTATACTAATATTCCTTTGGTTTCCTACCAACACCAACACCAACACCAGCACGTGTCTTTTCCAACTCCTCCTTTCTTCTTTTTCCTCTTACTTTTCTTTTCCTACCTTTTCAATTTTCATTTTCAACCATTTACGCTTTTTTCTTTTCTAATATATATATTCTTTATTTATTACGTTAAAGGTTTAAAATGGTTTTTGGTATTTATAGGTTCCTTTGGTTGGCCATTCAATTTTTCTTTCTTTTTCTCTTCTTTTTGTTAGTTTTGAAAGTGGTTTAATCTGATTCTTTGATTTCAAACCGTATAAAAATATATAATTACATTGAATAAAGATAAAAGCATTTAGAAAATATAATATGTCATTTAATAAACTCATTTTAGAAATATGTACAATCTAATGTACATTATAGATTGTGTTATACAAATTAGTTCATATCACTTTAAAATTTAGAATTTAATATTTATTGTCGATCAAAACGTAAAAGTTAAATTTATGTAAATTATTGGAAACTAACTTTTAGCTTTTCTTTTTAACTATAATTTTTTTTTATATATTTATCTTATAATATTATATAATAATACAAAATAACCATTAGACATTTTTTCAATGCCAAACTATGTTCGTAACAAAAAAAATCAATGAAAATGTATTATTATCTAATATTTAGTAGGTAACTCTAATTAGTTTCCAATTGGTTAAATCAAAGTACAAGTTAAAATTAAATATAAATTTGGTTACATTTAATCTCTTGACTTTAAATTTTTGTTTTAAGATTTTATCTATCAAACAAGCTCTAAATTTTCACGAAAGTAACAATTTAATTCCTAAACTCTAATGAATAGTGATCTAGTCACCGAACTTTTAAATTTGTAATAAGGTAGTTTTTGAACATTTGTAAACAACTATTTAATTTATTTACCATTAGTTCTTTATTTTAAAATATATCGTTAAAGATATAATGATCATTTTTTACCACAAAACTTTGTATACAAAGACTTTTTAATCCATGGTTGTTTTGGAAAAGAAAAATCAAACTTTAAAACATTAAAATTGAAATATTTAAAGTTGAAAAATGTTGTCTTTTTTTTTTTTTTTAAACAACGGTCACATTTCCACCGTTTTATGTTGAATTATTTAGAATTCCATCAAAGTATGGAAATGAAATGTAGTTTTTGATTGTCGGAACGTTTGAAATTTTTTCAAACTATGTACTTTAGGAAGTACAAAGTTAATTTTCATTATAGGTTTTTTTTTTTTTTTTTCCTTTTCACCTCACATTGGATTCTTTTTCTAAAAAGAAAATATCCATGAAATAGTTATTATATTTTTACATGCAACATGTTAGAAGTTCATTATATGTTAAGCTATTTGGAGAAAAAGTTAATTTACATCGAAATAAGTAGAATTTAGAAAATTTTAAGTAATTCGAAGTCTGTCTAAAGATACAAATTAAAAGAAAATAAAAATAGAGGAAATCGAAAAACTACCTAGGTTCTTAGAATTCAACCCAGATTTAAAATGTAGACATAGGAAAAATAATGTTAGGATGGAGATGGAGATGACATTATGTAGAAATTATAAGAAAAAAAAAATCAAATATAAATATAAATCAGTCCGTACAAACCTAATACAACAAAGCAAAAAGACAAAACTAACCCTACTTAAATAGCATAAAAATTATAAATTTCATATGTTTTATTTTACAATTTACTAAAAAACCTTAAAAGTAAGAAAGAAAAGAAAAGAAAAGAAAAATAAAAAAGAGTAAAAGAGTCAAATTTGAAATTCAAACTTTACATCATAATAATGGGATGGCCCAGCCATGGCCATGGGATTGACAGCTTGACAAAAACCGTATCATATCATATCCATCCATCCATCCCCATAACATACATGTTTACATGATCTAGAAGTTGCCACCATTGTCAGAGTCTTAGTCATCAATGAGTCAGAATCTGGGTCCCACATATTGAAATGACTCACCATCCTCTTTCTCTCTCTTTTTATTTTATTTTATTTTCCAATTTTTTCTTTAATTAAAAACTTCATTTACTAATACTATTATCATTATTGTTATTATTATTATTATTATTATTCCAATTTTTTCTAACTAATTTTTATATCATTATCTTCATACTATTGCTAAATCAGGTTGTCCCATTCATTCCTAGTTTTTCAAATCCATTTTCTTTTAATATTCATTTATTCTTTTACAGCAAAAGAAGAAATTAATGTTATTTTATTAAATTTTGTAATTCCATAATTTGGAATCACCTAATAATACTTTTGGATTTAGAGTTTTAATACTTTAAACCAATTATTTTGTTGTTTCTTAAGTCACTATATAACAAATTAAGAGTTTGAAAATTGATCTAATTCATTAGATTTCATAATAATAATAATAAAAAAAAAAACTAAATTCCAACTTTAGCCTCTATTTAACGTTTCAAATTTAATTTCTCATTATTAATTTTATAACTATAATATAGATTAAACATTTTCAAACAGGAAGATTAAAGGAAAAAAAAAATGGCGAATAATAAACGACTTAAATGATCAAAATATAAAACACCCAAAAATAAAAGTGCAAAGGACAAAAACACAATATTTAATTATAAGTATAAAGAGGGTGGATAAACATTACAATAAAATTGAAAAGGGACAATACGAAGAAACCATAATTTAATTTAATCTAATTAATTATAAGCTTTGATTTTTTTAATTTTTTTTTTTTTTTGAGAAATAAAGAAATGAGAAAACGTACATAAAGAAAATAAAATAAGGAGTATTTGCAATGTCACGCCGGAGTGAGTTACGTTGATGACCGGTTTAACGCATTATACATGTGGACTTATTTTTAAATCAAAATTAGATTCCTCGTGAACAAAAGATAAATATATATATAATGAAATCTCTAATCACAAGAATGAAGAATGTGTCTTACGTATTTATTTTCTATTATCATAATTCTAATTCGCTATATTACCTTAGCTTTAATTTTGATATCATCATTTTCTGTTATCATAATTTTGTATCTATGCTTTTATCATTTGGTAATCATTTGATATTTAATGTTAAGTTTTTTTAAAAATTAAGTCTATAAATATTAATTCTAATAAATTTATTTTGTTTATCGTTTTTTAAAGAAGTAGTTTCTAAAAATTTATCTTCCTTAATAATTATTTCAACTACGTTGGTTGAAAAGATAAAAAGGAAAAAAGTAAAAGACCTAAATTAAGAGAATTTATTAATATTGAACTAAAATATTTAATAATGACAAGTAATCTTCCTGCATAGCGATATTATTTACTTTAGAAAGGCTATGGAAATTCTTTTTCAAATAGCTTTAATTGTGTCAATTAAGATATTGTTTTATTATTCACCTCTAATATTATTAAAATGATAATTTTCCAAAAAGTATCTCAACATGATATATCTTTTTCCATTTTATAAACAATTAAATTTGGTTATTAATGTTAATGCAAATTCACTAAATTAATAATGTGGATCCGATGGTGTACCTAATCCCATTTTTCGATCCAACAAAACCCACAGAAAAACAAAAGTTGCTTTGAATATATATGGTATGTTGATGTCATTCCAAATTCACTAATTTGGAATACTAAAAAAATAGTAAACTTGCAAAATATAGTATTAGATTTATAAATGAAAATTTTACAAATTTGCAATACAACCAAATTATAAGTTAAAATTAATCCAAACATCTTTAAGTAGTAATCACATTATTGCACATTATATAAATAGCAGTACTCAATTTTATGTCCAAGATTAGAATTTATAGGGTAAGTATATGATTCATACATTTAATTATTATCACATAGGTGATCTTAGCATTATATTTAAAGCAATGTATTATTAAATGTTGGGTCACTCAGATATCACATGATAAGTAGTCATAAGGGTTTGATCCAATTCCATGTATGTGGCAAATGATTGCAAACAAATATTCTAACAATTATATAATAATAATATTAATCTTTGGCGTCAAAAAGGAAAAGTTAAAAGGATGAAGATGGATTTATTAGGTTATATAATAATTAACCTTAAGTTTATGTCTAGATGATTAGCATTTTGACTAGTTAATTTTGTTTAATTATATATCTAACGGAACTTTCAAGTTTGTACTTGATAAATTAATCCTAAAGTATAAATTTATTGATTTATTAATTTAAGGGATGGTCTCATAATATTTACCTAGGGGAATGAAATAATTTTAATGTAACCTAATATTTATTTATAATAATGGGTTGATAAAAAAAAAAAGGTGATAATTAAAATAAAGGATAGTGGTTGATGGATATAAAGATAACAAAGGTGGGGAATACACGTGGATATGATATAGATTGTGCATGAAGGACACGTGGCAGTAGAGGATAGTGATTAGTGTAGTGATGAAGAGTGCGTGTACGTATAGCTTAGGTGATATCCAAATAATTATAAATATGATTTCTCATTATTATTTTTATAATCTCTACTATATCTTAATTTAGACAATTAAGATAATTTACAACCCATCAAAATCCAAATATATGGTAACAGGAATAAAAAGAGAAAAAGAATTCGAAATCTCACGTTAGAACAGTATTATAATCCACACTTTTAAAAACAACATTATCAACTTGTAATAAAGAAAATTAAAGAGCCAAAGCGACAATTTTATTTTTAGAAAGATTATATTATTATCAACTAAAAGTATGTATATATATATATATATAGGAAAGGGAGTTGGTCCAATGAGATATTTAATGACGTGGGTGATATTGTTTAGTTGTATATTATTGTGGGCACCTTTGCAATTCCCATTCTCATGGTGGTCTTTTTGAAGAATAATAATAAGATTTTTCTTTGATTGATTCCTAATTTTCCATTTAGGCAAAAATCATGCATTTCTTTTTATATATATATATATATATATATAAAGCAAGTTTGTTCATTTGGTTTATTTGTTGCATTTGCACATGAAAAAGGCAATTTAAATGGTTCTTCTTGCCAAACAATTACATAAAGGAGATTACTTTCACGCCATTTCGATCCTTTTCATTTTCGATATATCTTCTAAACATGTTTAATTAATTCGACGAACATGTCTTGTACTTGTAGAAATTTTGATTGAAGATGTAAATATAAACGTTACTTAGGAATTAAATAGAGGGATTTGAACTTAAGACTTCCTATATTTATACACATATAAGTGTTAATTGACCTAAACTTTTGTTTATGTAATAGTCAATTTTAAAATCGATCGGTTCTCTATTTATTTTAATATTTTTTAAGAGAAGAATTATAAGAATATATATTAAAAAAATAGGATTCGAAATATAACTTTGTTGTCCAATATCTAAATTAAGAATTTAACCGACCTACTAAAAAGGGAAAAGGATTGGAAGATGAAATATGTTATATTTACGATTTTATTATTCAATTATAACGATAATATTATTATATAAAAATATAGAATCATGGGAATGTTAAGATAATTAAATTAATTAAATTTTAGAATGAAATCGTTATCAAAGTTGAAAAGTAACCACAAAACCCATTAGATGGGCAGTGACGTCATTTCAAGTCACATTCAATCTTTAATTATGTATGTTTCTCAAATTACTTTTTGTAAGTAGAGTTTTCAATTTTCTAATCTCCTTCAATTATCTAATGACATATATTTTTATTGTACAATTTTGCCATTTGGTGCCTTTTTAGAAAGAGAAAAAAAAAAAAAAAAAAGATACAAAACACAAAATTGTCATTTGGTTTCCTATTATTCTTTTTGCTATATGGTATTTTATCTTCTTCTTACTTAGGTTTTTGTATTTTATTTGTTATAACGTTGTGTACTGACGTGTGGAAAAAACATATATGAAAGATGTTAGATTTTTTTAAAGATAAGGTTAGATTTATTTTATTTTAGTATTTATAAGTGTGATGTCTGTGACTCAACGTTGCATATTACTGATCGGTTGTTGTTATAGTTTGTGAGTTACAATTATTTGTGAGTTAGAAATTGTTCGTGTGTTAGAAATGATATGATTCCATATTTCTTGTATAATAGTCTACTTTAGACATACTATTTTAATATGCGAAGAAAGTAATAACATATTACAACAAAGAGAGATTTCAAATAGTATTATATTATAGTAGTTAATTACGGATTATATCGTTTGAAACACGAACTCTTATGATTGGAATCCAAACAGAAAGTAAATCTAAAATGGTTGATTCAATCCAAAAGTTCAATACCTAGATTTGATGATAATTTAATAACTTAAAATGCATACAAGTTGGCTCTACAAAATGATCATGTCTTCCTTTGTTAGTCATGTAAAAGTAGAACTCTATGATTGTCATTTTAGGTGAAGCAAAAGTGAAGAAGGGCTTTTATATAAAACAAATAAGATTGCATTCATGGAGGTTTAGAGTTAAAAAACGAGTGGTTTTTGGACACAAAGTTTAGTGTATTCACATCAAGGATAAAAGATGGATTATCTCTTTTGCATAAACATCTATTTGTTACGAAAAAATCTTGTCTATACATTGGTCAATGTCATTAAAAAGTTTACTTTTGCATTGATTTAACTTATGTTAAATATAACTTATCGCACTCATAAATTTTGTTTAGTGTTATTGGCAGTATTCTCTACCGTAAAACGTTGAAGGTCCATTCTTCTATCTCACACTAAAATATAATAACGGTGAACTACATATCCGACTATATTATCAATCAAATGTAATTAATAAAAAAAAATAAATCTAATATTATGTTTTCAAATTTCGTCATCTCAAATATTTTTCTATTTAACCAAATTATTAAATAAATCACTTTGATTATTATTTTATAAAATTATTTAATGAACTAATATTTGTTCATTTATGGTAAACTTCAATATAAGTTTTGTACATGTAACATGGGCTTATACATATCTTTAAGTAATTTTGTTTATTTTTTTTTAAGTATGAGGGAAGTAATTAACAAAATGAAATCAAATTAAAATTAAATTATTTTTTTAAAAAAGAAAAAGTTAAAGATTGAAGTAAATCCTAATAGTTAGGCTGAAACAAAGACGATAGAAAAGTTGATCAAAATGGAATTGTATTGTTGCATATAGAACATCTAAATCTATGTAAAATGACCATCACCTTTTCTTGTTACCCATGTAATTAATAAAAGTAGTTCTATGATTGTTTTAGGACAAGAAAAGGCAAAGTAGGCTTTTATACATTAAAAAACAAAAATGAATCCATGATAAAAAAATAAATAAAAAAAAGAGTGGAATTTTTTAGTGGCTTTTTGGATCACAAGGGTAAATTTAAAATTAAAAAAATAAAAAACCAATCACCAAATTAAAATTCATACTTTTGATTTTCTTTTATTATTATAACAAACAAGAAACTTTATGCCTATCCTAAAGGATTAAATTTGATTACTAAGATAAACATTGACATTTAGATTAATAGCTATATCATTCGAATTTTGATTACTTTGATAATTCCTTTATTTTAGTCATAATTGTCTAAATTATTCATGTTATTAGTTTAGATTTCTTAAATAAAAGAACCTTTATTAGTTAATATCTTGTATAAATTTTGAAAAGATTGAAGTCAATTTTAAACAATTGAATTTAAAATTTAATGAAAGCATGTAATATACTTATAAAATTGATTTTAATCAAGATTGAAATTTCAATTGGATTGCTACGTTGATAAATTGGAGATCAGTTTGACCTTTGACACTAAAAATTACTCTACATCTCTCTGGATCTATAATATCTTTTATAAATACATTAAGGAATAATACAATAAATTATCATATAATAATCTCAATATAATTATGCATACTAATAATAACATCTATATTTTTTTCTTTTCAAGAATCTACAACCTATTTTAGAAGTTAAAGGACCTCAAATATATTAATCACACTAAATAAGAAAAAAAAAATCGAATTTCTAATATCTCTTTAGTGCTCAAAATAATAATAATAATAATACGAAGGGTTTTTAATACGGCGTCTCAATCGCCAACTTACATTGCTAGCCGCCAAAATCATATAACTAAAAACATTATATTATATTTTCTTTCCCATTATCATCAACAATCAAACGAAAGAAAAATGCATATCTTTATATATGGTTGGATTATTCAGGCTTTTTTTTTTATTTTAATTTTCTTCCATTGTCAATATTGTTATAGAAGAGAATATTCCATTTTTATCTAATTAAAAATATATATATACACACAATTTATAGTTTTTGATAATTGTTATGCCCGTGACAAAATTTTCCAATTGAGTTTTCATTTAACGAATCTGAAAAAATATATATATATGTATATAAATATTGCATTTCAAAAGTTCAACTCTTTGTGATAAGACACAGCAAGAGACAAATAATAATAATGATAATAATAATAATGATAACGAATGAAATTCTTCATCAATCCCTAAATTATAGGAGTATTTGTTCGCTAAAATTTCCATCTTCTTAGTCTTTAAATTTGACGTGAAATATTAAATTAAAAACAATAATTAGAATTACGACAAATACCACTCTCAAGTTTCATGTTTAACTACGATAATTTGAATTTAATTTCTAAATTTGATAACAAACACAAACACATACATATATGTAATAAAGTATTGGTGAATTTTTAATAATGAATTTGTAATTTTATATTTAAAAAGAAAAATAATTGAAAAGGTGGAAAGGAAAAGAAAAGAAAAGAAAAGAAAAGAAAAATGGATGTCAATGTCTAGATGACGAATGAGGAATGGAAATAGCTTTACTTGTGAAGGCAGGTTTGTTCAATTGTCGCCTTCGAAAATGGAGAATTTAAAACGCATATTTCATGCTCCTACGTCACCTTTCCAACTCCAACTCTCTACACCAAATTATTTATAGAACAAAATATTATTATCTACTTATATAAAAAAAACAAAAATTAAGAAAATAATGTAAAAATAAAAAATAAAATTGTGGGTATGGGGGAAGGTAAGACAAAAAGAAAATAGAAAGAAGATAAGATGGTACTGAAAATTGGAAAATGTAAGGCAGTGGAAAATACGTAACACATCCAATGGTATTATTCTATATATTATATTGTTTTCCTCTATATGCCTTCATGCATGCATCAAAGGTTGGGGTCACCTTCACTCTTAATATCATCTCCTCCTTATTCCATATTTTTCCTATATATATATATATATATATATATATAGACTCATTTTAATTTTCTTAAGAAACAATGATGGTTTATTGAATCATCGCTAAATTCGAAAGTTGTACGTTTAGATTTGAAATTGTATTTGGATTGTAAGTCTAACATGTGTAGTTATAAACACATGTGACTTTCTTAGCTTTGTATATATTATGTCTATCTAAAGATGTTTGTTTGATTGCTAACACGGGGTGTTTGAGTTGGAACTCCAAATCAACCAATAACGTTGAAGATTTTAAGTTAAAGTTAAGATTTGAACTAGTATTGGAATGAGTTGAGATATGATTTGTACCTTTTGCATGGGTTGGAGTTTTCTTCCTTTGTGGTTTATTTTGTAGATAGAAAATAGATTAAATCTACGAATAACTATATTAGAAAAATGTTTGACAACTGAATATTGTTAAAATAGAAAATGGGAAAGAAAGATTGAATTTTAATAGTATTATCCTAAGTCTAGCTCAATCAACTAGTTAAGTTCGAGTTTAACTAGTCAAATGTTATAGTCGTTGCGTTTTGTTTAACAATCACCTCGAGTTTTTTTTGAGACGAACTCGACACGAGTACTATGATGACTTAATGCATGTGGGGAGCTTTGTTTTCACTCCATATTTATAGCATATGTGATATGATGGAACGAGTATGTCACTCCTTTCATAAGAAGTAGATTAGACATAATTCAATCATGGCATAAGAGAATTATTTTCGATTTTTGTTGGATTTATTTAATGAATCTTTAAGATATGTTAAGTGGTCCAATGTACGGACTATCATCATATTTTGGATAATCTTGGAAGTTTTAACTATAAGTAATTATTTAGTTAATTACATGATTTATGCAATTGATTTAAATCAGCTTAGCTAGGTTGGATAAAACTTTGGAACTCTTTGTAGGGATTAAAAAAGTTAGGTATTGTTTGTAGGCGAAGTTCAAGATGACCTTCACCTTTCCCATGATTTTTCAAAAAATAAAAACTAAGTTAAGCTTCCCACATATTTTTATAATCATATTGGATTTGTATCTATTTCATTTTTAAACTTTAACATATTTTTATGCTTTATTTTACTATCCAAAATTTAATTTAATTTTTTAAAAATATGTAAAAAATGGTGAATGCTTTAATTTTCTATATCTTGTTTGGGTAATGTACCATTCTGTCAAATTGAATATTTTTCTAGTAAGGAAAGGAGATTTAAATGAGATTTTCTTTATTAATATCATTTAAAATTGAAATTAAGAGCCCACAATTTTAAGAAATAAAATATAAGAAATTTTGGGAAGTGCCTAGCTACAAAAGCCTACACACACTTGCATATCTATTAAACTAATTAATATATATATTAGGCGGACAGTTAGTCTAAATCTTTAATTAACAAAGGGTTAAACAAGTCAACCATCCCTAAGCTACTTTCACATTTCCCAAAACAGCCTTCGGATTCTCCACATCATTTTGTTTCCTTTGTTTGCATTCACTCATTTCACTTTCACCAATTCTGTATTAAATATATATATATATTAGAATACCAAGATCCTTAAAGAAAGAGCCCTATATTATAGTATTTATACAATGAATATATATCCATGTTAATTAATTACCATCCCTTCAATGTTATTTAACTTTAATCTCACATTAATTTAAAAATTAAACCAACTTTAGGGAAAAAGAGAAAATTAAAGCTTCCATAAGTAATGATGGAAATGAAAAGAGAAGTTTCAAGAGTGTCATCATTTTGACATAACACCTTTAATCATTAACCATAGGGCCATCAAATCAAAAATTAAAACAAAATTATCGTCTATTTTATTATTGTTAATATTTTATTAATTCCATAAATTACAACCAAAAATTCCTGAGGTTGAAACGAAACAACAAAGATGACCAACCAACCACCCACCAACCAACCCCACTCCAACCAACAACACAAACAAAAACCGAACCGGATCGGACCAGGACCCCCCCCCCAAAAAAAAATCCATTTTTCTTTTCATTTCATTTCTTTTTCTTTATAGTGAGAGCTCATTTTAAGTTTACATACACATATTGTCTCTATTTACAGATTATGGATTTTTCAAATAAAGATGAAATCTCAGCCGTTGATCGGGAATGTTACATGACGGAACAAGCGTTGGGATTCTCATCGCTGAACATCTGCGGCTGATCGTTTTGCATGTGGTGGGGAAAATGAGGGTCCATTGGGACGACGTCGTATCTATGGTCTACGTAACCATGGTTATTGTAACCATAGTTGTGGTTATAGTAGTAACTCGGGTTAGCTTCCATTGAGTAGCTTTGGTACTGCATCGGTGCTTCGTAGTATAGTGGTTGGTATGGATATCCGCCGTAATATTCAAACTTGTTCACTACTTCCGCCGGTTTTGCTCCGCCGCCCTCCGCAGCGGGTGGTGGTGCCGGTTTCGATTCACCCTCTTTTTTTTCCCCACCGCCTTCCTTTTCTTTCTTTTCACCTCCACCGGCTTCTTTCTTTTCTCCCCCACCGCCTTCCTTTTCCTTCTTCTCCCCACCGCCACCGGCTTCTTCCTTCTTCTTTTCGCCGCCACCAGCCGGTGCGGCGGGAGCAGGGGATTCTTCCTTTTTCTTTTCTCCCGCAGGTTCTTCCTTTTTGGGTGGGACAATTTCGACGTTTCTTTTGAGTTTGTCTTTGAGATACGGCTCGAGTTGCTTCACATCCATTGTTCCTTTAACGGTAACCAAATCTTTGACTCCGTCCAAATCCACCGAATGAACTCCTGCAGAGGAAATGGAGTGTAATTTCAATTCGATTTGACTAGGGGTTTTGATTTATTGGGTTAATATATGAAATTAGGGTTCTTACCGTTGATTTTCAAAATGATTCTGCGGATTTTTTGGATGCAACCTTCACAATGTAGCCGGATCTTCAAAACGACAGTGCTCTGCTTCAATTGAATAGAAAAACAGAGTAAATCCACAAATTATTAAAATATATTATCGATTGGTTTAAATTCAAAACTCGCTCTACGTATAATTCTTTCTATATAATGAAAAAGAGAATTTGAAGGATGAATTAAGAAATAAGAAACTAGAACGTGGGTGTCATGTGGATAATTCTGATTGCGTCATTTTTTTTTGTAAAGAAATTAGTAATTACCTCTTTGGGTTTTTCTTCAGGAGCTTTCTTCTCTTCAGGCTTTTTCTCATCGGCCTTCTTCTCGGCAGCGGCAGGAGCGGCGGCCGCGGCGGCGGGGGCATCTTTTTTGGGTTGAGGGGAAATAAGTTCCACTTTCTTCTTGGTCTTAAGCTCCAATTTCTGTTTTACAGCAACAACATCCATTTTACCAATCACAGTTAACTTATTCGCTCCACAATCCGCCTTCACGCTCTCAACATCTGTAAAAAATTACGCTTATGAAAATTAAGTAAAAGCATTGGAATATACGAATGATAACAATAAAAAAGTTATTGATTACGAAATTTAGATTTACCTTTTACATGTCGGACAGCTCGTTTAATCTTTTTCGCACACCCTTCGCAATGCATGTCGATTTTATATATGGCGGTGATTGCTCCGCCGTCTTCTTTCTTAGCTCCGCTATCCGTGGCTACCGGTACAGCCGCCGGAGCCGGAGCCGGTACAGGTGCCGCCGGCTTCTTCTCGGATTCATTTTTAGCGGCCGGTTCTTCAACTTTTGCCTGCAGAATCCATCAGATGTAAATTAGTTGAAAAGAATGAAAATTTGTAATTTCTAATTACGAAAATTTGAATTAAAAATTGAGGAGAGAAGGGAAGAGAGAAACCCACCTCTCCCATTTTTTTGAAGTTGTTTTTCTTCTTCGAATCAAAAATTGGGAGAAGGAATGAAGTGGGGATTTGGAATATATAGAAATGAATTTGAATGGTTATGTATGTATGTATGGATGGATGGATGGATGATGATGGGGTCTAATGGATGGAAAGGGCTTTGGCCATTGCCGTCCGATTAGACTGGGAGACTTTTTTTTCAATCATATCGGCTGTATCTGTATCCAATCACCTGATTCTAAGTGGATATGACGTGGCCAACTAAAATGACATCAATACCCCTCCTCCTAATTCTCTTGGTTATTTATGGGTCAAATATCAGTATATGAAATTTCAAAATTTTATCAATTTAAATCATTAATTAATGATTACATCAAATTTAAAATTTCAGGTTTTATGAATTTTATGAATGCATGGATTTATGTTTTTATTAGTAGAAAATTTGATAGATATGAAATTTACCTATATTTATAAGTAATTTTACTAGTGAAGTAATTTATTATTTTAATTGAATTTTCAAATTATTTGTGTTTTGGTTGTTGTACTTTAACTTTTTAGTTCTTTCAATTTATTAATATTCTTTTGAATACCTTAAATATATGTATACTAAAACAGATATTTGTGAAGCTATAGTGACGTAAATGTTAGGAAAGTCCAAAACAGAAATAAAGGTTTAATCTTTTCATTTTACAAATAAATAGAATCATTAGTTAATTGACAAAAAGAAATGTTTACCATTTTGTTCTTAGAAATCAACTTTATTTTTTCATTTCATCTTCACTTTTACCTTCTATTTTTCTTTTCGTGGAATCTTCTCTTTTTAATTATGATTAACTATCTTTTGCATTTAATCTTTCATCACAGCACTATTACAAATAATTGAAAAATTTTAGATCTTATACATATCTTTACTCTTACGTACATGTCACAAATTTAAGCTCTTCAGTTAATTAATAATTTAAGACTAGTATTTTAACAAGTTATTTTGGAGGGCTTATTTGTTGTTCCCTCTCTATTTTAAATTGATTTTCACAATTTAGATTTTATTTGGATTTTAATCCTACAAGCAAACTAAAATGTTAGATGATATATATACACACACTAGTAGTAGAATAGGCACTAATTAAATTTTCCATTCTTAATCATGCCACAACATTTTAGAGGTTAAATTTCATTTAATTTTCTAGAGAATATACAATCTTTTTTTCAAATAATATATTTTTCAAAACTAAAAAACAGGGTAGGAGAAAAAATATTGACAAAAATGGGATAATTTGGACAAAGTCTTGTATTGCATACGATCGTGATTCAATGAAATGACATGTGGACCCACACTTTTTTATTTTTTTACATTATTGAATGTATATATATTAAATATTCAAATTCCAATTTTCAATTTTCAAATATATATTTTCTTATTAAATATCTTTCCAAATTCTAAATTCTAATATCCAATTCTTTTTAAAAAATATATATCGATAAAATATTTACAAACCACTCATATTAACAAACCATTTAATTTTTTTAGAATCAAAATGAAAAAAAAGTTATAACAAGAACAATTAAACTATAATATATAATTTTTTTAGAATCAAAATATGTAATTTTATTGTACGGCAAGAATATTTAATTTTCTTTTAGAATCAAGATGAAAAGTTATGACAACAAATCATTTTGTTAATATTGATGAATTGCAAATATTTATTTAATATATTTTTTTATATACATATTTATTTAAAAATAATTAGAGTTCGAATTTGAAATTTGGAAAGAGTTTTGAAAACTTACAATTGGAATTTAGAAAAATATTTAATAAACAAATATACTTTTGGGAATTAGAATTTAAAAATTTGAATATTTAGTATATATATATATATATATATATAATAAAGAAAAAAAGAAAAAGGTGCAGGGTTCACGTGCCAGCTCACTTCACGATTTTAAATTATCCTATTTTTGTCAATATTTTCCTTCCTTATTATTTTTTATATATCTTTTAAAAAAACAGATTATTTAAAAAAAATTCAGAATATACTCATTTTTGTGGAAGCTTAGTAATAATACAAATCGAGAATAATGAGTGTTTGTGTTAATAGAAATAACAAATTTGATTGTTTTTCATTTTCTATAATTTAGCCATATATATACACACATTTCAACAAATCATTTCGATAAATGTCTTCTCTCTTTTCTCTTTTTGTTGAGTCGTTATATACTTTTTATTTTCTTAACTATAATTCTAACAACGAACCTGAAGTTATTGCTTAACGGCCTACATCCATATTGTCTTTATTTGAAATTATAAAAAAAAATGATTTTTTTCAAAAATAAAAAATATTCACAAAATATTTACGCTTCATATAACAAAACCACCACAAAATTTATCAAACTTGATTTTATTTTATCAATATTTTTTAATGTATAGTTAATGATAGATGATAGTAGTCTATCAATGTTTGTCAGCATTCATCAATGATATTTTACCATATTTATTTGTAAAATATTTTGGTTTATTTGAGATTTGATAAAAGAGCCCGATCTCAAACGTTTTTCTTAAAACTATCGTAGTTCTTTTAGTTTAAAATATTATTTTGAACCTCATACTTTAGGGTTTGTTCCTAATAACAAGTCCACACTTAAAATATCTCATGCCATATCAACTCGATTGCATGTGATCTATTAAATCAACTAATCAAATATTCATGCATTATCACAAAACACACGTAAGATTGATGGTATTAATTAAGATATAATATAATCATTCTTCCAAGTTGATATTGATTAAGGAAATGAGAAAAATAGTGCTGAAAAAAAAGGGACAAAACGATGGTATACTGACTTTGTTTTAAAAAACAGTACGTAATTAAAATACAATAATTATTGTCATTTTATTTTCCATTATATTTTGAATAGATCTTAAACATAGTAACTCAACTTTTTTTTTTTATCAAATTATATTAAATAACAACGATAATTTGTACGAACTTGTTCACAAATTTTACGAATAATATGTTAATCAAACAAGAAAGCAAGAAAACTTTATGATTAATGTATACTCAAAATTTGACATTTTGAAATGCACGGTGTGAAAATAAACGAAATCCATAAAAGAGACAAATAATATTATTCTAAACAATAAAATTTCTAGAGTCTTCCAAAAAGACAAATGTACCGTACGTTTTTCAACCATTTGCATTAATTAGTTTTTGTAGTTGAATGAGAATGTATTTCAATCTCTAATCCTGTTAAAACTATGTGACATAATTAACTAAACTACGATTGAGTTTATATTTGATTACCAATGAAGTTGAAGTGATGCTAAATTTTGTCAGTATATGAAGGAGAAACGTCTCGTATTTGTTCTCTCTATTTCTAATTTTCTCTTTAGCTTTATTAAGCCAACTGGTTTCGTGCTAAAATTCTTACTTTGGGTTTAAAATAATCTCTAGATTTGAGGAATATATGAACTTGGGTTAACGTATTTGAATTTTCTAAGTTTTATTTGATAATAATTTTGTTAAATTTATATTTCTTTTATCAACCCTCGTAAAAATGAAATTTATAATTTTGGTTTGGATTTTAAATATAATATATTTTAAAGATTGAATAAACAAGTCAAGTAGATTTAGATGTACAAATTTGAAAACCACTTTAGTAGTTTAATATTGGCAGTTGCTATTAAAGTCACAACAACCACCATTTTGCGAAAAGAAAAAATAATCAAAATGTTACTTTAGTTTGTTTTGGATTATTATTCTACGACAAACCCTACTTTTGATTCGTTCTTTATTTACAAATTATATCCAATTTTTTATAGTATATTTTGTGAATAATTTTATTTTACTATATCTATAAGAATTTCTCACTTTGGTGTGTAATGTATCGATAATAAATAAGCGATTAGTATATGCGTTAAACTTGGAAACTAAAATAAATGAGTACAACATTATATTTTAACAACAATATATGAGAAAAAAAACGAAGACGATAAATATCAATTAGTTCATCTCTTTAATTTTTTAGTGTTATATTGAATCTAAACTCGTAGTTATATTAATTTAAAAATTTAAACTTCCCAAATTTAGCAATTTAAACACTCACCTCAAATTATATAGATGTGTTTAAATAAAATAATAGAGGGTTTAAATCAGTAAACTCATAAAGTTGATTTAAAGCAATACGATTACTAACTTCAAATTAATGGTTATTTTTAGAAGAAGAAAGAGAGAGAAAAAACAGGAAGCTTGGTCAATGGAATTATGCTAATATGTTGACAAAGAAAAGTGAGATTTAAACCAACGTTGATTGTAATAAATAAGGTGTGAAGTAATAAAGTTTGAATGAACTTTTTTGAACGGTCTAGATTTCTGGGGTACGACGGCGGAAAATCGCGGCCGCCGCCATATAAGGAAATTACGACGGCGGAGGGAGGGGCCATGGAAAATGAAATGTATTTGACTTTTTGCCGATGGCCTCATTTATCGGACAATACAACAAAAGGCTGAATTTAAGATAGCGTTTTCTAAGAGATGAAGATTGTGGACCGGTGGTTCGTTTATTCAGGATAACGTGTCAACATCCCAATGAGCTGTGACGAAACTTCGCCCACTACCGGGGTGAGCTTGACACCCATTATTTAGGTTTTCTTTTTTTTTTTTTTTTTTTAATTTTGTCCTGTTTTTCGGTTCGGGTGGGGGGGACCGGCCTAATTATTGGAGGAGGAGAGGAAAGAAAAAAAAAAAACCCATTCCTCGATTGGACCATTTTGTTTTCTTTTTGTTATTTTTCATCACACCACAAAGATACTTTCGAAAATATAATTAATAATATTGTGAATTTTCTTTTTTTCTTTACAAAAAAAAAGTGTGGCCATTGAAATATAAGATATTAAGAATTTTGTTTATTTATTTACTTCTTTAAAAGACATTTTTTTTTAGAGATTATTGAGAGTTTGATCTTCTCATCAATAGTATAATAATGGTTAAAATGACATTTTGGTCACTTTATTCAGAAATTTTTTCAATTTGGTTCATACAACTTTATAAAATTTGTCAAAGTTGATTATTTTATTAGGATTATCAAACAAAGATAATATTGTTAATACAGATAATCACAAGATATGAATATGTTTTTTTAATTTATAGTATAAATATTGATAATAAAAAAATAAAAATTACTACAAAATCTTTAAAGTTCCTAATAACCTAACAAACAATCCGTATAAGATTTATAGAAAGTAAATTAACTAAAATTGAATAAATTCTAAAGTAAACCAACAAAAGGATTTATTTTAAATATTTTTAAAAATAACAAAATATCAAAACTATTAATTTACAAATAAGTTCTTCGATCTTATTAATCCATTTAAGTTTTTGCTATATTTTGTAAGTAATTTCGTGTTTTTACTCTTATATATTTCTCCAATTTTCGATGTAGCTAGAAACTTACCATTGTTTTACCTAATTTAAAAAAAGTTATTTTAAGAGTTAAAATGAGGTTTAAATTTATTTTATTTAAAATGAATATTTTGGCACTAAGTTAATTAATAATTTGGGGTTGAATATTATTGACTTGTGATGGAGGATGAATATTTATATGTTTGATGTAATTGAGTAGGTTAGATTTACCCAAACCTATTACATATAATCATGACTACAAACATAATGGTAGGACCTCTCATTTAATTTACCATAAAGTATATAAAACAACTTCTTCATAATTACCACCCTGATTTTACTCAAGTGAAAACACACACCAAATAATCTATTATTTCAATGAGGATAAGTATGCAAAAACAAATCTATAAGAAAACTACTTTTTCTTAGAGGAAAAAGAAAGATAAATATATTTTTTTTTCGAGGTTAATTTTTAGTTAGTTTTAAATTTTGAATTTTGATTTCAATTTAGTTTCATAAATTTTAAAATGTCTCAATTTTATCCTTAATCTTATATTTTCAAGATTTCGTTTTGTTTTTAACGTCAATATATATAAATTAGTTGAAATTAAACTTAAAAGACATTTTTCTCTTTTAAAATATACATTTAGAATTGTGGAGATGGAGAACTTTGAAAATTCTACCTAAAGAGAAAATTACTTTTATGTTTTTATATTAATTATTGAGTTATATAGTCGTATTTAGGATAAGAGATCGAACTTGAAGTTAAAGCAAGAAAGCAATAATTCATGTATCTCAAATTTTTAATACAAAGAGAATTAAGAAAAAAGGGCTAAAACTGATTTAAAGAATATATTATTGACCAAGAAATACCACGTTGAACTAAAACAAATTATTTAATTTTTATGATTTTCAAATGTGTATTAATATATATATATAAAGAAAACATTTTTAAATGGTATCTAATTTAATTTACTTTTTCTTCCAAAAAGTATCGTATTAATTTTTTAAAAAAACCGTAGTTAATTAACCAAATCAATTTTAGGGTACATTTTTGATTCTTATTTAGAAATGGTTAAAGGTGATTAGAGAAAAAAATTAACTATTTCTTAAAATAGATTGTGACAAAATCTATTAAAATTAATTTTATACAACTAGCTATATCTTTTTCACCTGACCAAATGTATTTCCTAAATTGTTGTCATTCAACAAACCAATTGAAATTAAAGAATATATATATATATATATATATATATATATATATATATATCATACCATCCTTTTAATTATTTTGCTATATTTACATATCCATGAAATTCTGTATTTCAATCTATAAAATTGAGCCATTTTCATGATATTCATTTTCTAAGTCCTAAACTTAATCATTGCTTCAATTTTCAATCTACCTCGTGTTTTTCATTTTTCTATTGGTCCCATATAATTTTATTTTATTCAACCACAAATTGTTCCTATGGTTTGCACATGTGAACTTTGTACTTCACACATCCTATAACACTATAACTTCAAAAGTGAAAGAGGTCTAAAAAGGAATCATTTTCTAGGTTCCGTTGGTTAATCATTTAGGTATTGTTTGGTAACAATTTGATTTTTTGTTTTTGAAAATTAAACTTGGTTAGAAGTTTAAAGACACTACTTTAATCTTTATCAATTTTTTTGTTTTGCGTTACCTAACTTAGGTGGTTTAAAAACGTCGCTATATTTGAAAAGTATAGAAAAATAACTTTTTGTTTTTAGAAATTTAATTAATAATACAAATGTATGTTTAAAAAAAAAAAGTTAAAAATTCTGCTATAAAACAACAGACTTACTTAAAAGAATAAAAACACAAATGATTAAATTGTTGCCTATAATACATTAGTTTTTTGAAATACTTTGATAAATAATTTTTAGACATATTTTTAAAAAATATTTCAAATAAAAAATTTGATATTTAATTATATTTTATAAATATTTGGAACACGATTGTTTTAATTCTTATTATTGATTTTCACTATAAATTCAAATGTTTTTTTCTTGAGAAAAATGAAATATATTGATAAAAAAATTTGCTGAAAGGTGAAAACAAATTGCAAACTTGGAAAAAAGATCTTAAAAGTAAAATTACAAATTTGACCTTTTTAAACTTTAAGGTAAAAGCTTCATCATAAATTGATACTTTCCTAACAAATGAAAAATGATTTCATTCTTTTGGCAAAATTTAAATCAATGAAAATGAGTGATGGAGAAAAAAAGAATAATCTAAAAGTGGATAGGTAGGAGGAGGCTATAAATATAAAGTTGAGGAGTGGCCAAAGTTCAAAAATGTAATAATTAAGGCAAGAAAAAAGTAAAAATAAAGAGCCCATAGAATTATAAAACTAATATAGGAAAAAAAAAAACTACATTTTCTTACCTCCATTTTAAACTTAATTATTTATTTATTTTGTAATTCAACAAATAACAAATTTAAAATCACTAATTTTAAAAGAATATTATTATTGATTCAATACCATTTGGTAGTGTATATATATATATGTATATATATATATATATATATTATATTTGTTGAATTATATTTGTTTTTATCTAAAAGATAAAAGGTGTATGGTAATTACTAATTTGTTAGCTATTTTATTGTATTATATTTATTGGTTAAAATTTCATAATCAATTTGGAGTCAAATCCAAACCAACTCATTCTCAAATAGGTTAAAAAAAACAACACAATAATGACAATAATAATAATAATAATAATAATAATAATAATAATAATAATAATAATAATAATAAGTGGACTTTTTCTATTCACCCAACAATTTACTTTGCAATTAATCAAATGATTCCTTTCCAATCTTTACTTTATTCCTTGTTTCTATGATTTGAAACCAATGAAAATAAACATAAAACAAATTATTGAAATATTCTACAAAAAGCTTATATGAATTGATACATTAGTTAGACTAGAATAATTGAAAAAGATTATAAAAAATGGAAAATGCAAATAATCCCCCCTTTAGGATAGGTGTTTTATTATGATTTATGTCTGATTTTATTTAATGATAAGAATAATATAAATTAGTTTGAATAAAACGTGGTATAAATCCATCTTATAATAAAATTCGTAAGATTGTTAGAAATGACATTTACGCTTTGACCCAACTAGTAAAGTTAAAGACAAATTGTCTCACATTGTTAATTCTTGAAATGGTAAATGAATATATATACATCTAAGTAATCAATGCAAATTTTAAACTATGTCAGTGGTAATAGTATAATATTGTGGCCACACGTGCGTCAAAAAAGAAAAGAAAAACACATTGGATTAATTTTACTTTTTACATTTTCAATGTTGCAATAATTTTGATCTTATAATGTAAAGCTCGCAACGATTTTAGTCTCTGCCATTAAAAAAATACCACCAAAAGTATGTGTATAAATATTTAATAGGTAATAAATTGGTATGCATATAATCTAGAAACACATTTCCAACCTTAATCACTTTTCCAAGGTAGATTAAAAATTTAAATCTTAACAACGATATCAAAATATGAACTCATTTATTAGAATTGTTAAACTATAGAGACTAACTCAACAAAAAAAAAAAAAAAAAAATCCTACAAAAATAATATCCTCAATGAAGATATAAAGTTCAATTAAAAGACGTTTTGTTCCTATAAAACCTTATTAATGAACCAAACCTAAAGCATCAAACTCCATCTCGATGGGATGGTTATTACTATTATGGGTACAAAATGTGAGGAGATAACTTCATTTCTTAATTTGTAAGATTAATCAGTAGATGGGAATGGTAGCCTAAAACTAAACATTGATTGAAGGGAAGGGAAGGGAAGAAAGATATTTAGAGAGAAATAAATGTTTTGAATTGAAATTGAAATTGAAATTGATGGCTTCATTTATTGTAATGTATTTGGTCAAATAGAGAGAGTGGAATAAAGTGGCCGATGTCTATAGAATTTTTTTATTTTGTTTTTAAAGATTTAAGATGTTAGAGCTTAGAGATTTTATAAATAAACATTAAATGGAATTGAATTTTCAACGTGATTTTTGATGTTGGCCATTGTTTCAATGCCACGTTTGGTTACCTTATCAAAGCCGCCTTCAGTGCCGGCTGTTACCCGTCTTCTCCCCCATCCTCTCCTTCCTTCTTTTCTCATTATAAAACTTTTAACTTTAGTGCTTAAATTATGTTTTGTTCGGTAATTTTTTGGTTTTTTATCTTCCAAAATTAAGTTTATTAACTCTATTTTTTACCATCATGTTCAGTAAACTTGCTTGGTTTTCTAAAACATTGGTAGAAATTCAACAACAAAATCATAAATTTAAAAGGTAACAGAAATGTTTATAGGGTTTAGAGCAAATTGGGCTAATGGATGTTGGATATATTCTTCCCAACCAGACAATGTGGGCTTCAGAGCAAAACCAAAGCCCCATGGGCTTGTGATATGACCAAACAATAGCCGGGCCGGCCCAAGCCCAAGCCCAGAGCAGTTGCTTTTCTCTCATAAATTCCAAAGTCGGATATTTGTTGTACCAATATCCACATTACTATAGTTTAGTTTATTTTTTAGATAATATAAGAGAGTTCCATAGCCATGAAGAATTATCTAGGTTGGAGAAAACAATAATGTGACCAACAGGACTTAATTGCGAGGGGGTGATAAAAAAGGATAAAACCATTTTTATTATATATAAATATAGATATTGTGTAATTTTTATTTGGACACTATGTCACAAAACATTAAAGTCTCGTTTGGTAATCATTTTGAAAGTTACGTCCATTTTATTTCTTTGTTTTACCATGATTTGTATTTTTCTTGACTAAATAATCACATTTTTAGTTAAATTTTAAAAAACAAAAACAAATTTTTTGAAAGTTACGTTTTTTTAGTTCTCATAATATGACTTGGTTTTTTTTTAAACTAATGGTAAAATATATATAACATAGTAAGAAATTTGGTGACAGAAAGTAGTACTTAAAGGTTTAATTAAAAAAAAAAAAGAAACAAAAGGATTAACAAATAGAGTCTAAACAGTTAGCCATTTAACTTTAAGTTATAATTCAATGTAATCTCTAGGTTTCAAAATGTTAAATACATTTAAGATTTAAGTCTTGTTTTAATTTAATTTAATTTTAAGTAAAAATTGAGGTTAGAGAATTTGAGCTACAAATGCCAATAAAGCTGGAAGCTTTTGTTGGCTTGAAGGTCTATTGTAGTAACTTTAATTTTTCACTAAATAATCATTTTTGATGTTTTAATTTTAATGTCTATTAATTAGTAGATAACTAAAAATGGTATATAAGGAAAAAGGGAGGTTTGAGAGTAAAATTTTAGAAGAAAATTCAAAACTCAAACACACAATAATGTTATGAGAAAATGTATGTGTTTGGGTTTTGTGGGGGCATTTCTTCAATCACATGGATTTTGTTTTGTCCAACTTTGATTTAGTTATTATTTTAAAAAATAATGACTAATGGTCCATTGGTGAAAGATAGTATGCTGACTCCACTGCTTTTGTTTTTTCTTTCTCTTGCAATCTCATGATGATACTCACCGAATTATGGGAATTTGATTCCATTCTAACTCCAACTACTCTAATCTTTTATCTTTTTATCTTGGTGTTTTTCTTTTTAGAGTAAAATTGATACAGCTAAAGTGTACAAGTGAAATCACACAAATAAGTCCTAACACAAAGATAATTGATATATACATTCCAATGGAAGTAGAAGTTTAATTGGATTATCATTTAAAAAAAATTCTTCTTTGCACAAAAATTTCAAACAAGACAAAGGTGATAGGAAAAAAGCTTTGATGCATCTAAGATGGACCTAATCGTTGGGCAAGGTAATAAAGGTAAGAGAGCATGCGGGTGGCAGCGGCATGCAAAAGCCAATGGGTGAAAACTCAAGTCAGTGATTTGAGACTTTACTGGTTTTAGGTTTTGGCCCACAAAACCTGGAACTTCCCTTTTCAACTGTGAAGAACATCTTCGTCTTTTTCAACATGCGCGCTTGGCTTCGCCTAAAGGATGATTCAGAGCAAGAAGGAAGGTGAGGCTTAGTCATCATATTCCAATTTTCGCTGTTTATGTCCTTTCGTCTTTCTTTTTTTCATTCTCCACATTACTCTATTCCTTCCGTCCGGTATTTTTCTTGTCTTGCATTGCATGCGCAATGTTCCACTCCCATCCCATTTTTTCAATTATTCTGTTTCCCACGTGAATTCCACTTTTTTTATGAATATGCGACAAATGTTGTTTTAGGCTGATATTTGTTTTCATCCTTTTTAATGCATATGAGGTGTTTGTTAAAATGTTTGGTTCCCATTGTCTCAAAAGATCTTATTCTTGCGTTTACATGCACTAGATTCTCAAAGAATGGTTTTCTGATAAGTGGGGCAAAAATTTAAGATAATACACTTAATATACTAACTGGATACAAAATACCAGACAAAACCCAAAAGAATTAATAAGGGTATAAGTGATCTTGTGTTTCTTTCTTTTTTCTTTCTTTCTTTTTCAACTACTAAAGTTCAATTTCCTAGCTATCTCTCTCCTCATCCTCTCTAGTTCTTGCTGAGGAAGTTGAACCTGATGTCATACCAATGACTTGGCTGTGTGTGAATCTTTGTAATTGAATCATCCTGGCGTAACACCCATCAGGGTAATTTTTCAACAAATGTGAGTGTGATCCCTGTTCGGAAACTTTGCCATCATCAATTACTGCAATGACATGAGCATTCCTGATAGTTGATAGTCGATGGGCAACTACGATTGTGGTTTTTCCTGAACAAGCTCGGTCGAGTGCCTCCTGGACTGATCGCTCTGACTCGGCATCGAGTGCACTTGTTGCCTCGTCTAATAGCATAAGCTCTGCCTTCCTTATCAATGCACGAGCAATTGCAATTCTTTGTTTCTGTCCACCTGATAGTTGAACTCCTCTCTCCCCAACAAAAGTCTTGTATCCTTCTGGCAATCCAGATATGAACTTATGGGCATTTGCCAAAGTAGCGGCTTCAATGATCTCGGCTTCGGTTGCTGATTCATGGCCATAGGCTATATTATCATATATGGAAGCAGCAAACAAGCATGGCTCTTGAGGGACCATTGCAATGTGCTTTCTCAGGGACTTGAGATTGAACTTGCGAATATCCTTTCCATCAATCATAACTCGTCCTGATGTTGGCTCATAGAATCTTTGTATTAGAGCAATAACAGAGCTCTTTCCACACCCGCTAGGACCAACAAGAGCAAGAGTCTTACCTGCTCGGGCACGCAAATTAAGGTCTCTAAACACAAGGATATCAGGACGAGTTGGGTAGGAAAAGTCAACATGTTTTAATTCAACTTCTCCACGAAGTTTATCTGGGACTTGTGTGACGTTTGGATCATCGGGTTCAATTTCAGTTTTACGGTCAAGAAGCGCAAATACGGACCGCATCGCTCGACCACCCTTGATAAAGTCAGGAGCTAGAGTGAGTGTTTCAGCTGCACCATTTGCAGAAACCATAAGGACCATGAAAACACGAATTGCCTTCGAAAAATCAGAGAGCCCGTGCTTTACAAGCCATGAGGCATACCAAAGACCAAGAGCATAGGAAGCATAAAGAGAAAACTGAGCAACACCAAACCCACTACCAGCAATCTGTCCCTTCCAAAAGCAGCGACGTAGTGGGATCTCGAGGTTGGTTGAAAAAAGTCTGACAATCTTCTCTTCCGAGTTGAATGCAGCAACTGTCCTTACATTGGCTATTGCCTCCCCTGCTAGCTGTGTGGCCTTCGCATGGTTGGCCTCAAGGTCTCCTGAAAAACCAGTCATGAACATTTTCTGTAGAACGGTGGCAGCAACGACCACGGGGAAGACAGCTACAAGGACAAGAGATAGGCGCCACTGCAAAACAAACCCAGCGGTGCAAGCAACTAGCATGAGCGATGTGTTCTGTACAATCACTGAAATTCTGTCTCCAATGGCTGATCTGACGTTGTTAGCATCCAACGCCAGCCTTGCAGCAATCTTTGCACTCTCATTTTCTTCCTGATCAAACCAAGCCATTTCATTTTTCAGTATTGCTGTCAGCATCTTCTCTCTTACACGTTTGGTGAGGTTCTCTCCTACAATATCCCAGAAGAAATGTTGTATTGTATTGAAGAGAAGAGCAGCCGACGAAAGTCCGATTAACAAGTAGCAGTACTTGATAATTTCTCTGCTCATGAAAGCATGGTCTGGGTTGTAATAGACACTGAGAACAGCACTTAGAACGTATGCAAAGAAGGCGCTTAAAAACCCACAAACAACAGAGCCTATAGAACCAAGCAGTGCATAAAGCCATTCGGGAGAATTCATTTTCACGAGACGCCAAAAGGAACTGGCTTGCTCCTTAAAGGCCAGTTTTTCAAGCCTGTAATTGGGAAGTGAAGCATCAAGAGAAAGACTAAAATCAGATGTGGAGAAGTCAGATAATCGACGTGAATATGGTGATCGTCCATAGGAAGAATTTCGTGCAATGATTGGGGAGCTCACTGAGTTCCTGGCACTTGAAGGCCTGAAATCATAGTTCACCTTAGTTAGATAAGTTAGTGAAAGAAAATAAAAAATAACACATTCTTTATGCTACCTTGCACTGCTTTTTCTGGCATTATTGAGAGCAGTTTCATGGGCCATCTCCTGCATCCGGATAAGCTTGGCATATACACCATTTTCTCCTTTAGCGAATAGCTCATCATGCGTTCCAATTTCAGAAACGCTTCCTTGTTGGAGTACAGCCACAAGATCAGCCTTCCGAATGGTAGAGAGTCGATGGGCAATGACAAGAGTGGTCCGCCCTATCATAAAACGATCAAGAGCTTCTTGTACAAGCTTTTCCGACTCAGAATCCAATGCACTAGTAGCTTCATCTAAGAGTAGGATTGCAGGGTTTTTAAGCATTGCCCTTGCTATTGCGATCCTCTGCTTCTGCCCTCCAGAAAGTTGCAGTCCTCTTTCTCCTACCTACAAAAAGTTAACGTTCTACTTAAAACCTCACAATTCTTATTCATAATGATTCATTATCAAATCAAAACTAGATTAGGATTTCAAAGTCCTAGTATATTAGACGAGCAAGAATATTTCAAAGTAGTCTTTCTTTCTACTCGGGATTCAGAATGATTGTAGTCATTCTATCAAAAGGTGAGCAATTATTAATTTTTGAGCTATTTTGTTATGAGGTAAATGTAAAGCACAGATATATAGAATCATGTCAAGAACTTGTGGAAGCCTCAGATAACAAATAATGAATAAGTTTAAAATTGATGAAGATGTTCTCTTTGTTATCTCCAAGTCCCAAATTTGATTTAAATATCTCAGTCTTCTTTTAGAATTTTATTATAATACTCAAGTCTAGTTTTGTGGCTCGAGAAATAATTAATGCCGTTGATTCCTGCTCTTTCTATATTATCTTCAAAACCCATCATCGTCATGTCATCGTTTTTTCTACTTTAGCAAGCTAATGTTAATCGCACCTTTTTCCTTATACTGTTGAAGATTAATAGTTGAAACACAATAGATAGACATGTAAATAATTTTTTATTCTTTGAACATAGATGTCAGGATTGACGATTTTCTATTCAATCTCCATAACCATATGCTTGACATGTCCCTCCCTTTAGTTTATTTCGTTTTGATTTGTTAGAGCAGACAAGCTAAAAGCCTATTTATTTCTGCACATGCATTGTTGACCAAGGCATGTTATCCTGTTTCCATTGTCTGTAGTACCAAAACATTTCTTCTCACTTGCACATAAAAAGAGGGGAAAAAGTCGGTTTAACCTTGTTAAAGGCAATAAAATATTCCATTTTGCTATTCAAAATCGGAGAAGCAAATGGTTCATTATAAGGTATAAGAAAGAGCATATGTAAATCGTCACATACGTATCTTTGTTAGATTAATATAAAAGAAAACCTTTTAACCGTCAGAAAAATTAGAACAGGTTTCTTTTGCTCCAAACATTAAGACGTTGCTTTAGGCCTTCAAAAACTAATATGAGAGGATAATCACCTAACACTATTAACAACAATATTTAAATGTTGATGTTTTGCTTTACCTTTCAACTTTCAAGCCGTTGGAAGGTAAAATAGTATCATATATTTTAACACATTCGCTTTAACAAGTTATCTAACCTGAGTGTCATAGCCTTCAGGAAGTTTGATAATGAATGAATGAGCATTGGCGACTCGAGCAGCTTCCTCTACCTCAAGTTGGTCTGCTTCAGGTCTGCCTAAGAGAATATTCTCCTTGATGGTGGTAGCAAAAAGAGCAGGTTCTTGGCTCACCAATCCTATCTGCTGTCTTAACCATCTCAGCTTCAAAGTTTTTATGTCACGTCCGTCTAGTAGAACTTCTCCTGCACATTCAGTCAAGAAGAAACTTTTCTTGTAAACTCAGAAACCAAGTCCATAAACTTAAATTTCAAGAATAAGACTGAAAAGTGAAAACCAAAACCAAAAGCAATGTTTTAATTACTTAAAAGTCGACACAGATCAGGGGATTTACCTGAATTGGGGTCATAGAATCTTTCAATTAGGGCAACAACCGTGCTCTTGCCGGAGCCGCTGCTTCCAACCAGAGCTATAGTTTTTCCAGCAGGGACAGTTAGGGAGAAATTGTTGAGGATTCTTACATCTGGCCTTGATGGGTATGCGAAATCAACATTCTTCAGCTCAATCAGTCCCGAAACTGATTCTAATTCCAAACCAGATTCGTTGTTGCGGTTTAGAGTAGGCTTATGGTCAATTATACGGTAGATTTTGGCAGCTGCAACTTTAGCCTTAGCGAATGAACTCATGCTCGGAGCAGATTGCCCCAATGCCCTGTCAAGCAAAGCGATCCATAAGCCAAAAAATTGGAGGTTCGAAGATGAAATTTGGAGATGATAGTGGCTACTTACAGTCCACCAATCATCACTGCAAACATAGTGGCTATGGCCAGTCCGCCATTGGTGGCGTGGTGTCTGACAAGATAACCTCCGTACCAGAGCAGAAGAGCGTAACAGCAGAAAACAACAAAGTAAGTAGCGCCCAATCCCATACCCTTGGAGAATCCACTCTTGTAACCTATCTTCTGAGAAATCTTCAATGCGGCGGAGTATCTCTGCAATGCTCTTGATTCGCCCACGAATGCAAAAACAACTCGAATTTGAACTATTGTCTGCATGTTACGTCAAGAATTGACAGTTCCCAGATGAGAGAAGGTACCAAAATCTTTAGAACATCAAGTTTTGGAAAGAATTCCTCTTTACCTGTTCGACAATATTCCCGGCTTCTGAAAGAGCTTCCTGGGTCTTGGCCGAGAGCTTAGCTATTGTGGTGGTGTAGATGCCGCCGATTACGGCAATCAAAGGAACCACCGCAAGAGTTACCAATGCCAATTGCCAAACAGCAGTGAAACCCACAACGAACCCGGACACGAAAGTTGCCATATAGTGGATGAAGTTGCCCAGCTGCAAATTCCATACACAGTTACTTCCATTAGGCGTGTACAAGGGGGTTTCGAAATAGAGAGATTACTGAAAATAGAGTTGGTTTTTTCTTTCTTCTTTCTTTCTTTTTTTTTTTTTTTTTTTTTTTTTTTTGCTTCGCACCTTCTCACTAATGGCGTCTTGGACCATCACTGCATCAGTGTTGATGGCGAAAACGACGTCAGATGTTCGCACCTCTGTATCAAAATACTGAATGTCCTGGTCCAGTGCCGCTTGTAGGTACTTGACCCTCATCTTTGTGGACTGCCGCTCGCCGGTCCACATCCAACACGAAATCTCTGCAACCGTTTTCTTCAGTTAAATTGACATGTTTATGTAAAGATGAACCCAGAAGAAGCCTAATGGAAACTCTCAGTACCTGCCCAAGATGACGCCCATATCGCAGCTCCAACCACGAGAAAGTAGAATGCGTACTGAAAATAGAAAGGTTTCAGTTTTCAATTAGAGGTTATGATCAATCAACGTAAACACTACGATTGTGTTCTTGAGTTATAGTATCTACTTTACCTTCAAAACCTCCTGCATCATTTTATCCACATCATTGGCGTAAGACCCAAAAGAGTTAACAAGATCAGCGAAGAATCGAAGAAACAGAGGCAAAGTACAACCGTGGACAAGAGCTCCGACGGACCCAATTGCCATCAAAACGTAATCCAACCCATCGGCGAATCTGAAAAGCTCCCCAAACCCAATGGCGGTAACAGCCTCAGGCTTCTCCCCACTAGTGCCATCGCCGTTTTCCTTCTTGGAATCAGTGGTAGACTCCATTGCTCTGTTTTTAGCTCTGCCAACTCCGTCTTGAGGCTCTTGTGTGGGTCTGAGGTGTTCAGGGTCAGTGTTTTCGGGTGTTGGATTGTTGGTGATAAATGGGTCAGGAGGAGGAAGAGGATGAGAAGAGAGGAGCACAAGGCCTTGCATTTCGGACCATTTCCACTGCTCAGTCGTCTTTATCTCTTCAGAATATTGTGACATTGGCGAAATTCCTCGCTTTGTGAACAATTTTTCCCCTTTCTTTACCTTATAGTTTTCCTTTATTTTTCCCTCTATTTTTGCTCACTCTATCCGCCTTGGTTTGAGCTCAGAGCTCATATTTTTGCCGCTAACTTTTTTCAACCCACACACTGCTTTGGCTACTGCTACAGTTTTTTGAGAATTTGTTTTTCTCTTTTTACTCTCTCATCAGTTGTGTTGGGATGTTCTTCTTTCTTCTTCATCATCTTATTCTTAATTGAATGCAAGTGTGAAAGACGGACAAATACTGGTCTGCTTCTTTTTTACCGTCAGATTGCTTTTCCAATTGTTCCCAACTTTGCTTCTTCCGTAAAAAAACATAGAAAGTGACATATGTTAAAGAGAGTCCCGGAGTGAGAAAAAGAGAAGGATTTTCCACCCGACAAGTCACAATGTTTCAAAAACTTTGAGACGGTTTTTTTTTTTAAAAGAAAAAAATCTCTTTTTTACTAGAACATATTCAAAGTAGGGGGAAAAATGCCCTTCTTTCTCTTTCCTTCAACTCATAACTAAAAACAATTAAAATATCTCTTTCCTCTTTAATCCCAATAAGAAAAATAATTGCTTGAGTCATTGTCAAAAGAAAACCTTATAATTGTTTTCATTTTGTATTTTACTATATTCCTCTGTTCTGGATGATCTCAATATTAGATTTATCATTTGTTTACAGGCTTAATCATGTCGTCAGTGAAACTTGGAAAAGTCCATATGAACAACCCACAAAAGACAGGTAAATTTTCTATTTCAAAACTTGGCAAAACTATTATGGAAGTTAGAAAAGGGGAGGGAAAAAAAACCCTTTTTTGGGGTGATGATGAAATTTAAGTAGAATGGAAAATGTGGATTTTAACGGTTATAAATGGATTAAAGGTATAACAATCCAGTCAGTTAAAGAAAAATAACTTTTCTAAAAGTATGCAATGAAAAAAAGAAAAAAAAGGTTTTTAGCTTCTGGTTTCTTGTGCACTGCTCTGTTTTGCAACTGAAAATAAATATATTTTTTGAATGGTTACATATTTTATTTTAATCTCTAAAATCTACTGTTATCCTGGATGTCGCAAATTGTTAATAAATTATTTGTTATTTAATAGGTTTTTAATATTTTAATTTTCTTCATTTATTTCACTTAGGCATCTTTGTGAGTTTAGGATCACTATTGTCAAGAAAAAAGGTGTTTAGAATCTCATGTAAGGGTGTCTAAGTTTTGAATTATGTAATCCAATTCACATGTAAATCACTTAGCTTTATAACCTTTTAATTTCAGTTAAATCTCATTTTAGTTTTCAACTTTTAAGATTATTTTATTTTAAAATATAGTACATTACATTTCATACTTGTTTAAATTTTGTCATTATTTGGGAGAAGGGTTGGATTATGGGGTTAGGGTTATGTAATCCAACTCTCGTTTGGGGGAAGAGTTATGTAACCCTAGTTTTAGCTTCTTAATCCTTCCTCAAACCCTTCTTCAACACTTCAGTTCTTAACCATTCTTCAACTTTTCCTCAATCATTCTTCAACATTTCTTAACCCTTCTTCAACTTTTCCTTAACTCTTCTTCAACTCTTCCTTAATCTATCATAACCCTACCCATATAACCTTTCTCCTAAACACATCTTATCAAAACATTATCATAACACTTCCTTCCTAATCCTTCTCCCAAACACATTTTATCATAACACTTCCTCCATAACTTTTCCCTCAAACACATCTTATCATAATCTTAAGTTTATCATAACCCTAACCCTCCATAACCTAACCATTCCCCTAAACGGCCCCTAAGTTTTAAAAATTTATCTTCAAACTTTTAATTGCTCTATTAATTATAAAATTACAATTTATCTAGTAAAACTCTAATTTGTAATTTAAAAAGTTCAATGTATAGACACAAACCTTAAGTTGAGGAACTAATTTAAACCATCAATTTTTTTCTAGGAAATTACCATATATTAAAAAAAGGGACCGAAACTAAGACACTTTGTGTGAAAACTTAAAATTTAGGACCGTTTTGGATAAAAGAAAATGTGAAAAGAAGGTCTGAAATGTTGAAAAAAAATTTGAGACCTTACATTACATTACCTTACCTTACCCAACACTGTTTGTCTCCTTCAAATAAGGGGCATATTGGCACACACAATCAATAAATTGAATGAATTTTTTAATGTGTTATTGTTACTTTACTCTATACACAATAATCTGATGAAATTAGTCCAAAGTCTTCCATAAAATATGGTAAAATAATAACAATAAAAAGCACTACCGTTGCATTATTTGAATATTTATATTTTTGCAGGTTTGAAGGTTGACCGCAGAGAAACCAAACAAATAGTTTGAAAATCTGATGGCGTATACACATTGACTCTATTTTTTGTCAGAACAACAACAACTAGAAAGAAAAAAAAAGGTGCTTTTCTTACTCTCTATGCCTTTTTTTTACGTCTCATTATTGAAGTAATGTCTTAGGAAGGAAGAAGCTCTCATTAATGAAAACTGAAGCACATACAAAACTGGATAAAAGAAAGAAAAAAGTCTTGAATTGTCATTTAAGTTTTGGGTGCTGGGTTTATACACATTTAAACACACTCTTTTATTTTGCATTTATTTAAGAGTAAATGAATATTATGTTGTTTCAATTAATTAATTGATGGTAGTACAAAAATTAGGAGGTGGGAGCTAGAGTTGGTATCTTGGATGGAGAACTTTAATGTGCGTTTTCTGTAAGTTGTCAAAGTGTGTAGTTACAGACCAACTTGGTCTCAAAGCATTTTTTTTTTTCATATCCTATCAGAGGTTTTGAAATTTACCTTACAACATTTTCAAATTTATGATTGGTATGTGAATAAAATTGGAAAAGATCAAGGGTGCAAAAGGAAAGGTTTCTGTCGATAGTGATCCTTAAGGATTATCTAAGACTATAATAACTATATTTTAATATCTAACTCTTATTTAAAAGTCTCTAATGAAATACTGTAAACATTATTTCAAAATCTCGCATTTTCTAAAGTACCTATTACTTGCTATAGTTTTTATTATTTTACCTTCATATTTTTTTTATGTAGCATTTACTATTTTCTCAAACTAAAATAGTTTACACTTTAAATACATATTATTATAATCTAATGATAACTTATTATTATAATTATCTTCTCTTTATCCCAAACATCCAGATTTGACTAAAATGTAAAAACGTATCCTTAACCTTGTCATTTGTTTCGGTTAAAATATGTACAAACATCTCAAACTATGTTTGGGTAAAGATTATTTACAAAATTGACTAAAAAAGCCTATGGTCCATTTGTTTTTTTTTTTTTTTAAGAAAATTAAGCTTATCTGTCAAAAAAACAAGGTTTTAAAGTCTATGGCTTTTTAATTTTCAAGATCTAACTTAGTATTTTAAAAATATTAGTCAAAATAAATAACAAACCTATAAATGTAAGGGAGAAATGAGTACTTACAAGTTTAATTTTCAAAAACCAAACAAGACCTAAACCACACCGTACCTCAAATATTGTTTGGAAGGAAGTAGGAACAATAAAAAAGATTGATAGTGATTTTTGAGTCAATTTGATTGAACAAAGTAAAATACTTTAGTAAAATTTGAATTGCATTGATCATTCTTTTTAAGTCTATTTATTGTTGGATAATAACTCATTTAGGGTAAAATTTTCTGTTCTGTTGTAGAGTTAGAGTAAAAAGGTAAGAACAGGAGCGATGTGCAGTTTAAGATAACCCCAAGTAGTATTCGTAAAATAAAGGAATAGACGTGGTCCTGTCCTACTACTCTAACACTATTCATCCACTACGATTACTTATATTTTATACAAAATCTGAAATGATAAGAATTTTGAAAACAGAGTTTGTGTAAATAAAAAGAGGGTTTATTATAATACCGAAATCTGGGGTTTTGAAGCCAAAGTTGGTGGAATTTATGAAACTAAACAGCCTTTTTCCATCCCAAATAGGGGGAGGGAGATCCAAGGCATGTGGGTTTATCATAATCATATGCCAAACAACCATTCAAATATAATATTTATATATATATACCACCAAAAAAAAAAAAAAAGGTTAAAGTGAGGAGAAAGTGTCAGAAAATCTGAAATTAAAAACCTAAAAATAGATAAAAAATAACAAAAGCTTAATAAAATGACAGCAAATTCTTGGATTTGTTTTACGAACTCGAACAACTTAGAGTAACCTAATCTAGTAACAACTAGATTTTTAAACTCTTAGAAACGTTAAAATTTAATCTTGTACTCGTAAGAATTGAGTTATCAAATTTATACAATTATGTAAATTTGAGGATTTAATTTTTAATTTTAAAGCTTAAAGGTATATAATAGATGTAACTATGCCATAGGTCAGAATGTTTTCTTTTTCTGCAACTTAGCTTAAAAAAAGCTAAAGAATATGAATAGAGAAAAAGAGAAAGGGAAAGGGAAAGGAAAAAAAGAAAGTGGAAGAGGAGGAGAAGGGAATCAGAGTTGTACGGATGTTGATGCCATACCTGAAATCACTCACCTCACTTTTTTGGTTTTTAAGTATAAATAACACTCTAATCGGCTGTCCTTTTTTCCCACTTTGTAGTTTTTATATACTTTTTTCGTAATAAAATTTCACAATCGATTTGATACTCCATCATATATATATATATATATATATATATATATATATATATATATATATATATATATTGCCTGTTTTTAAGACTAGTGTAAGCTTTTTCAATCTAATTATTTACTGAGTAGACGAGGTGGGTAGCTTGTTTGGATATTTTCAACGTATTGGAATAGTAACATAACTTAATTATTTGGAACCAACAAATGATATGTAGTTTGAATTCTCTTATCTTATCGTATTAAAATAACATTTAATTAAATTATACGTAGGTAAAAGTTTTGCGATGTGTTTGGAGTCTAATAGTTCGTCAAAATACAAAATTTTGAAACAAAAGAAATCTTGTTTCATGTATATATTTTTTTAAGAGTAATTTATGGTGTAGTTTCTATTTAGTAACTAAGTTTCAATTTGTCACGACTTTAATGGTTAAGTTTAGATTTGGTTTCAATTTACTTACTGCAATTCAAAATACCTCAATTTTATCATTTCATTTTAATTTGACTATATATTTAAAAATTTTACATTTTTAACCTCAACTTTTTCTAATTCTAAGTATCCAACTTCATCAATATTTATTAATTAATTAAATAATTGTAAAGTAAAATAGTGAAATATAAATAATTTTTGAGCAATTTAATTATATTAACCTACATTAACTATTACGACAAAAGAAAAAAAAGTATTAAGTGAAATATTGATATTAAACTCAAAATTTTGGAGGAAAAAATATGTATTTTTTGTTTGTTTATAAATTTAAAAATATAAAAGAAAGTAAAATTGAGTATGTATGTGTGGCGTGACGGTTGGCGTATTTGGGTCAGTTTGCTGCTCTGCCCACGCCCGCCTGTCCAATCCTCCCTTCTTTTCATTTTTCTTTCTTTTCACTTATTACTTCATATTTTATATATATATATATATATATTCTTGTTTTCTTCTTTTTATTTTTATTTTATTTTAAAAATATGTATTTGAGCAATATCTTTTGCCTACGGGACCTTTGTGTTGAAATCTTGCTTTACATGATTATTTCCAACGGTTTTTCAAATCTTTTCATTTTTTTTCTTTTAACCTTGGAGAGTAGTTGATTTCGGGTTCACTAACTTATCCTTTGATTAATTAGATTTTGTTTGGCAGATAATTTAAGAGGTTGGGGTGGTCTTTGGTTGGATTGTGTGGGTTTCTTCTAATGGTCTTGCAATTATTGGTGGTCTTCCCATTGCCATTATTGGTGTTTCAATAGTCTTCTTATAGCTGATGCTATGCCTGAGGGTTTGAAAGAGATCAAAGTGAAGTTGCTTTGGATCTTCCCTTCGCTTTGAGATTTAGTCTGACTGGTTTCTACTCTTGAATTAGGGGTGTTTTTTTAGTACATTTTGTTCGTAGGAGCTTCCTTTGGTGCGTCCTATCTTTTTGTCGTATTCCTAGTAAATGAGAACAAAATTGTTTATGCTACTGCAACTTTGACATTCTCTCTTAATTGTTCATTGATCCTAAAATATAAAAGAATATTCTCCCTCGTTCTTGATAAGGTGCCTTGAAATGTTAGATTGAGTTGTTTTTTTGTTGTTTGCGTTTTTTGCTCAACGATAATTAAACAATTAAAAAAATACATGAACTTAAATAGAATAAAGATTATTATTACATAAATTTGTATGTTCTTCCTCATTCTTGGTATGTTCTACCTCGGAGTTAGATTGGGTCGTTTCTTTTTTGTTTTTGTTTAGGTTTTTCGCTTAAAAAGAATAAGACATTTCAAATGAGAAAACTAAAAGGATAAAAATTAAAAATTGATATATTTAAGACAGATTTAAGACTAATTTTTTTCTCTCTCTAAAAAAAAGACAAAAAGAGAGAAGGAGATGAAGACAATACACTTAATATACTTCATGGATAGAAAATGCACAAAACCCAAAAGAATTAATAAAGGGTATAAGGGCTTTTGTGTGTTTGTTTCTTCTTTTCCTTTCTTTTTTAACTACAAAGGTTCCATTTCCTAGCTATCTCTCTCCTCATCCTCTCTAGTTCTTGCTGAGGAAGTTGAACCCGATGTCATACCAATGACTTGGCTGTGTGTGAATCTTTGTAATTGAATCATCCTGGCGTAACACCCATCAGGGTAATTTTTCAACAAATGTGAGTGTGATCCCTGTTCGGAAACTTTGCCATCATCAATTACTGCAATGACATGAGCATTCCTGATAGTTGATAGTCGATGGGCAACTACGATTGTGGTTTTTCCTGAACAAGCTCGGTCGAGCGCCTCCTGGACTGATCGCTCGGACTCGGCATCAAGTGCACTTGTTGCCTCGTCCAATAGCATAAGCTCTGCCTTCCTGATCAATGCGCGGGCAATTGCAATTCTTTGTTTCTGTCCACCTGATAGTTGAACTCCTCTCTCCCCAACAAAAGTCTTGTATCCTTCTGGCAACCCAGATATGAACTTATGGGCATTTGCCAAAGTAGCAGCTTCAATGATCTCGGCTTCGGTTGCTGATTCATGGCCATAAGCTATATTATCATATATGGAAGCAGCAAACAAGCATGGCTCTTGAGGTACCATTGCAATGTGCTTTCTCAGGGACTTGAGATTGAACTTACGAATATCCTTTCCATCAATCATAACTCGTCCAGACATTGGCTCATAGAATCTTTGGACTAGTGCAATAACAGAGCTCTTGCCACACCCGCTAGGGCCAACAAGAGCAAGAGTCTTACCTGCTCGGGCACGCAAATTAAGGTCTTTAAAGACAGGGATATCAGGACGAGTTGGGTAGGAAAAGTCAACATGTTTTAATTCAACTTCTCCACGAAGTTTATCTGGGACTGGGGTTGCATCTGGATCATCGGGTTCAATTTCAGTTTTACGGTCAAGAAGTGCGAACACGGAACGCATGGCTCGACCACCCTTGATAAAATCAGGAGCTAGAGTGAGTGTTTCAGCTGCACCATTTGCAGAAACCATAAGGACCATGAAAACACGAATTGCCTTGGAAAAATCAGAGAGCCCGTGCTTTACAAGCCATGAGGCATACCAAAGACCAAGAGCATAGGAAGCATAAAGAGAAAACTGAGCAACACCAAACCCACTACCAGCAATCTGTCCCTTCCAAAAGCAGCGACGTAGTGGGATCTCGAGGTTGGTTGAAAAAAGTCTGACAATCTTCTCTTCCGAGTTGAATGCAGCAACTGTCCTTACATTGGCTATTGCCTCCCCTGCTAGCTGTGTGGCCTTCGCATGGTTGGCCTCAAGGTCTCCTGAAAAACCAGTCATGAACATTTTCTGTAGAACGGTGGCAGCAACGACCACGGGGAAGACAGCTACAAGGACAAGAGATAGGCGCCACTGCAAAACAAACCCAGCGGTGCAAGCAACTAGCATGAGCGATGTGTTCTGTACAATCACTGAAATTCTGTCTCCAATGGCTGATCTGACGTTGTTAGCATCCAACGCCAGCCTTGCAGCAATCTTTGCACTCTCATTTTCTTCCTGATCAAACCATGCCATTTCATTTTTCAGTATTGCTGTCAGCATCTTCTCTCTTACACGTTTGGTGAGGTTCTCTCCTACAATATCCCAGAAGAAATGTTGTATTGTATTGAAGAGAAGAGCAGCCGACGAAAGTCCGATTAACAAGTAGCAGTACTTAATAATTTCTCTGCTCATGAAAGCATGGTCTGGGTTGTAATAGACACTGAGAACAGCACTTAGAACGTATGCAAAGAAGGCGCTTAAAAACCCACAAACAACAGAGCCTATAGAACCAAGCAGTGCATAAAGCCATTCGGGAGAATTCATTTTCACGAGACGCCAAAAGGAACTGGCTTGCTCCTTAAAGGCCAGTTTTTCAAGCCTGTAATTGGGAAGTGAAGCATCAAGAGAAAGACTAAAATCAGATGTGGAGAAGTCAGATAATCGACGTGAATATGGTGATCGTCCATAGGAAGAATTTCGTGCAATGATTGGGGAGCTCACTGAGTTCCTGGCACTTGAAGGCCTGAAATCATAGTTCACCTTAGTTAGATAAGTTAGTGAAAGAAAATAAAAAATAACACATTCTTTATGCTACCTTGCACTGCTTTTTCTGGCATTATTGAGAGCAGTTTCATGGGCCATCTCCTGCATCCGGATAAGCTTGGCATATACACCATTTTCTCCTTTAGCGAATAGCTCATCATGCGTTCCAATTTCAGAAACGCTTCCTTGTTGGAGTACAGCCACAAGATCAGCCTTCCGAATGGTAGAGAGTCGATGGGCAATGACAAGAGTGGTCCGCCCTATCATAAAACGATCAAGAGCTTCCTGTACAAGCTTTTCCGACTCAGAGTCCAATGCACTAGTAGCTTCATCTAAGAGGAGAATCGCAGGGTTTTTAAGCATTGCCCTTGCTATTGCGATCCTCTGCTTCTGCCCTCCAGAAAGCTGCAGTCCTCTTTCTCCTACCTACAAAAATTCAACTTTCTACTTAAAACCTCAGAATTCATATTCATAATGATTCATTATCATATAATAACTAGATTAGGATTTCAAAATCGTAGTATCTTAGACGAGTAAGAATATTTCAAAGTGGTCTTTCTTCCTACTCAGGATTCAGAATCATTGTAGTCATTTTACCAAAAGGTGAGCAAATAGTAATTTTTTAGCTATTTTTTATAATGTGATATATGTAAAGAACAGATATATAGAATCATGTCAAGAACTTGTGGAAGCCTCAGATAACAAATAATCAATAAGTTTAAAATTGATGAAGAAGTTCTCTTTGTCTTCTCGAGGTCCCAAATTTGATTTAAATATTCTGTTTTTTTTCTCAAAATTTTAATATAATACTCAAGTTTTCTGGCTCGAGAAATAATTAACATACAGTATTATCTTCGTGTCATCATTTTTTCTACTTTAGCATTCTAATGTCGATAGCACCTTTTTCCTTGTAATGTTGAAGCCTAATAATAGAAACACAATATATAAAGGTGTAAATAATTTTATATTCTTTGTAAATAGATGTCAGCATTGACTATTTTCTATTCAATCTCCATAACCATATGCTTCATATGTCCCTCCACTAGTTTATGTGGTTTTGATTTGTCAGAGTAGACAAGTTAAAAACCTATTTATTTCTGCACATGCATTGTTGACCAAGGCATGTTATCCTGTTTCCATTGTTTGTAGGACCAAAACATTTCTTCTCACTTGCACATAAAAGAGGGGGAAAAAGTCGGTTTAACCTTGTTAAAATCAATATAATATTTCCTTTTGCTATTCAAAATAGGAGAAGCAAATGGTATAAGAAAAGGCATAAGTAAATCATCGCATATGTATATTAGTTAGATTTATATATAAAAAAAACCTTTTAAGCTTAAGAAAAATCAAAACAGGTTTCTTTTGCTCCAAACATTAAGATATTGCCTAGTACATTCTTTAATAACTGAGGCCTTCAAACTAATCTGACAGGATAACCACTAAACACCATTAACAATAACATTTATCAGTGGAAAATGTTGAAGTTTAGCTTTACCTTTCAACTTTCAAGGCATTGGAGGGTAGGGTGATTAAAAGTATCACATTTTAGCAGATTAGCTTTGAGATGATATCTAACCTGGGTGTCATAGCCTTCAGGAAGTTTGATAATGAATGAATGAGCATTGGCGACTCGAGCAGCTTCCTCCACCTCAAGTTGGTCTGCCTCAGGTCTGCCTAAGAGTATATTCTCCTTGATGGTGGTAGCGAAAAGAGCAGGTTCTTGGCTCACCAATCCTATCTGCTGCCTTAACCATCTCAGCTTCAAAGTTTTTATGTCACGTCCGTCTAGTAGAACTTCTCCTGCACATTCAGTCAAGAAGAAACTTTTCTTGTAAACTCAGAAACCAAGTCCAAAAACTTAAATTTCAAGAATAAGACTGAAAAGTGAAAACCAAAACCAAAAGCAATGTATTAATTACTTAAAAAGTTGACACAGATCAGGGGATTCACCTGAAATGGGGTCATAGAATCTTTCAATTAGGGCAACAACCGTGCTCTTGCCGGAGCCACTGCTTCCTACCAGAGCTATAGTTTTTCCAGCAGGGACAGTTAGGGAGAAATTGTTGAGGATTCTTACATCTGGCCTTGATGGGTATGCGAAATCAACATTCTTCAGCTCAACCAGTCCCGAAACTGATTCTAATTCCAAACCAGATTCGTTGTTGCGGTTTAGAGTAGGCTTATGGTCAATTATACGGTAGATTTTGGCAGCTGCAACTTTAGCCTTAGCGAATGAACTCATGCTCGGAGCAGATTGCCCCAATGCCCTGTCAAGCAAAGCGATCCATAAGCCAAAAAATTGGAGGTTTGAAGATGAAATTCGGAGATGACAGTGGCTACTTACAGTCCACCAATCATCACTGCAAACATAGTGGCTATGGCCAGTCCGCCATTGGTGGCGTGGTGTCTGACAAGATAACCTCCGTACCAGAGCAGAAGAGCGTAACAGCAGAAAACAACAAAGTAAGTAGCGCCCAATCCCATACCCTTGGAGAATCCACTCTTGTAACCTATCTTCTGAGAAATCTTCAATGCGGCGGAGTATCTCTGCAATGCTCTTGATTCGCCCACGAATGCAAAAACAACTCGAATTTGAACTATTGTCTGCATGTTACGTCAAGAATTGACAGTACCCAGATGAGAGAAGGAGCCAAAATCTTTAGAAGATCGAGTTTTGGAAAGAATTCCTCTTTACCTGTTCGACAATATTCCCGGCTTCTGAAAGAGCTTCCTGGGTCTTGGCAGAGAGCTTGGCTATTGTGGTGGTGTAGATGCCGCCGATTACGGCAATCAAAGGAACCACCGCAAGAGTTACCAACGCCAATTGCCACACGGCAGTGAAACCCACAACGAATCCGGACACGAAAGTTGCCATATAGTGGATGAAGTTGCCCAGCTGCAAATTTCATTCATAGTTACTTCCACTGGGCGAGTAGAAGAGGGTTTCGAAACAGAGAGATTACTGAAAATAGAGTTTGTTTTTTTGTTCTTTTTCCATTTTTATCTTCTCACCTTCTCACTAATGGCGTCTTGGACCATCACTGCATCAGTGTTGATGGCGAAAACGACGTCAGATGTTCGCACCTCTGTATCAAAATACTGAATGTCCTGGTCCAGTGCCGCTTGTAGGTACTTGATCCTCATCTTTGTGGACTGCCGCTCGCCGGTCCACATCCAACACGAAATCTCTGCAACCGTTTTCTTCAGTTAAATTGACACATGAATGGAAAGATAAACCCAGAAGAAGCCTAATGGAAAAATCTCGGTACCTGCCCAAGATGACGCCCATATCGCAGCTCCAACCACGAGAAAGTAGAATGCGTACTGAAAATAAAACGGTTACAGTTATTAATTAGAGATTATCATCAATCAACATAAACACTTCCATTGTGTTTGTAAGTTATAGTTTCTACTTTACCTTCAAAACCTCCTGCATCATTTTATCCACATCATTGGCGTAAGACCCAAAAGAGTTAACAAGATCAGCGAAGAATCGAAGAAACAAAGGCAAAGAACAACCGTGGACAAGAGCTCCGACGGACCCAATTGCCATCAAAACATAATCCAACCCATCGGCAAATCTGAAAAGCTCCCCAAACCCAATGGCGGTAACAGTCTCAGGCTTCTCCCCACTAGTGCCACCGCCGTTTTCCTTCTTGGAATCAGTGGTAGACTCCATTTCTCTGTTTTTAGCCCTGCCAACTCCGTCTTGAGGCTCTTGTGTGGGTCTGAGGTGTTCAGGGTCAGTGTCTTCGGGTGTTGGATTGTTGGTTATAAATGGGTCAGGAGGAGGAGGAAGAGGATGAGAAGAGAGAAGCTCAAGGCCTTGCATTTCGGACCATTTCCACTGCTCAGTCGTCTTTATCTCTTCAGAATATTGTGACATTGGCGAATTTCCTCGCTTTATGAACAATCTTTCTTTACCTTATAATTTTCCTTTTTCTCAATCACTGTAGCCGGCTGGCTGGGTTTGGTTTGTGATCATCTTTTACTACTCACTACTCACTACTCACTACTCACTCACTTACTAACAAAGAAAAGAAAAGAAAAGAAAAGAAAAGAGAATGTTGTTGAGAAGTGTTGGAGTTAATTTCGCAGTAAATTTATGGGCTGCGCTTAACTTTATACCTTACTTACTTGGCGTGAATCAGTTACTTTTTGATCACGTGGCTACAGACCTCTCCTTTTGGAAAACGGTAAATAATTTTGGTTCAAACTTACCGCTCACTCTCCCTTATTTAGGCCTTTCTTTTTTACATTTTTTTTTTATCCTTATTTACTTCACTCCCCTTCTCTCTTTCATTTTGGTGGGTCTCTCTCATTTTTTATAATTCAAAAATTAAAATAAAGGTTCAATATCTTCAATTATTTTGTTTGGATTTGTATGTCTTTTTATTATTATTATTATTATTATTATTATTATTATTGAATAAAGAAAAACCAATCAACCAAAAAGTGGATCACTTGGATCCAATTGTTAATAAGAGTAAGATATCAACTAATGGAGGAAAATGTTAATTTATGCTTTAAAATTAGTGTACCCCTTTCTTTTTTGGTTTTTACTTCCTAATTTGAACTTACAAAATGATTACTTTTTTAAAAAAAGAAAAAGAAAAAGATTTGGAAATTTTTTTCTTTTTTGTTCTTCTTTTTATGGAAGTTCAAATGTACTTGTAAAAATTTCTTTTTTAGTTACTTCTATTTCCATGAAAACTTTGGAATTACCATTTTCTCCCATGGTAAAATAAAGTACTTTGATTTGTAGTGGTTCTTTTTTACTCAATTCTCTAATATTAATTCAAGATTTTAAATGTGGCTCTCTTTGAGAAAAATATTAAAAATGTCACCTTAAGCACGACAAAAACGAGATACGTAATAGAAGAAATGATACATTTTTTTTTATCTTGTCTTCGTTTATTTTTTATTTTTTACTTTTTCTTTTACATTATAATTACATTCTTCTTCCGTATTAATAGTGAAGTCAAAATGGAAACTTCAAAAAATATAATACAATTTCAAATTTAATGTCTACCATAGACGCGGATAGAATTTTATGAACATTTATCATTGGTAAAATTAAAGATTTTAGTGTGTTTATTAAATATTTGTAACACTTTTATCATTTACAACCATTGGCCTACATTCATTTTTCTTTTTCAATTAGTTCATCTAAGTGATTTCAACGTGAAATCGTCTATTTCAATAAATGGATGGTGATGTTGTCTCTCCATTCTTGAATTAAGTATTTACTCTCTCCACTTCTAAACTATACAATATCCTTTGATCTATCTAAAATTTGATATTGATGTGAGCAAAAAAGCTTGATAAAAGGGTTAATTTGATAAATATATTATGGCATGGAGTGAATTTGCTCAAATATCTATAATCGTTTTTTTTTAAAAAATTAAATCTATTTTTCTCCATTTTTACTACAAATTTTTGTATTTTTGAATAAAATAGCCAAATTTCAAAACACAATAATAACTTCTTAGAAACTACTTTTTTTTCTTTTATATTTTTACAAATGTTAGATTTTTCTTCAATTTTGAAAAACAAATTATTACTAAACAACACTAATTCATACAAATTCTTGAATACCATCCAAAAAAATATTAAAAAAAAAAAAACCGAAGTTAGCATAGTATAAAATATTCAAACTTAAAGGTAAATAAATATATTTTAAAAAAAAAAAGGTTAAAAGATTAGGTACAAAGTAAAAGGGGTTAGGTGAGCAAACTTCCATAAGGAAGTTGAAATGACTTTTTGCCAAACAAAAAACAATCTGTCAAAATTTTAGAGTGAGAGAGAAAAGTGTTAAATAAAAAGAAGTCAAAAGGAGATATATATTTTGTGTGTGATTGAGAGGTTTTAATTATTACCTACTTGTAAAAAATAAAAAAGAATTAAGTTGAGTGGGCACTCAAATAGTTTGATTGGCATGTGACAAACCCTAATCATACCCTTCCATTGTCTTTCCTTCCCTTAATTAAGGCTGCCCTTTAATTTACAAACTCACTACTTTATCAATCTTTTCATTTGTTTATTTATTTATAAATAACATTACCCCTTTTCACTAAATTAATCACTTCATTCATTTGTTTACACATCCCAGCTGCCCCAAAAGTTAGTGCCCATGCCCTAGAAATTTTCAACCCAATGAACCTATACCTCTCTCTCACAACTCTAAATCTCATTTCTTTTTTCTTGAGCAGTGTAAAATGGTTGTGGAAAGAGAGAGAATTGTTGTACTTGTAGGCCAATTTTATAAGGCATGTGACAACAAAGGGGAACATATAATTTTGTTATATATATATATAATTTATTGGGTAGTCATAGATAGGGTTTTTTTTGTGTGTGGACTCCATTGAAAAGAGGGAATTGTAATTGTCTGTAGGAAAATTCAAAGCTTTAGGGTCCCCCATAAAACAACTACCCTTTTTATCTTGGTCAAATTTGAATACTAGGGTTTATCTCAATTTTACATCTTCACTTTGAGTTAATGTATTGGTTTTGGATTATTGTTAGGGATCTCTCTCTTATTATTGACATGTGCATTGCAGATCCTAGAACAAATATAGGCTTTAATGTCGCTTGGTAGATGAGGTGTATTGACAGGTACAGGTTAGAGATGTTGTGCTATGTTGAAATGTTGGTCAAACTGGAAGTTTGTATTTGGTCAAACTGCTGTATTTGGTCAAACTGAAATGTGGCTGGTAATACAAGACAGTAGAATATGAAGGTGTTTATATGGGCTGCCACTTTTCTCACAAAGAATAAACTGTATATCACGTGCACTTTCTTCCACGTTGTTACTCTCTGCAAATCAACCCCATGCACACACGCAAATATTTTATCTTCTATGTGTTCTCTCCTTCATTCTATTGTGGTTGAATTTGATGCTAGCTAGGGAAGGTCGTGAATTTGGTTAATAACTTTTTGTTTGATTTTGCTAAGGTAGATAATGTAGCTAAGGTAGAGTATTTTCTTTCTTGATCTTTCCTCTTCATATTAAGATCAGTGAGGTTCTTTCTAGTTTTGATTAGTCAATTAAACTAGATAATCATTCTAGCATTTTCTTTCTTTATCGTTTCCATTCATATGAAGATCAGAGTAGTTGTATAGTTTGTATTGACCTGCCTGGAGTAGTTTATGTTCCTTCTGTTATAATTTCATAAAATTCATATTGTTTTGTGAGAATATTCTGGTCTTCTTCCTTTACTTTTACTATAAAATAGCACATTAAACACACATTTCAATGTTGAAATTTACAAAACTTGTAATCGAATTATTTAATATTTTTTTTTATTTAAATTGAATGAAAATTTTTAATCTCTAGATTTTTTAATTACTCTTAGGAATATATAATCTGACTTCAAGAGCATAGGGTTTAAGTTTAACACCTCTGAAGTAGAAAGATTAGGATGAAAGGGACATCACTATGATTTGTAAATTCATTATCTCTCCATATATTATCATCATCTTGTAATATCTATAATTTTAATTTTTGAAATGCTTATCTTCCCCCCTTTTCCTTTTTTATTTTTTGGGAAAAATAAAATGAAAAAGACATGTCAGTTAAAAAGTGAAGGGATGGTTAATGGCAGCTCCTGCTTGTCGATTTTGTTAGCAGTTTTCCTTACTTTGATGCATTCTTATTCTGACAAAAAACTTACTATATAGGCTTCAATGCTGCTCCATCAAGTAGTAAAAAGTAAGAATAATAATAGTAAAAAAGTATTATTGCCTCTTGAGATCGTATTCAATTTTAATTCGATATCTTAATGGTTTATTACACTATAAGTTGAATGTTTCAGTTTAATGGTAATTGGAATGTCAGAGAATTCAATTTCTCATATATGCAATTCTTCTACTAAAAATATCCTAATTAGTCCAACTTACTTGGTCCAAAAGCCATCAAAGCCCAAAGTCTATAATATGCCCAAAACAGTATTGAGGTGTTCTTCACTTTCAAGTTTTGGGTGTCGGAAACTTTCAAGGATTCAAAAGCTAACTTATAGAGATTCAATATTCTCACAAAAATATTAAATAATTCGATTACAAGTTTTGTAATTGTTGTTGATTTTATGACTATTTAGTTGTTTTTCATTTTCTTGCAAAATATGAGATGAGAATATTAAAGTTTTAACTTTTGAGCTTAATATTATAAACAATATGTGTGAGATGAGTTATGCTTATCATTTTACTAACAATTTTAGCTTAATATTATTGTAGTTTCTTTTCGGTTTATATAGAACTTGTTAGTTTTTGGAATGTGGGTTCAGTTTAAGTTTACTTAGTTTCGTTATTTTCTCGATTTTTTTTGTAGATTAAATTGCATCTTATATAATATGGATAAGTCGTGGATGCAAAAGAATAGAACGTCATCTGAGTATGCTTATGGGGTTGAGATGTTTATTAAAAATGGGTTGAAGCATTCAAAGACGTCGAATGTCATGGCATGTCCTTGTTTAAAGTGTGTGAATGCAAAAACTTTAGATGTGAATACAATTAGAGATCACTTGTTTTTTAACGGCATCGATCAGAGTTATCAAGAATGGATTTTTCATGGTGAATCACTACCAATAAATAGAAACAATGAAAGTGTCTTTAGTAGTGTAAAAGAAGAAATTGACGAGGATGACGTTGATGACACAATTGGAATGTTTGAGGCTGCACATAATTATTTTAATGACAAGTCAGAAAATTTTGAGGAAGTTGTAGATGATGCCAAGAAACCATTATATCCTAATTGTACGAATTTTACCAAAATATCTACGTTGATAAAGTTATATAATTTGAAAGCTAAATTTGGATGGAGTGATAAGAGTTTCACTGAGTTATTACAATTAATTTCTGACATCTTACCTACTCCCAACGAATGCCCTACTTCTACTTATGAAGCAAAAAAAATTTTGTGTACTCTTGGAATGAAGTACGAGAAGATTCATGCTTGTAGGAATGATTGTTGCTTGTTTAGGAAAGAACTGTCCGATGCAAATGTATGCCCCTCTTGTGGTATGTCAAGATGGAAGATTCCTAAAAATTCAAAGAAGGAGGTTAAGAATGTTCCAGTGAAAGTCATGTGGTATTTCTCTCCAATTCCAAGATTTGAAAGAATGTTTCGAAGCAAAGAAACATCAAAATTATTGACGTGGCATGACAGAAAAAGAGAAGTGAATGATCTATTACAACATCCAAAAGATGCATTATCATGGAAAAAAATAGACAATTTATGGCCAGAGTTTGGGTCAGAACCTAGAAATCTGTGAGGGTATGTCATTATTGTGAGGGTAGATGGGTAGAGAAGGGTATGTCATTACTTTGCTTTATAATGTATTTAATTTTAGAGTTCGTAATATAATTGATATGCTTATGGTATCTTTATAATGTATTTATGTTTAAAGTTCGTAATATAACTGCTATATTTATGGTATGTCATTACTTTGCTTTGTTTAAGTTCATAACATAATTGTTATGCTTATGTATGTTGACTTTGCTTATTAATGTATTTCCATTTTTTGCAGATTCATAGATGGAGGATAGCAGTGAGGATGAAAGAGAAATGCTTCCAGAAGTAAGAAAGAAATCATTTGTTCCACGTGGGCCAACTACTATGTCTGAGTTGGCCTTAGTGAGAAATTCTGGACAAAAGTTGCCCATTCAATTTAATGAACACGGACAACCTGTTGGAGCCACGTCTAAGAAAATGCAAAGTTACATTGGTGTGTGCGTTCGACAACAGATTCCTATCACATACAACTCTTGGAAAGAAGTTCCGAATGAGCTAAAAGATAAAATATATGATTGTATATCGGTATGAGTTCTATTGTTATGTTTTTCATATAATGTAGTTTGCTTTACACTCTAAGTTTAACTAAGCTTTTCTTTTTTTTTTGTGTAGATGTCGTTTGATTTACAACCCAATGCTAAACATTCTATACTTATGTCTGCATCAAGAAAGTTTCGAACGTTCAAGACGACGTTAACTCAGAAGTATATACTTCCGTCTAAGGATCAACCATCACTCTTGCAGTTTCCTCCCAAAATCTATTCTCATATAAATCAAGAAGATTGGGAATCGTTTGTGGATGCTAGACTAAGTGAAGAATGGGAGGTAAATAAGTTTAAATTTTCAATGGAATTAGAATTGTTTTGATATCTACCTACAAACTAATACGTTGTACAGGATTATAGTCGTATTCAAAGGGAAAGAAGGTCGAAATGCGTATACAATCACCACATGTCACGTAAGGGATATGCTAATCTTGCCGATGAACTAGTGAGTATTTCTAATTAAATTGAAGAATTTATCTTAATATGTTGTTGTTAATTAAATATGTATCTTTTGTTGTAGAAAATAACGCATGATGTTTCCTATCGATCAACTCTTTGGAAAGAAGCACGGAAAGGAAAAAATAATGATTATTTTGATGATGCTACTCGAGATTGCGCCTCTCGGATTGTAAGTATACTTATGATTACAATATATAATCTTTTGTTAACGTAACTGATGATGAATTGTTTTATACTTGTATTGTTTTATAGGATGAATTAGTTGCAACAAATAAAAATGAGGACATCTTGACTGACGCATTGGGTTCCAAGGAGCACGGTGGACGTGTAAGAGGCGTGGGTGCTTTCGTCTCTCAATCACAATATTTCAAGACAGTAAAAGGGAAGGAGAAAATGTGTGAGGATGACTCGAGGTGCAAAAGTGACAAGAAGAGAAGTAATCACTCGAGGTCATCCATTGGAAGTATTAATATAGATCTTGATGCCGATGAGGACACACCTACCAACAAAGGAGTTGAGGTAATTGACTTTGTTGTCACTTTTAGTTTTTTAACTATATAGGATCAATTGTTCTTAACTATGCTTTTAATATTTGTAAAGGGAACACCATGCCAATTGTCTATAGGATCCATTAATAATATTGTTGCAGTAGCCACGATAGTTGAGGATAACATTGGATGTCCCAATGTTAAAGTTCTAGTAGACGTGGTTACGGGAGAAAATTTGACTATACCCAATCCAGTGAAGGGAAAGATAGAGACTTTAAATCAAGCATTGGGTAACATTATAGAATGGCCTCGTCGGCTTGTTTCTACGATCAATGACAAACAAGTGTGTATCTTTTTTTTACTATTTAAGTTTTGATTTTATTTGTATATGTATTTTGAATTTAGAACCTTGGTTGTGATAGGAGCATTCAACTAGGAAGGATGTCGTATACCCTTCAAATTATACTGACGTTAACGGCATTATTAAGCTTTTAAATAGACATGCCATGAAGAACATGGAGGATGTAGACATGATTCGCATCCCAATGAACGAGCACATATTTGGAAGTGACAAATTTGTTTATTTAGCTCGTGAAGATTTGTTGCATTACTGCGGCATGGTTGAAATCGGCTATATGTGTATACTAGCGTATATTACGTAAGTAGACAACTTATACTCATCTTTATCTCCAATACCACTTTTGTAGTTAGTTTGTTGATATTTTAACTATGGTTGCTTTTACTTAGATGTCTTTGGGATAAATGTGACTGTGCAAAGAATTTTTTTGTCATTGACCAATCAAAAATATCGTCACATATCAAAGATCGTGATCTTCGATCCAGAAATTTAGCCAACCAGCTAGAAGCAGTTAACTTGGAACAGAAAGTGCTAATTCCATATAATACCGGGTAAATAAAGAAGAGAAACACATTAATATATTTCCATTGAGCTTAAATGTGTACTCACATTGAAGATGTTGTTTATTGTAGTTTTCATTGGATGTTGCATGTTATCGATCTTCGTGAAAATTGCGTTTATGTTTTGGACTCTCTTCGGAGTAAAGTCAATGAAGACATTCATGGAATCATAAATGTGTAAGTGTATTTACTTTATTACTTCTTATTTAACTTTCTTGTCTTCTAATGTTTAAAAATATTTAGAGGGTTGAAGACATGGCAAGCGAAACACGATCTACAACGCTATCGATCAACTCCAAAATGGAGACCTGTAAAGGTAATTTGCATTTACAGGTTATTACTTTTTATGAAACATAAGATTAATTTGTATTCAATTGATATACATGCAGTGCCCTCGTCAATTGGATTCTGTAGGGTGCGGGTACTACGTGCAAAAGTACATACATGAGATAGTGCATAATTCTAGTACTTCTATTACTAACCTTGTAAGTTTCTACTTTAACTTTTTACATATTACAATTTGTGATCCAAACTCATACTTTCCATATCTTTCTCTTTGTGTGTAGTTCAATACCAAAAATGCATATAGCCAAGAGGAGATTGATGAGATTCGAACTGAATGGGCAGCTTTTGTTAGCAGATTTGTGTAAGTAGTTGCTTTTTGTAGTTAGGTTAGTAGTTGATTTTTGTAGTTAGGTTAGTAGTTGATTTTTGTAGTTAGGTTAGTAGTTGGTCGAGTTAAGTTTTTGTAGGGGACGGCAGTCCTATAGTTTTTTGAAGGGCATGTGGTCCCGTACTAATTGTTGTTTGTTAGATAGTTTGTACCTATACTTTAGTTAGTGAAGGAACCTTCTATTGTGTTTATAAATCACGATCTTATATATTATCTTTAATGGCGTTAGTGTGCTTGTATTTTAGTGTTGGATCTTATGCATTGTAGGTGTTTACTATTGGTTTGCCATGGATGGTAGGATGTGTTGTTTGATATGTGTGATTATGTATATATTGGAGGATTTGGAGTAGTTGGACTTATAGTGTTGAATATAGTTGTGTTTATAATATGTAAGTGTTGGATGATGTGTATTTGTTGTAGTTCTATATGGAAGTGTGGAAAAGTGTGCTTGTATTTTAGTGTTGGATCTTATGCGTTTTAGGTGTTTACTATTGGTTTGCCATGGATGGTAGGATGTGTTGTTTGATATGTGTGATTATATATAAGTGTATATATTGGAGGATTTGGAGTAGTTGGACTTATAGTATTGAATATAGTTGTGTTTATTGATATGTGACTATATGTAAGTGTTGGAAGTGTATGCTGGAATTTTAGGTATTATTGTGTGCATTGCAGGTGAATTAGGTATTATTGTGTGCATTGAGTAGTAGGCATTATAGCTAGTGTGCAAGCAATTTTTTTATTTTTTACAATATACGATGACGAACATTTCCGGACGTAGTTCGACTCAAATAATATCGGTTTTGCCGTCATAAAAACTATTATAAATACGACATGAAATGAATCTTTAAAAACGACATTAAATGTGTCTTTAATGTCGGTTTAAAAAACGACATAAAATGTGTCTTTAATGTCGGTGGAAAAACGACATTAAATGTGTCTTTAATGTCGGTGGAAAAACGACATTAAAGATGTGCACTAAGCAACATTAATGTCGGTTTAAAAACGACATTAAAGACATCTTTAATGTCGGTTATAAACCGACATTAAAGACAGCTTTAATGTCGGTTATAAACCGACATTAAAGATAAACCGACATTAAAGACCTTCAATAACACCTTCAAAGATGTCGGTTTATAACCGACATCAAAGGTCTTTAATGTCGGTTTATAACCGACATCAAAGACCCCTTTAATGTCGGTTATAAACCGACATTAAAGCCCAACCGACATTAAAGGCCTTTAATAACGCTCACAAAGATGTCGGTCGCCAAGTGACATTAAAGGCCTTTAATGTCGGTTTTAAACCGACATTAAAGGCCAAATTTCTTGTAGTGAGATTGAAATCATATTTTTAAGGAATCTAAATCATTCATTCATTCATTCATTCATTAATTAATTAAGTTTCAATTAAGGATACATAATCTACATTATTGATAAAACAAAAAAAAAAAAAAAAAAAAACAATCTTTGGGCTTATTAATTAGGGTGTTACTATATGATCAAATGTTTGAATTTAGATTAGTTTGACACTCCAAGTCAAACCCTTATAATTAATACAGGTTATATGGATCTGAAATTTTTTCTTGAAATCATATCTAAATATCTTATATTTATTTCTGTTTTTTTTTTCCATAAATAAGAAAAAAAAATAGGGTTGGAAAATATAGGTAGGAGTACTAATCATATTATACTCTTTTTTGGAGTTGTGACATTCAATCAATATTACCATCTATATACTTAATTATGACTAAGTATGATATTTTGGTAAATTTTTGAGTAGGGCATGTGTATAACTCGAGGACAAAACATGATATGTTACTTCAAAGGTGGACCATTTTGAGTAAAGTGAGTAGAGCTTTAAATAATCAAGTAAGTTAAATTACTTGATAGGTCATATCTATCGTGACTTATGAGGTATATTATTCGAAGTTTTTTTGCTAAAAAAAGAATTTTATTTTTTAGTAGATCGTCATATTCAAATCATCTTTCCTTTTCAATTTTACAATATATAGATAGAATGATAATAAATATACATACCATGAATATTTTATTAAAATAATTACTCAAAATTTGACTACCTTGCATACAAACCAACATCTCAACTTAAAGAATAAGTCATGTTAATAATTTTTGAAAAATACATAGATGTATGTGAATATTATTTATTTTTGTGTGTGCATGTTTTTCTTCATTATTTTTAGAATATTTTAGTTTTTTTTTTATGTGAATGATGAAAAATTATATAGACGAAGATGTAATATTCATATTGTTCTTTTAAAAAATGATTACTGTGGTAGAAGAGTGTGACATCAGAATGATGAATAATTAAAAGTGATAAACTAAGGTATATAATGTTTTTTAAGGAATCAATTATAAATAATTTGCAAAAATGTTTTTTTTTTAATTTATAATTTTGGTATATAAATAATAAATAAGAAATAAAAATAATTATCGTGCTTGGTGTCTAAGATATTGGATGTTTGGCTGTCCAATCACTGCCTAGTTTAAGACAGTAAAATCCAAAAAAAAAAAAAAAAACAAAATGAAATTAAGAAATAAGAAAGTGTAATTAATTAAAATAAAACAAAATAAAAAAGCACTTTCACCGTCCTAAACCCTATTAAAAATCCATCATAAGATTTGCTAAAAAAGGGTTTTTGGCCACTTTCACACATCATTTCTTCTATTCATTAACTTAATTTACACTCTTTCCTCCTAAATTACAGACAACCTTTATGATTATGAATCAACAATTAGGGACAACAGCTTTAATTAATTTAATTCCATGTTTTTTTTTCTCTAAAAAAATTAATTAAAATATCAATATTTAACTTTGGAGAATTCAAATATATATATATATATATATATATATATATATAGATTAATTAGAAAGATCTTAACAGTTGAAAGTGGCAAATCTTATCACTGAATAAGGATTTAATTGACAGTGTCTAATTGAATGGACTAGATCTAAAGAAAACATCATAACAGGTGGTGTAGATTTATTTTTTTAAAAGAAAAAAATTAATAAAGTAGAATAAAGAAAATATTGAAATTCTTTCTTGTCATGAATAGAAACCCTAAAACTATTATTGGTATGCTAATTGTGAAATTTGTGGTTTGGAACTCATCTATTTATCTTGTCACAATCTGATGTCCATATATTATCATATGTGTGTGTTCAATTGAAATCTTGATTCTTATAATTTTTGTTTAAAAGTTTAGTTTATATAAACTAACTTATGAGATTATTTGCCAAATTTAATTTAACTATTTGGACAATTTGTTAATATGAATCGTCGGACAACTCACTTATGCTTGGTTGTATTATTATTCTTTGGTTATGTTTGTAGTTTAATTCTTCTGGTCTCTTTATTGTATAATTTGGATTGAAGTTGAAGAAATTAAATGTTAAATTATAAGTTTTTTTGTATCTAAATTTGACTGAAATTTTAAGTTTTTCTATCTGAATAGTGTAAAAGATAGAATCTACCAAGTAGATCCTTACATACATGATTTCTAATGATGTGTCACAATTTATTTCTAAATATATCTAATATTATTGTATCCAATAGATCTCACCTATTCAATATATTTTTTAAAATTTACAAAACTATTATAGAAAATCTTATTTTATTAGATATAAAATTCAAATTTTGTATCTTATTAATTAATTATAAAATTTTCAAATATGCCAATGACTTTTATTATTGGATATACAAAATGAAGAGTTAAAGATGAAATTAACTAATCTCGAAAAGTCAGGTGTTCAAATCTTCGTACTTGTGAAAGCTTAATTAAGTCTTAATTTATTAAAGTTAGGACGAAAGTAAAACAAGATAAATATTCTTCCATGAATGTTCCTTAACTCCCTTTGATCATTTTAAAATATTCCATAAGAGCCTAAATATATTTACAATAATAACCACTGAGTGATGTTTTTTTCTTAATATATATTTATCTACACCATCAACTAATGTTATTTTTTTTTTCAACTAATGACACCAACTGAAAATTAATTGTTTTTTTTTTCTCCCACAACATTCCTTTGAATAATAATCCCCAAATTCCATTTAATAAATTAATGTGGATGCATGCAACTTCCTTCCATACATATTTAAAAGAGTAGAAGGTTGAAAGATAAAATTCCTATTAAAATTGCTTAATTAGCAACCAGACAAGTGATTAGGTTGGGTAATTATAAACATTTATTGGTTATTTGACCTTTTCTGGGGTTAGAAAAAGAAAAGGAAAAAGATTAAATATAGGGTATGGAATATTCCATATAATTTGAGACCATGCTTAGCTTGAATCTCAAATTAAATGTAAAGAAATTAGAACTTTTTCTTTGCTTTTTTTGCCACATTATAATATAATACAAAGACCTATGAGATGGCATATGCTCCAAAGTATAACCACATTATTACCAACTCATTATGATCAATTTGTCAGCACTCAGAAACTTTTCTTTTTTCTTTTTTAAATAAAATTTTTCAAACCCTCATTTAATTATTTTTCACTCAATAATTTGTTGGGCTTGTCCTTTTCTTGTTAAAAAAAAAAAAAAAAAAGAAGCACTAAAATTTCATATAATTTTCTTCGTAAGATCCTAGCAAGCTAGCTAGCTCTTGTGGTGCAAATCCTACCATACAAGATTTTTTAGTCTAAAAAGACAATTGAAAAAACATTCGATTTAGATCTAATTTCTATTTGATCCATCAATTATAATATATTACTAAGTTTGATGTAATTTAGTTTTAAATTTCAAAATGGTGTAATTTTAATTACACGTTTTACTTTTTTTCTTATTAATATTGATATTTAGTACTTTATAATTATTTTAACTAATTAATAAATGTTAGCACCTATAAGGTAAAAAATTCAAAATAAAATTTGTAAAATTGTAATATTTTAAAAATTAATAAAGGAAGAAAAAGAAGCATTTTTTAATAAAATAAATAACTAATTTTTTTTTTTGACAAATAGAAATATATCTCAAATTTAGAGGGAAAATTCAAAGTTCCAAATCTTAGTTGGTTTCCACAATCTTCTCTTTTCTTGATACTTTAGTTTATAAAAGAAAGAAATTAGTTAAGAAAAAGCAACATTAATAAGCATATACAGTGTGTAAGCCACATGCATTAAGCATCTTAGTCTACCTTTTCAAGTCTCTTCATTTTATGGATCTAAGTGGATGTCATTTTAAGGCTTACACTTTAGAATTAAAAGCATAAATACATATGTACTTATATTCTATTCACCTAGTTTATAAACCCTTAATAATAATCCTAACTTTGATTTGAATATATATAAATATAAATATCATAAACTTAGGTCTATAAAGACTATCGAATTAGTTATTTGAGTTAGTTTTGAGTGTTTCTTTTCTCAGAAGTGGTGATCAAGTTAATTGATTTGTCATTAGATATATGCAGAGAGAGAGAGAGAGAGAGAGAGAGAGAGAGAGAGAGAGAGAGAGAGAGAGAGAGAGAGAGAGAGAGAGAGAGAGAGAGAGAGAGCAACAAAAACAAATAACCCTAAAGAATGAGTTGAAATTGGGTTTGTGAGAAACAAAATAATGGGAAAGATGACCATAAAGAATGTAGTGGAGATATGAATGGATGGATTGTTGTTGTTGTTCATAAGGGTATTATAGTGAGTTGATGGGAAAGTTGACCTTTCTAGTGGACAAATGACAAAAAAATTTTGTTTTATAAATTGGGGTTTTTTTTTTTTTTTTAAGAAAAAAATTATAGAAAATTATTTGTTCCTTAGTGGGAGTGGGTTTTTTGGCTTCCATGTGTACACACATATACATATACATATACATACATACATACATACATATATATATATATATATTGTTTTCACCTTTGCCCTAATTTTTCTTTCGTCATTTTTCACAATTTTCTTCCTCTATTTTATCCCCACTTTTCATCTGTGTATTTTTGATCTTTTTGTTGGGAGTCCAATAATTAGCACTCTACTTTATGAAAACTTGTGATGCTAATACAAATTTGCTCTTTATTGTTATAAACTACAAATTCTCTTAACTTGCTTTTCAACTTTATATTTAGTCTCTTTTAGTTATTCAATTCTCAAGTACTTTTATTTTATTTTAATTTTGAATAAAAAATAATTTCATATTTCTTTTAGGAATAGTTGTAAACATGCAAAATTAGATTCAAAATATTTAAGTATATAACAACGTTTTAAGAAAATTGTAAATATATCAAAATCTCTTAAAGTCTATCAAATAATAGATTGGTCAATAATAGAAGCTATTATTGATAGATCATATAGAAAATATTGATCTATAAATAATAAATTATAAGAGTTTATCAACGATAAAAGTCTTTCATCGATGAATTTTGCTATGTTTGCAATTTTCCAAAGATATTATTATATACTTAATTATTATTCATAATTGCTATCTATTGTAATTATTGAGATATGTTTCTTATCATGTACTAAGTTAATAGATATTGTCAATAAAAACTTAGTTCAAATGATTCTTGTACGTAACCGATGATAGGAGATTCGTGTTCAAATTTCTCCACCCCAATTTATACTATAAAAAGGACCTATAAATATTTATTCAAACAAAGCAAGCATAGTTCAACTCTCACACAAATATGTATTTGTAACAAAAAAAATTGTGGTTAAAATCCTCCTATTTCTTTATTAGAATAGTTATATTTTAGATTATTGCATTCATCTGCCCGAGGTCATAATTTCCATACTAAACTCAAGCAAATTAGCATATACTGCAAAGGTACTTTTGGTATCTTTTTAAAAACGAAAAAGACAAATTAATCTATGTTATTTTTACAACAAATTTACGATAAGAATAAGACACAACGTTGAAAATGCATTACACCATAACAAATTACGTGAAAGAACACTTGAAATGTACCAAATAATTGATATATAACCATATAATATGAATAGCTTGTTTTTTCATGTTTCTAGATAACCCCAATTTTACAATATTCATACAAATAATAAACCTCAATTATATATATAATACACACACACATATATATATATTATTGTCAAAGCAAGGAATCCACGCAACCCCATAGTTTATTTAATTTTTAGTACGATTAAACAAGAAACAGACTCATCCCTTTGCCCTTTCTTTTTCAAACTTTAAACAAAAACTAGTGTTTGGTTTCTAGGTTTTTGGGTTATGTTTTCACAACACAAAGTCCTTCTTCAATTATGTCTTGTTTTTTTGTTTCTCTAATAATTTTTCTTTCTTCACCAAATACTTTTTCTAATTAGTTCTACCTTTGTTTTTCGTTATAAAAAATGAGGGTTTGTTTGACTTTTAATCATATTTCATGTTTTTTTCCCTTCAGATTCACTATTTTATGAAAATATTTGTTTAGTAGATAATTTGTATTTTATTTTGTTAAGAACTGTTTTTATATGTATTTTTAGTGTATTTAAAATTCATGCTTTAAACTCGATTCATTTTCATTTGTTATATAATACATCTTTTTATCCTTTGGAAAGTTTGCTTCGTTATCTTTTTATATGCAAAATCCCAAATGGACTATTCATGTTACATTTTTCTGTTTTCCACCCCCATTTCATTGTTTTGGGAAAATTTGGTGTAGAAAAGAGTGCAAGTACTTACTTTTACAAAAGAAACTACCAATACCCACAAGTAAAAATTGAATCTTTTTCTAATGGGAGTGTGTTATTTTCATGGAGAAAATATCTCAAAAGAAAGAAGAAAAAAATGGACATTTTGTTTTAGTCAATATTCCAAGAATATAATTCAAAATGCTTTTGGAAATGTATAAAAAGAACATATAAAAAAAAGATTAGCATCAAACAAGCTTGTAAAAGAAAACTATAATGACTCTCAAACAAACATTATTAGATGTACCAAAGAAAAAGAAGAAAACAAATTAAGATTGAAAATGTGAAAATGGAATTAAACAATGGTTGATATAACAAAAGAAAAAGAGCTAACTTTTCAACATCAAAGGAAGGGTTTTTGGCCCTTTCAAAATTTTGGACTACTTAGCCATTATTTTGTCAGCAAAATAAACCACAGCTCATGCAAAGAAAAAGAAAGAAAAGAAAAAAAAAAAAAAAAAGAAAAAAAGAAAAGAAGAACTAATTTATCCAAATAGCTTTTTTATTATGATGATTGACAATAACTCACAGAAAGAATCATTTAACATGTTATATTGAATCTCTAAATTTGAGGTCCCAAAGAAAAAACAATAGTTTAAGAGATTTTTTTCTTTAAAAAAAAAATACTTAAGAAGATCATAGGAATTTTATTGTTATTGGTCAAAGGAATTTTGACATGTTAAATTATATTTTTATATGAATATGATTATTAGAATTGTGAATTGAAGAGAGATTAATTAAAGGGACATTGATAGAAAATTTTCTGTCAATATCTTTTGATGTTTGACCATTAAGCTCTTTGTGATAAGAATGAAGATAGTGATTTTTGATTGAGATTGATGGGTTTGGTTTGGCTTCTTAATTTCACAAGTTTTTCTTTTAAATACTGTAAATTGTATTGCCATATGATCCACCACCCACTTACCAATCTTCATTACTTCAACCATTATTTCATCATTTCTCCAGATAAAATCATTTCAGATCCAAAGCATTCTACATCACAATAGTACTCAACATCAAAGTGATAATACATTTCTGTATATACTAATATTAAGAAAAGAACGTGAAAAGTAATTAAGCGTACAACTTATCTTATCTAATAGTAAAACAGTGTAGTTCCAAAGATCAATTACATAAAGTCGTTAAAGTTTATCATAAAAATGTTTATTGGATTAATGTATGAAAGTGACTAAACCAATCCTATAACAAAAGAAGATGTTTTTTTTCTTCTTCCAAGTCCAATTACAACATGTAGATCTTTCAGTTGAGATTACATACCTTAAGTACTACTTAAGCTATGTTCAAACTAACAAATATTTCTAGTGATAATCTGAATTTGCGTGAAAACTAGACAGACAGTCAAAAACTCAGTAAAGCAAATGCTTAACGGGCCAATTAGAGTAACGTAAGTCAAAAACAAAGGGTAACAAAATGGACCCCAAGAAAAATTTGCTCCAAAGTTTTGATTAACAGTTGTGGACCCAACATTGATGTATATGTGTGTATATATATAAAAAGCTGAAAAGATTAGACCAAAGGTAGGAGCAATAGTGATGATCAAATGGACATATAGAGAGAGAGAGAGAGAAAGAAAGTGCATGTGCAAAGCCTAAATAATTGAAGCTAACAGAGGATGATGGCAGATAGCATCTCTGTGTCAAAATCTTCCAAACAATTGGAAAGTGAAAGTTGAAGAAAGATTGTAAACAATACCAAATTTTACACAACTATGGGACCCTTTTTAATTTTCCCCTAAACCCACTTTTGAAAATCAAAATTTCTTTTCTCTCTACCTAACATTTTTCAATCTCATCCTCTTTAACTTCTTAAATCTTGAAGCCCAACAGTTTTGAATAAAGGAACCAATCTCACCCAAAAATAAAGATAACTTGTAATTTGGCTTTTGAAACTTGTTTGCACATGTGTGTTAATTGCCTAAGATTTCTTATGAAATAGAGATCCCATTGTAATCATTAGTCATTGTAAAATATGGTCACATCATGAACGGGTCAAATTTCTGCCAAGATGTGGTACTATACTAGCCCACAAATATGATGGCTTAGTTGGCCCAATATGGGAAAACACTTGCTTAAACCTTGGTAAAACCAAGCCAAGTGAAGTTTAGTAACAGAAAACGAAGTAGTTTGAAGACTGCAAAATTGCTATGTTTAGAAGAGGAGTGATTGTTGAATGTGAACGCATACTGATATAATACTTGCTACATGCTTTTCAATGCTTAAAAAGAGAAAGTTAAAAGGATACTGATAATAGAGAGTTTGAGACTAAGATTCAAGTTATGATAATGTTATTTATAGAGAATGATCGGCAAGTTTATATTTTTCTATTGAATTAGGATGAGATGGATCTTTCTAGTTTTTTTTTTCTTTTTTCTTTTTGCCTTGGGTCTATCTCTTTAGGACCAAATTCACCGACAGCAACGTTCATAAAAAAAGATTTGTAAATTTCTCTTATATCCAACGGTGTAAAATTATTTGCCACATCGTTCCACATTCTTTGAGGTATAAAAAGAGGAAGAAGAAAAGGGGAAGAGATAAAATGGCAGAAGAACAAGAGCAGTCTTTTTCTTTGGATGAAAGTAAAGGATGGAGTGACAGAAAAGTGGTATGTAAAATGGGGTTGAGTGGGCATTGTAAATGAGTGGTGGTGTTTGTGAAAGCAGCAACATTCCCCCAAATTTGATGCTCAGAGTTGGGTATCATCTACTTCATCTCTTATTCATTCTTCACTCACTTTCTTCACCTCAATTATTTCTCTCTCCACACTCCATTTCAAATCATACTTTTTTTTTGTTTCCTTTAGCTCGGTTGGTTTTGAAATGATTCACTTTTTCTGCCAAAATAAAGCTGTTATTTATAATCATCCATGTAAAATGGCGTTGAATTGTTCATGTCTCCATCAAACGTCTAATGTGGTCGAAATCTTGCCAAGAAGTCAACTTGTGTGTGAAACCCCTTTCGTAATGTGTAAAAAAATGAAAAGAAAAAACTTCATCATATTGGTACCAAGCATGATTTTATTAGCATAAGAATGAATGTTGTATTGAGATTTCCAACAATTTCCAGTTTCCTTCTGCTTATAACCGTAAATCAATTTGTTTGCCCAATGGTATATTTCGACATTTACATCTTGGCTCGGACTTGTGCTATGACCTCCCTTCTCAGAAGTTTTCCTGAAGCCGACTTCGGAACACTACTTGTGAATGTTACTTTTCTTAATCTCTTGAATGGTGCAACCTGCAAAGGGAAAGAGGGTGATCATTTCCAAGCATTCCATTGTCAAAATGATGGGTGTTTGACAACTGCTTGTTTTGCATTTTTTTGGTTTTATGCAGCACACTAAAAGCATCTTAAACATAGCCTTAAAAGGCAGCTCCCTTGGCAAAGGGGCACACAAACAGTCTCTAATAACAACTACCAAGAGATCGTGTCTTGAAAATTTCAAGTGAGCTTAATAAGAAAAAGGTCCTGTGTGTAAAGATTATATGCAAATAATGACATTTTAATAAGATGGTGCTTCCAAGAGTTAAAATAGATCCATATCAACAAAAAAGGAATTTCTTTCATTGTTCTTGTTGGAGAGTTTGCAAAAGAATACCTGTTCCGCAATAAATTTTTTAACATCTTCTTCGCTTATCGAGCTATTGGGTGAACGAACAACAAATGCAATTGGGACCTCACCGGCTTTATCATCAGGATGTCTACAGGTGGAAATTAATGTCGGAGTTTAAAACGAAAGTAAGAAAATAGAAAGGAGAAAGGCCATTATGAACGTCCACATATGATGACATAACTAAGACACACTATAAATGCCACTATATTCTACTTACGGGATCACAATGGCATCTGTTATTTGAGGGTGAGAAAGTAGCAGCGCTTCAAGCTCCGCTGGTGCAACCTAATATGCAGACAAGAAAGTTCATAAAATTTGTTACCATTCAACTATAAGAGCAGCTAGAGATCATACTTCTAAGAAGAAGTGGCAATGCACATATAACGTTATACATATTTGACGAAGCCAACGTACAATCAGTGCATACAAGAGATTATAGATCAATGTGAAAAAGTAATTCTTGTTCAAGCGAACCTGAAAACCATAACATTTGATGAGTTCTTTGATTCTGTCCACAACAAACAATTCTCCTTCTTCATTGAAATACCCTATATCTCCAGTATGTACCCATCCCTGATCATCTATAGTTTGGCTGGTGGCTTTCTGATTGTTGAAATATCCTGAAATGTTCATGAAAACATCTAGCTAATCAGACTAGTATATAGGAATAGAAAAGGAAGATATAGATCCAAACTTGAATATTGTAACAACAAATTATCAAGAAATGAAATTGACATCTTTAAACCGGAAGCAATTTTTTTTTTTTTTTTTTTTTTTTTTTTTTAACTTTTTAGCAAATCCAGTTAAGCAAGTAATAACATGATAGAGTAAATGTAAATGAATAAGAATGAAAAGTTAATAAGAAGGTTAAAATGAAATTAATAAGAAGCTTCAAATGAGGAGGTTGGGTCAAGGATAATAATTCTAGGTTGCTTTTTGATCATTGATGCGCCCATCAGTATAATTAATAATTTAGAATGGACGAATGCTATTCATCAGAACAAAAGGCAGTTGTTCTTGAAAGAAGGTTTTGTCCTTGTTAAGGTCTTATTTTGCTTGATAGGCATCCATTTTTATTTTAGTTTGAGTCCTTTATTATACGCTGCTACTTGTATTATTTTATTATTCCTCAATAAGGTTTGTTTCCTAATGAAAGTATGTGATTTTATCTAATAACGTTAATCTTCTATACTAGCAATTTCCAAAAATCCCAGAAGCGGGAAAGGGACATCCAAGGAGACCCACCTTTCATCATATTTGGTCCTCGGACGCAAATTTCCCCGGTTTCGCCGGGTGGTAGACGTTTCTGTGTTTCTATACTCAAAATTTGGGCTTCAATTCCTGAACCAAGGGATCCAGTTGCCCCAGATAGCGTAGATTCTACTACTATATTCTCCACTGAAATAACTCCACAAGTTTCTGTCATACCATATCCCTGTAACGCATAAATTGCAAACCAGATGAAGACTACTTAAGAAAACAAAATAAAAAGAATATCACAGGGAAGCACTTGGAGCAAAGGAAATCACACTAAAAATTTAAATTGTTCTATGTTCTATATTCTTTCCGGTTTTAAAAGAGATGTGAAACTAAAATGTATGCTAAGTTGGGCATATTAGTTTTGTTTTTGCATGATTTACGTCCTTGAACCCTTCCTAGTGGAAGGCTTCTAAAACAAACTTAAGTTCCATTTTTCCCTTCCAACACTAGAGTGGGAAAAGTACTTTTTCAGAGTTACTGATGTAAATGTAACGAAAGATGCTCTGAATAGAATAAAATCACTTCTTATCACTATAAAAAGTGCTACTTTGACTCAACCTCTTATTACATTAGCTACATGCTAGTTTTGACAAACAGCTGGAGAGATGCATATATAATAATTAGCCCAAAGTATTTGCAGATAAAATGACAAAATTTAGTTCTCACAGTTAGTAGAAGTCTATTATAAATAGATCACAATTGGAAAAAATCTATTGTAAATAGAATCTATGATGGATTGATTTTGCTGGATGGATTGATTTTGCTATATTTTACAAATATTACTGTACACTTCATTATTATAGACTAACAAAGGAAAGTGCAAAATGGATTTGAGAAGGCAATGTTCAAAACCTGGATGATCCTGGCCTGAGGTATAATCTTAGAGCATTCTTCCATCACATCCTTCCCAAGAGGCGCCGCCCCAGATAAAATCTGCCGCAACGACGACAAGTCGTAATTTTTCACTACCTTTTGCTTTGTCAAAGCTATAATTACAGGGGGAACAACATAAAGATGAGTGATCTTGTACTTCATCACCAACCCCAAAGCCTTTTCCAGCTCAAACTTCGCCATTGAAACAACGGTGTTTCCTCTTTGAAGCTGCGAGTAAACAATTACAGAAAGACCAAATACATGAAACATTGGGAGAAAACATAAAAACACGTTTCTTGGATCACCAAGAAGCTCTTGATCTTGAGTCACCATTAAAGACGTCGTTATGAAGTTTCTGTGAGTCAAAATCACTCCTTTACTGATCCCTGTCGTCCCAGATGAATACAAAAGAGCCGCTACATCGTTCTGACCCACTTCACTCACCGGCAAATTGGACACATCGCCGGCTTTTTTAATCAAATCGGAGTAACTCCAGATGTTGGAACGGGAAAATTTTGAAGAAATTTTAGAACCCAGAATTATAGAAGGTAAGTTGAGTTTACCGATTACGTCCCAGAGTTCGGGAACCGTGATTACTAGCTTAGGGTTGCAGTTAGCGACTTGCTTTGACAATTCAGCGAAAGTGTAAGCAGGATTACAAGTGGTGGCAATGGCTCCGATGGCGACAATGGCGAAGAAACAAACAAGGAAGTGAATAGAATTAGGCGCGAATATGAGAACCACATCGCCTTTTTGAATCCCGAGTTGGCTGAACACACGAGCGAGCTTGGAGACTTGGATTTGAAGCTGACGGAAAGTGAGGGATTCGCCGGAGTCAGCATCGGCAAGGGCAAGGGCGTTAGGATAAGAAGAGGAGTTTCGAAAGAGGAATGAAACGATGGAGATTTTGGGGTCGGTCGGAAAGTGGATTGGAGGACGAGGGGAAGAGTAAATCCGCGATTGGGGATTGAAAGATTTGTTCATCGTGATCTCCATTGCCAAAATGGGATTGAAGAAAGAGGACGGATTAGGATATGAGGATTCAAAGATTTGGTTTTTGTCCACACTGCCTAAAACAAAAACTTTGACTTTTTTTTTTTTTTTTTTTAATCGGATCTTCTTCCCAATAAATCGTAAGATAAAGTTTCTAAATGAATAAACAGTTCTGACATTGACAGAATTGATTAATACCTAAAATGGTAAGGTTAGAGTTCATGCTCATCACGAATGCTTCAAAACGTCTTGAGAAGAATTTCCAAAACCGACGGGCTAGGAACAGGATGAACGCTGTATTGTTTCTCGTGATTTTAGTGAAGGTTTAAATTAAGTTCATCTATATCTATATATATATATATATATAAAATAATGTTTTTCCACGTTACTTCTATTTGTCCTATCTTTCAATTGTGTTTGTATTTAACTAACTCTCCCACTTGTACTGCTCTTGCATCTCTTCTTGCATTCCTCACACGAATTCATTAGTGCTCATCTTGGTTCTCCCACTCATGCTTGCTAAATCTTCAACAATGGTATGTGATAGGCAGTTTAGATAATGACGGACAATCATCCTCTATTAAAGACGTAGGTCATTCGTCCAAAGATAAATTAAAAAATTCGTCGTATTTGAACTTTAATTAACTTAACGAAAACTTTTACTCTTTTTTATGTACAAGTTTTTTACTTTGTCTAATAATAAAATTGAAAAACAAAAATTGGATTGAATTTTAATACAACCACCAAGAAATTCAACATCTTACCCGAAGGGCTATGTTAATTACATTAAATTAAGCTCAATTCCTCATTCTATGTTGACTATATTTAGCGGCATAAAATCAATATCCTATGTACATTGTTGAACTAAAATAAGTATTTTTAAAACTTTAATAACGAATCTCATTTAGGTATTAATATAAATTAGCCCCACTTAATGTTTAGTTGATTCCTTTAGTTCGTGTTGCTTCAATTTAGGTAGGCTCGAGTTAAACCAAGCAAAATTTGTCTAGACTCAACAATTGATTTAAAATACAATTTTTAAAAAGTTTCAACCCAACCCAATCCTTAAGAGTTGGTTTAATTCAATTTGGTTGAGCATCAAGTTTCTTTTTAACATCTTTAGCTTAATGAGACTATCAGTCAACTTCTAGTAAGGCTCGGATTTTATTGGTATTCATGTGAGGTGCCTACATATTAACCCATCAAACATGTTTGGAATTTCTTTCACATTGCTCTAGACTCTAGAGTTACAATAGTGACCCTTCACAACCATTCCTAAATTACTTTGGAGATGATTATATGACCCTCTCAAAGTAAGATGAATATGAATTTGTAGGAATGAGGTGTAATCGACCAATAGGTGAAACTTGAGATTTTCTCTAAAAAGATGATAATCAGTATCAAACGTAAATGATCTTCCACTTAATTTTACAATTTGGATGAGAAAAGACACAATATTCATGAGACGACAACAAAATTTTATCATATATTTTTTTTTTTATTTTGACTATGCAAGTGACCTTAAACAAGATTTTTCAAAATTGAATCTTCTACCAAGCTAAGCTTATTTTAGGTCGGGGAGAAGAGTTTGTAATAATAAATTCACATTGGTTTTTTTTGGTAAGAAGGTTAAATTAAATAAAAAGATGAAAAGGTAGAAATATGTTTTAGAAGAAATATTGTAAAATGGACAAAATTGTAAAACGTGAAGCAGAGAAATTCCCGTAGAAGGAAAGGGCGATTTTTTCACATTCGAAACACACAAACACTGTACGCTACCTACGTGTCCTTTGTGGCTTCCAAAGCTTCTCCTTTCCCATTCTCCCCTTCGGTCGGTTGCCATTTTCCATCCTTAGATTCTTCACCCTCTTCTTCACATTCTGATTCTTCCATTCTCTCTACACCAATTCCCATTCCCCATTCTTCTCAATGCTCTCATCCATGGCCGACCCTTCTCTTTCCTTCTCTTTCTCTTCCTTCTCCTCCCATCCTTCCCTCCACCTTTCCCCCTCTTTCCTCCCACACCCTTTTCTTTTTTCTCCCAAATTCCCTCTCTCCCATCATCGCCCATCTCCTCTCCTTCGTTTCTCCCTCAAATCCTCCTCCTCTGGAGGCTTCATGGGTGACGACGATTCATTCGGATTGTTTCCTTGGGCCGACGGTGATTCTGGTACGTTTCTTCTTCATCTTTCTTTCTTAACTAATCTGCTGCTTATGCTGAAGGACCGATGCGTATGGTTACGTTGTTGCATTTCCCCTAATTCTGGTTACCTGATTTGATGAGATTATGTTTGATTCCAAATGGGGTTTTCCCCGTTTTAATTGATTGATTGGGAAAGGGTGTTTTTTTTTATTTTTTTTATTTTTTTTATTTTTAGTTTGTTCTGTTGTTACAGTATGAGGGTGGATTTTAGACTTACTGGAAGTGTCTTGAGTGATTTTCGTAATTCGAGTGATGGGAACGAATTATTTTGGGTTCTGTTTTGTTGATGAAGTCAATCCATCTTGTACGAGGGATTGCTTAAATTGAAATTATGCACAGAAATCCATTGGGTTCCTGAGGAGCGAGTCACATTGTTCACCCCTGATGGGCTGGTTCAGATTGGAGGCTCCATTGTCCCTCGAAGAATTTCTTCTTCAGATGTATGGCCTTTACATATACAACCTCATTGTTCCTTTTCAGTTAAAACTGGCAATTACAGTGTTTTCTGTATTGTTATATATAAATTGTTGCAATCTGGTTTGTGTTCCGATCAAATGGATGTTCTTTTGACAGAAAAAACAAGGGAAATCAAAGACTTCCCAAAGATTCCAACGGTTTCAAGAGAGTGATTACATGGATCCAAAACAGAGCATATGTCTTGGTGCTCTATTTGATATTGCAGCTACCAATGTGAGCCAATCTGGACAGTGTTGTATTGAGTTAAAGCCTTAACATCTTTCCTCTACGATCTGTCTTATGCTTTACTCATTCTGTTTAGGGACTTGACATGGGAAGAAGACTTTGTATCTTTGGCTTTTGCCGTTCAGTTGAGATGCTAAGTGATGTTGTGGAGGACATTGTTTTGGAGCAAGGTGGAGAGGTTTGTTATAAATCCATAGCACCGTTTTGTTCCAATGATAGTTTTGGTGGTCTAGGGCGGATTTGTTTGAGTTTCATTTTTCCATTTTCTGATGATGTTTATAGGTTGTAGCAGCAGAAAAGGCAAGTAAAGGGGGATTGCAAGAGAAGCTAACCATGACAGTTGCTGTGCCACTTCTATGGGGGGTTCCTCCTGCTTCTGAGACTCTTCACTTGGCCGTTCAGAGTGGTGGAGGTATTGTGGAGAAAGTGTATTGGCAATGGGATTTTTTGTAAAGTATGATATTCTTTCAGCCTTTTAAGTTCTATTAACCATTTCGATTGTGCATTCTGTACATAAAATTGATGTAAATATATGTACAAAACTCAAAAGGGCAATTGTCACATGCTATTTTAACTATAAATATTGAAAATCTATCAAATTATACAGTTTATTTTAGCTCATCACCTAATTTAATTCATTTTCTTTTCCCTTTATCACCTACTCGAGCAACTTGGATTGTCCTTCATTTTTAGTTTTGACTTCACAGAAATTGTCAATCTCTAGTAGAGCACTGTCATCATGAAGATTAAAAGATGATTTGCCCGTATGCTTTTCTATATCTGGGGGTCTGATTTACTAGATTAGACCCATCTTTTCTATATAAAACTTTCCTTGTTTATAGGGTTAATGTCATTGTTTTGGCCAAGCCATAGCCATGTGATTCATTTGGTGTGGGTAGGCCTTTTTTTCTCCTCTTAGAGGAGAAAGAAGAAAGTACAAGCCATGTGATTCATTTGGTGTGGGTAGGCCCTGTTTCTCCTCTTAGATGGGAAAGAAGAAAGTACCTAAATGGCCAAAGGTTGCTCAAGAACATTGGTTGTTGGTTGGTGCGTAGGAGTTCAGTTGATTGAAATATATACCGCTAATCTTGATCAAGAGGTGGTAGGTTTAAGTTCGACTCAAGAAAAAAAAATTGGTTGTTTGAAAAACTCCTTTTTATTTGAATTCTTTTGAAAATGATTTAAAGTACACCCTAAGATATGTTTGTAGTGATTGTCTTTTTAAAATCAAACACTTGAGAATGCATTTTAATACATTCTTCATTTTTCTAAATTAATTTAAAAACTTGAAGCCAAGAACCAAACTGGGAACCTTTTTCCTTCTCTATCGTTGCCTCCTCCGATTCTCCTCTCTTTTTCCATTTTCTCCTCCTCTTCCCTCTTCCTCAAGTGATATCCGATTTCATGAGAATTCACGAGATTATGAATCTAAACTTTCCTACAACTAAAGCAATAGAAACTCTTATCCATCAACGGATGCTCTAGGTCGACTGAACCCCTTATTTTCTAGGCGTGTAGTTCGTTTCATTCATTCCACATGCTCAAAGAATTTTAGTTGATGGTCTAATCTTCTCCATGAATGCTTTGCGCCTTATGCATCATTTATTTCTCGACTACCATCTAAAATTAATTTGATATTAAATGTAACGTTTTTAAATATAATTTGTATATCATTACAATTAGTTTTTAAAGATTAAAAATATGTTTCACACAAAATTATAGGCTGAGGGGTAACATTTTCTGTATGAGCCAAAAGTTAGTGAGCAGTTTCAAGAATTTCTAACATCTATTTATTTTTCTAGAGGAAAATTACTCCTTTCTCTGTTTCTTAACTTAAAGTGGTGGTGAAGTAAGACTGTGTAGAGGCTACTTTCTCTCCTTTGGGTGGGTGTTTAGAGTGATATTACTTTTTTGTTTTTGGGCTGCTTCAACACATGGGTTGGGTTATCACACCTATATGGACCTTCCATTTTAGTTTGAGATAATATCACCATTACTATATCAAACAACTAAAACACACACATAAATTACTATTGTTATCAATTTTTTTCTATTTAACACAATAAATTTATTTCTTATGTTAGGATCTATGACCCATATCATATATTATTAATGTTGATAGTTTAGTTTTAAATTTCATAATTTCAAATCCATAAAACAAAATACCTTTTTAGTTGATAAAACTAATCAACTTCTTTAAGATTTGAATCTTTACGCTCTTTATTGCTTTTACTTGAAAAAGAATGAAAATACGATAGGATTCAAGTCTAGTAAATTTAACATAAAGTTGAGATTGGATAGTAATAATATTGCATTTCTCATAAATGCAGGTGATAATTATAAAAGTCAATAGACTTGGTGGGTTGCATGTCTTAGGTAACATATTTACGAGTCAATAAATTAAAAATAGTTATTTAGATCAATCTATATAAATTATTACCACCCCAAGAATTGAAATTGAAATTTCTCTACATCAAATTTGATGTCTTTATATTTTAAATTTTGTTATTTACGATAATTCTTTTATTAAAGATAAAACTAAAACAAAACAAAACTTAATTAGAGTGTAAGGATTAAATTGGAAATATATTTTTTTTTTGTTTTAAAATCTTAATTTGACTTTGGGTTGCACATCAAACCCTACAAAGTCTTTCTTTTTCTTTCTTTCCTTTTATTTATTTTTGAAATGAATAAACAAACAAATCTTGGAATTGGTCAATGAGATTATCTTCATTATTTTCTTCTTGTCTTTCTTTTTTTTTTCTTTATTATTTATTTTATTTTAATTGTGAAACCCCACTCTTTTATTTATTCAATTTGTCCATACAATAAAACCAAAACCCATATGCTCTTTCATCATCTTCTTCTTGGCTGCTTCCCCTTCAGATTCTCTTCTCCCATCGCCATTATCATCCTCATAATTATTTACTTCCCATGGCTATTGTGTTCAAAGTTTCATATCATTGACCTAAATATGATCAACCTTTTTAAAATGCTTGCTTCACAATTTTCCAAAACTTGAAATTACGAGTCTACGCTTCCTAAACATTTTACCTCTGTAACATATTCAATATAAACTTGAAACTTCAATGTCTAAATATATGTAAATTGAATCAAAATCATATAAGATGAGATACTTCAAATTATTAATTTTTCAATGAGTGTAATCCAACTATGGTTTTGAGATAAACAAATTATATTTAAATATAAATTTTATATTTTAAAAACTTTTGAATTATATATATATATATATTATATATAAGCAACTTAATGAAAATATAAATTTAGAAATATCTTGGATTTCATTTAATAAGATTAATCCACTCGATAGTCCATAATACTCCATATTGCACACATATATATTATCTTTTAAATAATTAAAGTCTTTCTCATTTCTGACAATCGCTGTCCTTTCCACTTTGCATACTTCAATAATTTAGGGTTACTTATAATAATTAGTACCACACTTCAGCAACACTTAAGACTAATTAATTAATTAAATTGTAAATTTTGTACATTTTTTTTCTTAATTTCCTCCTATTGTCAGCCTTAATATCATCGCCCCCACATGTGATTGATGGATGTGATTTAGATTATCAATTACTTTTTTTTCTTCTCAATTCGTTAATTAAAAGAGATGGCTTATATCTCTTTAATCTATAGTATATATGTAGCATTAAATTTCTGTTTACACGTTAATAAATATTTATTAATGTTTTTTGAATTTTCTTCCATTCAAATAATAAAATTCGTATTCTCGTTATGTCATTAAAAATATCGAGAAAAAGTACGTACAAAAAAGTAACAAAATATCACAATTATATATAGATATATAAATATATCACTAATATAATTAACAAATATTTTACTTGGCTTACCAAACATAAAATAAAATTTATTAGTTTATAAAATTTCTTTCTTTGATTTTTCTGTTTTTTTATCCATATGAAAAAAAAATATCAATATCTATAGATGTAAACTTTTGACTTATATATCATTCCCATGATTTACGTATTTACATGATTTAAATATGGAATACACATCCAATTTGATTTATTTTAATTAAACTTGGAATTAAAGCTTAATAATTAAGTACCCTTAATTAAATTTTGTTTATCAAAGACGTAGTTTGTAGTTTGTAAGGGGAGAAATCCAAAACTCTAAATAAGAACTTTAAATTAAGTGGACTTATGATGCTTAAATTTGTCACCCATTGATATTAATTTAATCATAATGATCTTGATTGCCATCCTCTAAGGACATAAAAACTATATATTTGAAGAAAGACGAATGATAATAATCAATATTATGCTCGTGTTTAATAGTTTAATTATATATGTATGCTTCAATTAATCTTTGCATTATTCACAAAGTACATCTACTTGTACTTTTATATCTCTCGTTAACGTAGCTACCTTCACTTGTATCATTTGAATTGAGTTTTTTAGTACAATAAGTTGAAAGCATGAGTGATTTGATCACTTTGACATATTGAAATTTAATTCTTTTTTCGTTTAAAATACACGTTTCATAGTTTTATAATTAATTTTTGTGAGTAACATAACGTTAGATTTATGCAGCTTTGTATTATAAGTATTGGACTTTAAAGTAAGCACTTAATAAGGGTACATAGAAGTTGTAACTCAATTAATAAACAAAAGAAAATCCTCCATATTAACCTAAAGATTCAATTAAATCATCAATCAAATGGAAAAATAGAATAAAATACAAAAGAAAATCAGTGTTGATCATGATTATTAACAATAGATTAACTGTACTTCCAACATATTTACACCATTCTCTAAAAGAAAACTAGAATACAAAAAAAGGAAACCCCAAAAATCTTGTATCATTTACAAAAACACACACACACACACAACAGCCAAAAGCAATTCGATCATGAGTGAGTGTGGTAGCTTCATCAAAAAAGAACATTGGTGGTGCAATTACTTGAACTAATTAGCTGCTTAATTTCTTCAAGCCCATAATCCAAAAATGGAGTACTATAGTTATTTTCCATATTACTATTCCACATCCCTTGATCTTCTAATTGCTTCTCATTATTCCATCCATTCACAACTCTAGACCACTCTACAAAACTCATTGACGATAACGACGACGATCTTCTCTTCTCCTCGACTCCAATTCCGCCCCCGTATTCGGCATCAGATGAGCTGCAACTGCCTTGATCCCCTCCAAACACAAGCAACCTACGATCTCCTAATTTCACATGATAATTATTTTCACCCCCCACCATTGTACTCATCATAAAGCTTTGATCTTGCGAGACAGCTTGATGATTAAATAATGGAGTAGCATTATTATTAGGATTATTGTTGGTGGTGGTGGTGGTGGTGGGGTTTAGGAGAAGATTGGATGAGAATGATATAGGTTCTAATAAGGTGGAGATCAAGGGCCCATTGTTGGAGTATGAAGATGGTGAAGAAGAAGATGAAGATGAATTTGTTGATGAAGGTTGAATAAATTGAGGCACCATCCCATGTAGACTAGTTAATTTCTTCTTCAATTTTGTGTTCCAATAGTTTTTTATATCGTTGTCTGTTCTTCCCGGCAACTGTGCTGCAATTACTGACCATCTGCACATATTTATATCATGAAAAAAAAGTCAAAATATATTTATTTAGATTAGATTGTAATAACGTCTTCTAACCTTCTAAACTCTCTGAACGATCATATTAGACATTGATCCTATCATTTCAGTGATATTATGAACATAATAATATAACTAGATTTGGGATTATAAAAAAGAAACGATGATACACAACCTATCAATAATAGTGAAGTTATTTACTCATTAGTGTGTAAAAAAGGGTTTGAAGTGAAAAATACTTCTCCTAAAAAGTAGTTTTCCAAAAAGCCCTCTCAATTAAAATTACTTTTTTAATATTTATTTGCATATTAACTAAATAAGACTCAAATAAAAAGGTTTTCAATAACTATTTGTTTAGCTTCTTCTCAAGCAATTATATGAAATCATAATTATATTCCAAACAACTGATCTAAAAAATTTCACCTCTCCCAAGATTGTTCTATACCAAAAAATTTAAAACTGAGCTGGTAGGGTATGGAAATAATTATCTAAAAGTGCAATTATTTGTACAGCTTTTTGTTGGATAAAATGTTTTCTTTTCCAAATATGCAAAGGCACAAGTTCTAACCAACCTTTCAAACTTAATCATGTCAGTTTGAGCTAAACTAAAACTTTAAATCTGATTTTTTTTTTTTCTTGTTTATATCAAAATGTGTAGTTTCTACTTTCTTCGACAGAGTATTATACACAATTTGTCGTATATATCATGTGAATATAATTCAACATCAAACATTTTTTTCATAATTAATTAAGTATGTGGACACATAAGGATAACTATGAATCGAATTACAAGAAAGAGAGAGAGAGAGAGTGAAAAAAAAATAGCGATAAAGATGGTGAAAGAGAGAATGAAAACAGAAACCTGCTTCCAATGGTAGTATAGAGATTACAGATTATTGTATCTTCTTCCTCAGAAAAATCTCCATGTTTGATATCAGGTCTCAGATAATTTAACCATCTCAGTCTACAACTTTTCCCACATCTCTTTAAACCTAAACACAACAAATTAACTCCAACATGAGTATAATATAAAATCGGCTAAATATATATCTTTTTCAACAAAAAAAATTGACGAATATGTTACTGTCGTTGTTAGAGTAAAAAAAGTAATTCGAATCTTTCGCTTCATATTTTTGATGAAAAGGAAGCGAGACTTTATCAAAATCAAGATAGAAAAGATTAATAATTACCAGCTTTTTGTGGGAGAGAAATCCAATTGCCACCAGTTCCATGTTTTTTAATGTAATCTTTGAGCTTTGCATCTTCCTCAGGAGACCATGGTCCTTTCTTCACATTTGCTTTATCACAACATGGAGTTCTACCCATCTCTCTTTCTCTCTCTCTCTCACTCTCAAAATTATTATTATTTTTTTTTAAAAAAAAAAGATGAGAAGTTTTGGAATTGAAAACCTTGAGCTAAGAAAACGAGAGAGATTTAATTTACTTATGTTTCAAATAGACAAGACCCTTCCTTCTCTTATTGAGAAACAAATCAACACAAAAGTCAAAAGAAAATTTCTCTCTCTCTCTCTCTCTCTCACTCTCACACATAACTCCTTATCATAAATAGGAAGAAAATTTAATTTAAACCCAACACTCGAAAAATAGAGATTATATGATACTCAAGCTAAGGACCAAAGGTTATTATTATTATTATTTTTGGGCAGCCTCTTAATTTTCAAAGGAATCCAATGACTTTAGCTAAAGAAAAAAATATATATATCTGTGAATAGATAAAGATGTTAATGTGTATTATTTATTTTATATGCACGTTTGAAAATGATGGGATGTGGCAATGATTTTTAAAATTTCGAGCCATAAAAACCTAAAATTTATTAGACCATCTTGTTTAATTTCAGAAAATCATGGAATTTTGCCCTTAATTATTTTATTGTATTTTAGTGGTCCAATTATATATATATATATATATATATGCTATTTGTCGCTTTGTCACACCCTTTATATATACATAATATATATTATATACATCAGCTAGCTAGCTAGCTCAAAAGCTTGATGTATATACTCGTATTTAATTGTGTGTAGGGAATCCTTGTAATTAAATATTATTCATGCAATGTATTATTCCTTTCCTTTTTTTCCCTTATTATATTATAGAGGATTGGAATGTGATAAGTGACACAAAAAGTACCCTAAATTTTATATTTTTATTACAAAGTTCAAATAATTAATCTTGATCGAGGCTATATTGTCTCAACTAGTTGGTATTGGTTGCAAAAAGGTTTAATCTTTTTTTTTTTCTTTCTTTCTTTCTTTTTTTGAATTGGAATGATTTTAAGAGTTGTGGGGTTTTGCCAAACTGTATGAATTAAAGTAGAAGAAGAATTGGATTATTTAATTAAAAAGGATAGAATAATTAATTAAATTTATTTGAATGTTATTTTGGTGTCAAATTAATATTGATAATTGTGGGTTTTAATTTTCAAACAGCCTAGGATTCATTATTTCAAAATGGAGGACGCCAAAGGGGACTATTTACCAAGAATATTAACTTTTCACTTACCATTCATACTATAATTTCAAACCTTTCCGTCTAATTTTCAATGTTTTCTTTTTCTTTCCCTTCTAGATTTATTAATTTCTAGATATCTCTTTACTACGAGGGATTGAAATTGGTTTGAAAATTCAACCTTTTGAATGTTTAAAATGTCGATGTCAATATATATTGCAGGCAAAAAATTAAAAAAAAAAACTATTTAAATATGTTAATAATTATATTTATTCTATGAGTTTTTATTATATATATATATATATATGTTAGTGACATTTTGTTGCTTGTTTTTTTCGTCTCATAAACTTCTTTTAGGATCCAATGTATTACGAAAGAATTTGTAAGATTTTGTTTGCTAACTATTTATTTATTTTTAGAGTAAATCTTTACCAATTATTTTATTTATTTCACAAATGCTAATTTCAAAATTTTAACCTTTAATTTATTCAACCTTCCATGTCCTTTATTTGAAATGTAATATTTTAAAAAAGAAAAGAAAATTCATAAATTCATATATTACAGAGTATCTACAAACATATTTAGCTTTAACCGATTACTGTATTGTTATAGGTTGGTATTCGACTTCATTTTAACTCATCTCGACAATGTTGTGTTAGTCGAAGAACTTACTTACGTACCAAATAGTGTTGGACAAACAATACCACACATGTTGTTACGAGGTTTCTTTCACATGTCTAGTAATTTCTCCTCTCCAATCTATGATTACTTTACTCTTTATATCAAGGAAGACATGAATCCAAATTATTATTCCCACATCAATAAATACCATTAATGTATATGTTGAAAAAGGTAAAGATGTTGTAGTTTGTCAATAATATTATAGTTTTTGAATTTTGTTTTCCTTGTTTAATTTTGCCAACCTGGTAATGTTGACCAATTGATCATGAATATCCATTTTCTATGTAGAAACGTGTTATGGTTGGCTTCTTTTCATTGGTCAAAATGCTTATACCCAAGGAGAAAGTATCATTTTCACCATTTGCCTAACTCTAGTACTTGATAAAAGAAAAATTACGTACCTTGCTAAAGAGATTTTAATTAACTTCCTACTCAACTATATTTTTAGTCACTATATATGCTTTAACTTAAGTTTCCCATGTAATTTAATTTCTATATTCTATAACAAGATTCAATTTTAAATCACAAATAACTACTACTACTATATATATTTTATTGCCTTTTAAAACCTGTTGCAAGTAAATTATATTGAAAAAGTGTGGAATAATATATATATATATATATATATATATATATATATGGTTTTGATTTTGAAGTTGGTGTTTTAATTGTATTTGTAAAGACATGATTGTCATTGTCACCTCACCAAACGACAGATGCAACTCTGTCCTTCAACATCTCTTCCTTTCTTTTATTCTAAAAAAAAGAAGAAGAAGAAGAAGAAGAAGAAGAAGAAGAAGAAGAAGAAGAAGAAGAAGAAGAAGAAAGAAATCCTTTTGGTATAATCATTATGATCATTCTCCATAATACATTTTTACTTTATTTTGTTTTGAGAAAATAACTCTCTAAGTCTAAACCTTTCGACAACAAATATGTACTTAGGATTATTGACCTAACAACATATCCATTTCTTAGCCCCAGTTTGATATCTATTTTTTTTTTTTTTTTTTTTTACATCACTTTATTTTATTGGTTTCTTTAATAACATTTGTTTTTAAATTTTTTAAAAATATTATTTTAAAATGTAAAAAAATAAACCAAAATATTATAAATATAGTAAAATATCAATAGATGTAATTGACATACATTTTATCATCTTCTATCGTTGATAGGTGTTGATGAATACATGAGTCGATGATAAACAATAAAATTTTGCCAACAATTTTTCTCTTCCTAACATTTAAGCCAAAAATTTTAAATCATAAAAATCTTAGTCGTAGTTTACAAAATAATTTTACTAAGATTTCAAATATTACTTATGAAACATTAAAACCGTGGTATAGAAATAGTAAAAAGAAACATATACAATTTTCAAAAATATTAAAAGAAGATTTCTGAAAAGATTTGGCATACTAAGAAGTTCATAATAAATTAGGATAATTAAAAATTAAAATGAAGTATATATGAATGGCAAAGACAATCATAGTAATCAAACTGAAGTTTCTTTTTTTGTTGATAACTAGTTCATATATATCACTATTTTGAGCCCAATGCATATAAACTTTTTTATTAGTATTATTAATTGTACATAGATAGATATATATATATATATATATATATATATATATATATATATAAAAGAAGAATGAGTAGCCTTGTTTGGCCTACAAGTAATTTTTATTAATTAAAAGCATAGTGACAAAAATATATAATAGTATAGTCAAAAGCATTTAGTAGTTTTAGACACAAATTAAAAGTATAGTATACCATTGTTTTTCTTTCTTCTCTCAAATTCCAACTATTTTTCTAGAAAAACAAAGCATAAAGACAAAGACAATAATAATGTCTCTCCTGTTCTGAGATGGAAGAATTGACCTGCCAAGTATACATATATCTATATAATTCTACCTTGTACCATCGTTTATATTACAAGTTTAGTTTAACGTTTAGATTGATCTAAGTTTATAGCACCAAACATTGATAAAATTTATAACCTTATATATACATATGAAGATTAGATTTTGAATCCAACAATTTCATGTTATCTGTTTGAGACAAATTTTTTGTTACAAGTAATTGTTTTTCATGACAGAACAGATTAACTTCATATTTGTTACAAAATCTTCGAGCTATACTTTGAGAAAATAAACCAAACTTACGATAAATTTTTATTAGAAGGGAAAAGATTTTATTGAATTTTTAGGCACAAATTTGTGGACAATTTTCAACTGAGGAACTAAACTTATAATATTGATTTTCATAAAGTATTACCAATCTGTGGACAAATTTCAAATTTTGTTAAAGGCATTTTCGTTTTAAAGTTAAAATAATAATATTCACATGTGTATATCTTTTGAAGCATATCATTAAAAGACCAAAGTTAATGTCAAAGTCGTCGTTGAAATTAATTAAATTAATACGTAAAGAGTAAAGTTTAAAATTTCTTCTTAGCTACCAAATCTATATTTATCTTTATGAGAACCAATGTTCTCTGGTTCCTTGTAGAAAAACATGTGGATGAAAATCTGTTCATGTCTTTATTATTCTCGTCGACTTTAAATCACCACGAAATTTATTATTAATTGATTCTATGATATTATGTTAAATCCCCGATTAAACTAAATAGAAAAAAGTGGAAGCAAATTTGATATTTATATAGTTAATCTGAAAAAAGTTATGGCAAAAATCTTTGCTCATCCAATCTCAATTCCCACGTTATCTTCTCTTCTCAAAATGATTCAAAGTTTGTATTTTTGGCTAAAAGTGTCAATTTTAGGCAGGTTGGGCCACCTAAAAGTTGTTCACAGTTAACGAACTTCCTTTCAGCTGGACAATAATATAAATTCGATTTTTTTTTTTTTTTTTATAAAAAAAAGGAACAAATAGTTGAGTTCTTGTTAAGGTTGTTGGTGTTGTTTTCTACTTTTCTTGTCCAGATATAGCATATGGCTGTGTTTGGTTTTGATGCCAAAAAGATAATGTTTAGTAACAGATGAGAATTAAATTAAGCCTAGATAAAGTCAGTCGAACGTAACTTTTCTTGGGACATTCCAAAATGCTGTAAGAACCTCCTCCATGAAATCACCCCCCTTGTTTTTGAATATACTTCTGAAAAATTAAAAAAAAAAAAAAAAAAAGGAAGATGAAACTCAGGTGTAATTTTAACATAATTTGACAGTAGGGAAGTTTTCTGATTACGTTTTTTTGTTTAATGATGATCAGTCATTGAAAGTCCAAACCTCTTATCTAACCCATCTTCAGATTCTTAGTTTCATTATTTTTGAAGTTTAAGAATGATATGATGCACAAGTACAGAAAATATCCAGAATTATAAGGTCTTTGAAACTCCAATATTGGGCTGTTATACATTTCTTCCTATCCATAATCAATAATGAGTGGCTATTTTTATTATATAGTATATGTTAATAGCAGTAAATTTGATAGTTTTCTTTCTTTGTCTTCAATGGCTTAGCGTGATTACGAACACGAAACTTGAAGCTCTTTGTTTACTTTCAGTTTAACAAATCCCAGTTACAACCTTCATTCCACCTACATCTTTAAATCTTTATCAAAGCTTCTCGTTTCCTGTTGGTAATACGCCTGCCAGCTGTTTGCTTGCAGCTTTCTAAATTTTAGCCTTCAGGTTTCTGGAGAATTCAAGTTGATGTTGGTGAACGCCCCAGGTTGGAACTTCTTGCTCAAAGCCTCTGCAGCTAACTGATTTCTTTCTTCATTCTGAAACCAAACGAGCAAAATGTTACAAAGTTCGTTCTGTTCCATTCATAAGCTCGATATTGTTTAAGAGGGAGGGGGAGACGACTTGTACCTTGCCTTTGAAACTTATAATAATCGGCCCAGATCTAGCTTCTCGATAACACCCTTGACGAGGCAAAGGAAATAGTTAGGAAGAGATTGGAGAAGATATATAATCAGACTGGGAAAACTAAACCCTATTTAAGGATTCTCACCAATGTCTATATCTGGGAATTCAAGACAGAGTTTGGCTAGAGATGGAGCAATTTCTACCTGTGTTTTAATACAAAAAAAACACATATGGAGAGTTGGAGATTAATGGAACCAGTAAACAGATTAGAGAGAGCAAATATACCAACTCTGTGTTTGAACAAACTGGCTGAAACCATGGTCAAGCTGAGGAATCATTTATTTATTCTCTTAGCACCTAAATTTAATTTCCATGTTCAAGCACAAAATCATTTTATCATTTCCCACATCACTCGACCAAAGGTGTCCTAAATGTTTACTAGCATGTCTGAAACCTTAAAAACTGAAAAACAGTAACTAAACACAAATATATCCAGAGTCAGCGCGTTTCTGGCATCACTACTTTATTTTCCATTTCAGTTACTAGACATGTATAGGTGTGGCTATGTAGCCGAAATGGCACAGAATATTGATCCTAAGGAAAGACTTGATGTAATAATAATTCATCAAAAAGTATGCCACAAATGCAGCTGGGTGGCAAGGAAAGGAAAATCTCACACATACATCTGAAAGTTTTGTGATCAAGTGCTTTGACTTATATGGTTCCAACAATGGGAAAAGGTCACCAGTTCTTGTTAACTCAATCAAACAATCCCATTGCAAGTCCAGCTCAGTTAAGTTTGTTGCAGTAAGAACTATCACGTTGTGGCACTTGACCTACAAGAGAGAAAATTATTAGCGACTAATTTGAAGAAACGCTGGAGCAGAAATTAGATCAAAGATTGGTTCAAATTTAAGGTAATTCAACATATTAGAACACAAACCGTTTATTCTATAATAAACGGGAACGAATAAAACCCACACTTCCTAACCGTACCAATGGGACTGGCAACTTTTCGTGATGTAATAATTCGGTGATCCCTTCTGGCAGCTGAGCCATCTGAAAAGAAAACATCTATTAATCACAACAGAACCAAACCCAAACATCCATGTTAAGATTGAAACTACCTCATTCCGGTCACCAGTGCAATGCTCCCCTATAAGATGCCTGAGGTATTCTTCAAATTCTTCATCAGGAGCCTGTTGAAGTTTCAATGCAAGTGTAATTTTTTTAGCCAGTTGGCAAAAAGCAAAGGGAAAAAAGTTCTCAGTTCATTCCCAACCATGTCAATTCAAAATATTGACGAAGAATTAAAACAACGCACCAGTCGAACACCAAATGCTTTTGCAATACCCCCTAAAGTTGCATCAGAAAACAATGGGCCTACTCCTCCGTATATAAACACCTGCGATAGCCAGCAAGTAAAAGGAGTCTAGATGCATCTTATAATTTCGGGACAACAAAAACCAAAAAAGAAGTTAGTTATTTGCAGGTTGAGCAGTTTACCATCTCACTGGAAGACCTTCTCAACTCTACTTCTTCAGCAACAGAATCTATCTGATACAAGGTGAAAGAAAAGAAGATGAAAAGTTAACAATAGAGAATGATAACGAATCCTCGGCAGGTGCATTTTTCCACTTAAAAAGATTTGTGTAAGCCTAACCCAAACACGACAATTTAAATTTCATAGTACAGCCAGTACTAATTTTCTGATGTCTTCAATATAATTATAATAAATGTTACTACATAAATGAGTTATTATACCCAATTCAAACAGGAAAGCCAATTCAACCAAGAAGTACAAGTCTATTGTTGTAGTAACTTACATCATTCCGAACTATGGAAGTGTGTGATATAGACCAACCAATGGAGTGCACCTTTCTACGCAGTGAGAGTCCCAATCGATCCTCAACAGTGCCGAAGCTGAGCTATGGGGCAGATAAAGGATAATGAAAGACTTCAGCGATAACAGTCCAAAAGATTCAAAAGAAATACAATTTTTTTCGTTGTTGCGATAACAATGATATGTCAGAGAACTGTTACGAATGCAACATGGCACCATGCGCATGTGAATTTAAGACACAAAGAATAAGACTTGTGATCATCCATGCATAAGAGTGATCACATAAATCACACTAAGTAAAAAATTGCAAAAGAGAAAGAATAGTAAAGTTCTTCATTTATTCAATCCAGATCCATTAGTATTTATGAATAGAATATCACAGAAGCATGGGTTTGATGACAAGATGTTCAAATTGGCAGGAATAAGTTCAAAACGGTGGGAACAAAAAGCCAGAGTGAAAGGTTAAAAGGTCAATTGAGATTAATTATCACAAAGGTTTACTTCCATTAGTATTGAAAATAAAGTAAACAGCTTACTTGGGAGAATGGAGACATTTAGCAACTAGTTACGTGGTACAAACGAGAGACTTACAGGATCTCATCTCCAACAGCTATGACCGATGCAGTGAGCATACTCTGTTTCTGCAAATCCACATTGCTCGTCCCATTACTCATAGAATTTCGCACGGAAGGTGAAAACCTTTTTGCTCTCCCTGCTCTTTCTGTCCTTCCATCTGAAAGCAAGTATGCAGGTCTAAATTTCTCCTTGTTTCCAGTGGAATTACTAATGCATAACAATGCATTTGGAAGTGTATCATGTATACTCCCAATTGAAGTATATCTACAAAAGAAAACCAAATAAGTAACCCTAAAAATGGAGGAAAAGCTTTGAAAAGAGTAAACTAGGTATCACAAACAAACACAACCCTGCAGCTACATGAGCAAGAAAAATAACTAGCATCCCGTGTTTACTTGGTATCATTACCCGTGATCATAAAGACTGCAGTACTGGACCTTGCACGTTAATAGGAATGCCCATACATCTCTGGGAAGAAGAAGAGAATGAGGAGAAAATTAACCAACGGTCATAGATTTTTCATCTCGAATTGGGTCAGCTAAAGAAAAATTAGGCTGGTAGAAATGAAACAGAATAGCAAATAGTACCAAACCACACCTGTACGACCAATCCAAAATGGGGTTCACTCTCATAAATGGTGGCCATCCAGGTGAACTAGGAGAAAATTGTTCTTGGCCCACCTGTTTGTTTTGAGGGAGAGGGGAGCAGACAAATCAAGGCATCTTCATTTCAAAGTACAAATATAATAGCCAATAAAATATCTAGAGTCTATGAAGATAAAACACAAATAATACCGCTGTAGGATCCCCAATCCGCACACCAAGGAAAATGGCTCTGATAGGTCTACTCTTCAATAAAGACTCCAAGCCAGATTTGAAATCTGTTCGGATGATATCCATTAGCAAGCCATAGCTGATATGTAAGAATGAGTTGATTAGCAGTTAGCTAAAATTGACGCTACAGACTTAATTCCCCTGAAATGAAATTAAAGGTATTATTACTTGGTTGCCATATCATAAGTAAATGAGTTGATTTCAGGGAAAGCAGAAGGGCTCTCAAAATATATTGTTCGAATAGGAAATTCCTTGAGTCCATCCACAGAACAGCCTTCTTCCTCTTTATGCAGGAAAAATGCAGCTCGAAGTACGTGGAGTAAAACCTACACATTCAATTTGCCATGAGAACAAATGGAGAAATAATAGACTAGTTGATAAACAGAGAATCTGACATCAAAACTTACAGTCGAATCTTTTCCACCATTGAAGCTGAAAGCGACCTCTTCAGTGCTGTTGAAGATGCAAATTACAATATGTTATAACATGCAAAAAACTTAGAAGCAAATACCATTAATACGTTTCAGGAAATGATATCATAGATGCCAATCTTTCATTTCCTAGGCTTATTATTGAGATTTTCTTAACCTATCCCCATCAACATCTAATCACCAACAAAATCCCGAACACTTGCAATCACAATGCCAATTCACTGAATTCATGAGCGTATGTAATTTTTTTAAAGTTAAAATAACTTAAAAATGCTGATGCATGAGAAACCAGTGTACTGTATGAAAGTACCAGTGATGCAAATTCAAAATAAGTTGAATGGTTCCATATGTCATTTTCCTTTACCAGTATCCAACATGGTATTAAATGAACCCCTTCAATTTTCCCAAGTTCAACTAAAAACTTCCATACAAAAACTACCAATAATTACATCGGTGGAAGTAGAATGACTCAAACAATTAAAAAGGTTTTCGTGCATTACGAATTAAAGTCAACATAAGATTAAAAATTTTCCCTTTCTATAACCACAAGTATCGAGGCAACAAGCAAAAAAACAAATCAACATTAACTCAAGAAGAACCACTAGAAATCGACAAAGAAGTACTTACGAATATAAAGCCAGAGCTCTCTTAACAACATAGATGGCGTTATTGTACTTGGTCTTGAGTCTTCGATCATCACAATCTCTGATTGCTTTATCGATCTCCATGCCCTCTGGTCCATTAAACTCATATTACATTACTTTTTCAATTGAATGAAACTAAACACAAACAAAGTTTGAAACGCTTTTTAGGACCCAGAAGATGGGCAGATGGGGCATTCGCTTATTTGCAAGAATACGAAACCTCTCTTAAACCAAGCAAGCAAAATGGGTATTCAAGAATTGAAGTAAAGAAGCTAATTTCAGCTAAGATAGGAAGTAAAAGTAAAGTAACTCACCTTAATCAACACAAGAGATGCGTCAATTGAGAGGGGAAACTTGAAAACGAAGAGAAGGGGCGGCCCCCTTGATTGAGTTGAAGGATCTCAAAGAAGGGGAGGGAATAAACGGGTTGTTTGAATGCCACAGATTGTTTATCCGTGGAAATTGATTGTAACTTTTATAGGAGGTCTTGGTCTTACCGTAATCTTGGAAGGAAAAATGGAAAGAAGAGGAAGTGGGCACAGCTCATGCCGTTGAAAGTTGAAAAGTGAAAACTGAAATTTGATTCGATTCGTCGTGTAATGGTAATGGTAATGGTAATGGAAAATTGGAAATCCTCTCCCCTCTCCTCCTTCCTCGCGCTTTACGCACAAAGAAAAAAAGGTGCCATTTTTATTTTTTATTTTTCTTATTTTTAATACCCTTTTGTGTTCATCTAGATGTCGTTGACGGCCCATTTTTATGTGGGCTCAATTTTGGATTTCATTTGATTCCGCACACCACAAAGCCCAAAAAAGTATAGATGGCTGACTTTTTTTTTTTTGCTTTCAGATTTAGGTACCAATTTTTAGAATAATTATCGACTATATAGTAATATTTAAAAAAATTACAAATATATTAAAATCTATAAGTGATAGACTTCTATCGTTGATAGACTCTTATGGTTTATCAGTGATACACCAACATTTTCTATGATCTATCCGTGATAGACTCCAATTATTGATAGATTTTGACAGATTTTGCTATATGTGCAATTTTTTTAAAATGGTGCTATATACTTAATTATTTTGAATATAATTACTACATTTGCAACTATCCCTTCAATCTATCACGAAAGGGTTACTTTATCTCCAAACTTTTTTGGTTTGAAAATACTAATTATTGTCGTAATTATATTTTTTTTTTCTTGAAGATATCGTTCTTCGTATTATTCTTATACTATTCTTCCATATTCTTTCCTTTTGTGGTTATTCCCATATTCTTTCCTTTTGTGGTTATTTCCATATTCTTTCTTTTTGTGGTTATTTCTTTCCTATTCACAACCCGACCCATCTACTCTCTATTCTAATTTCTTACTTATTTGCTGTAATTTATTTGTGCTCATGTTTTGTAGCTTCTATTTCTGCAGTTTATGTGATGGACAAAGACGATACAAAAGACAACTTGTGGCCAAAGGTTATTCTCGTAAATATGACATTGATGATGCTCTTATTTCTTGGCGCAACAAAAAATAATTTGTTGTTTCCCGTTCCAGAATAGATTCTGAATATAGTGCTCTGGCTGATGCCATTTTAGAATTACTATGGCTTTGTTGGCTTCTTACTCATATGTGGGCCCCACAAAAGTCACCTACTATTTTTCATTGTGATAACCGTAGTACTATTCAGATTGCACACAATGATGTATTTCATGAACAAACAAAACACATTGAGAATGATTGCCATTTTGTTCGCCATCATCTTCAAAGCAACACTCTCTACCTCCAATCTATCTCCACCACTGACCAACTAGCAGATATCTTCACGAAAGCTCTCCATTCTCCTCATTTCATCAATCAGTTACTTCACAAACTCAAAGTGGTCTCTACTTTACCACCTTGAGTTTGAGGGAGGGTATTTGCTGTAATTACAGTATTTTTTGAAGATATTATTCTTGATATTATTCTTACATATTCTTTCCTTTTGTGATTATTTGGTTGTGTATACATAGACTTGAACATTTTCTAAAATATCAATAAAATACAAATATTCAATAAAATAATACTAATAAATTATATGCAAGAGAAATAACAAAAATGCAAGATTTGGGCTATGTTTTCTTTACTCATCATGTTCTTAGTTGTGATAATGTTGTTGTCCACTTTTTTTTTTTGGCTTCCAAGGCGTTGAAAGCAGCATGTTTCTTCTCTTCTATATTATTCACACTGTGTGATTTGGGTCGCTTGTTTTTCTTAATTTAATTCTATAGAGGATTATTGAGTTAGTTGTTTCCTTTTCTTAAAAAAAAATGATCATTACTAATTAAGATTGGGATTTGAATCTATTAAGTATTGCTAACAGGTTTCTGATAAATTAAGAGTTCAAGTTCCCACCCACAGCAAGGTGTATCATTTTCAATCCATATCTTATTTGCCAGGCCGACATTAAAATTAAATTCAATTGTTGAACTCAAAGTGGAAAATTGAGGAAAAGAAGTATTATTTTATACCCACAGATAAGTTTTATATTTAAAAATTAAATCTATGACAAATAGCCTTTATGACTCATGTGGAGTAGAGATCATTTGTCAGCACAAATCGATATACTTTATAAATCTAATCGGATAATTATTAATTCTCAATTGGAATTAAGTCGTTGACATTCATGTAAAAGAAAATCTCAATCCGCAAATTACCATGAAAAAGGGGAAAAAACCATAATCTTTACTTTGTTGATTACAAATCAGTATGTAGAGTACAAGAGAACCATCTATTTTGATCATCAATTTGTTCGAAGGTAGCAAAAATGAATAGAAGCCTTGGAAAAAAGGGGCAAAAAAAGAAGAAAAATGCAATTCTGATATATGAGAATGCCTAATCATAGAGGCCATCTTCATGCCAGATATCAACCAAGAAGTCCACCATTTCCTGCAGAATCCAATTGAGTGAAGCTTTATAAAAGTAAAAGTAACCAAAAGTTAAGAGGGTGAGGATGAACAAAGGAACCTTACAGCTAAAGGAATAGGCTGCTGAAAAGGCTCTGCAGTTAGAAGATCTTCATATGTCATTGTCCAGCTGTGACATGGAACGTGTCGTCGATGACTAAATAAATTGAAACTTGAAAATAACCGTGTTGAAGATGAAGCCTTCTTCAACAAACAAGAACAAGGGATGCTTGAAGCTAAATGAATACCTTAAGATTGGTTCCTTTGGTTCTCGTTGCACATTTTCAGAACGGTCGCCAACCCATTCCTTTCTTCTTTCATGCCAAGCTATCTCAGCTGTAAGAAAATGATGCACCAACACGACATTTACGACGATATTTTGTTTGTAAATCTGATGGAAAAATCACCAAAGAGTATGATATGTTGATATTGAACACTTCATCTTGACAATATATGGTTCGAGGGAAGCAGATTTACCGTGGTTGATGAATGTAGGCATCTCATTAGACTTTCCATTTAAGGCAACCTTTGAATCACCTGAAGAATGGTTCCCATTTCCATTCAAATTAGGATTTCCACCATTGATTTCCGTTTTCTCCATAATGAACAACCATTGCCTTGAAAAACTGTGACCTGTACACAAGGTAAAGATAAAGGGTCTCTTCAGGAAATAAAAGTATGGTTTTGATTGATATTTGAGATAATTTGTTGATATCCTTTAAAATTGTCGGTATTATACTATATTCACAATACACATTTACTTTTTACAATATGCTTTCATATTCTAATAAAGAGCAAAACGTAGATAAATGTATAATATTTCCCCCTATCATATAATGTAAATTTCATAATTTCCACCCTATTAATCATGTTGATTTTAACACCCTTTCCCATCTCATACCATACAAGGTTGCATGAACCTTTGACTCACGCTATCGCATTTCAATCAACCATTATCTTGTTTCAATAAAAAAAATTACATGCGTAGGGTTTGAGTCCTAATAAGAAGACATGTTTCAATATCCTTGCAACAAAATTGTACGAGTGCATAAAGTTTTGAACAATATACTTTGGGAAGACACTGTCATAATATTACACTTTGTATATTCTAAAACCATGAAGTTCGTTAGTCGCAAAGTTTCTTTAGTAGTAAGTATATTTTCACTGCTGAAAAACAAGGGATGAATGCTCAAAAAGAAGAAAGAGTTAGAAATCAAACATAGTTTCATTGTTCGTTATTTCCTGGTCTTTTCATTCACTTACAACAAGAAACAACGACCAACGTTTGGTGATGTGTGTAAGAAAGTGAAAAGAAAAGGCACTCAAGAGTCTGAGATAATATGGGAGCAACTAAAATTGTGTTCAGCATAACTTTTGGAGTAATGTTTATCTTACTATCTCTTGCCGTAAATCCACTCAATATTTTTGTGACTATCGTCTTACATCCCTCATTATGCATTGGGAATGTTTTCAATCTTTATCCTGTTTGTGGTAACAAAGGTTCTTGTTTCTCACAAAAATAAAAATAAAAAGGGTAGAATAGTCTTTAAGTGGACTTCGAAAACTAATCGAATGTTTACTCCAAAAATACTTCGGTGCTTCTTACAACGCTTTTTGGTGTGTATCTAGCTGGATGACATGGAAGAATTTAGAAAGTGTTTATTACTTAAAAGAACTATGAAGGTATTGTGAGCCTATACCAAACACAAATTAAACCAGAGCAGAAAGGAAGCATATTTCAGTCATTAAAGTTGTGATATTTCATCAACTAAGGAAGCATATTTCAGTTATTAAAGTTGTGATATTTCATCAACTTCTTGAAAACAATTTTGACGCTCTTACTTGTGTGGAGTCATCATTTTTTAGACTATAAAAGCCAGCAGAGAAGAAAATAAAATTTTATTTAGTTCTTTCCCAATTTCAGGGCATGGCATATCAGCTTTTACAACTCTACTTAGTCTTGAGAGATACAGTAATTGCCTAAACATAAAAGAGTTTTTTTTTTTTTTGCTTGACTCATCCCAACTCCTTAGTCCCATCAAGTTTGTTCCACCAACAAATTCCGAATCCATTAATATCTGCCGGCTCTAGTTCGAAACTGAAAGCTACTCACTCACTCTTTGAATTAATCCTAGAAAATTCAAAATGTCAAGGAAGTGATCCATGACTCCAAGGATACATATTCCACTCCATCAGACTGAAAAATAGAACAGTATCTGCTCTTCTACCTGCTATCCATTTTCTTCATTGCACAAAACAACACCTAACCATTTGAAGGAATTCCACATTTAAGACATACAAATTAAAGATCCATAAATGAAACATCATGCTTGATCCGAAAAAATTAGAATCAACTGTTCATGTTTCTCAATAAACGCACAAATTTCCCACATTTCAGAAACACGAATCATCACACAAACAATCACGACAAAGAAAAAATGATTCAGATCAGCTCATTACAGAAAACCCACATCCATAATCGTAAGAAAAACAGAAAAAGGTCCCAGAAATCTTCATACAAAACAGAAATAGGTAGAAGAATTAGAAGAAGTAGGGCAGAGGGGCAGTAAGTGAGTACCTTTTGACCCTCAAAAAAGGAGTAAACAGTGAATCCTCCTGTAGTGAAGCGTTGAAATTGGGGTTGATCTTAAAGGAAAATTACCGAAGAAGAAGAAACAGCATCCCTTTTTCAGCATTCACTACAGAAAAGGGGGGAAAAGAAAGTGGATTGTTGTGCAGTAAACGGCGAAGAATACTGACAGTTTTGTTTGATCCAACGGCTGAAATGGTGCCAAATGCCAAGAGATGTGTGGTAGAAGGTTAATGTGAAAACCCCATATGGGGTCCCAACAGACGAAGAAGAAGCGGAAGGAGAAGAAGAGGAGGAAGAAGAAGAGAATGTGGAGTGCGGTGGATTTGGGAATCCTACATTTTGGGTCTCTTGTTTTAATGTCATTTCAGTTTTGTATTTTGTCGAGGATACGGATTGTGATGATGTTCTTGTGTAGACCGTTCAAAATGTTACCCCATCGCCATTCAATTATGATCCAAATTTATGAAGTTTGGTAATGCTGGGGACTGGTACAGATCGTACCATCTTCATTTATGTTTTTATGGTAAACCAATAATGGAGCCTTCCGGATCTTCCCCGAGGTCATCATCAACAAATTTCCCCCTTTTTCCCCGTTCACTCACTCTCTCTCTCTTGAATATTCTATCACAAATTCAGCTTATACTTTTGGTATTTTAATTTTTAATACAACAAACTCAGTAAGGGATAATCTATTTCACTTGTGGTTAGTTCCAGCTCAATTTTTAATCCTTGAAAATGAAAGATTTAATCTTTCACTCATAAAAGAAGAAAAAACAAAGAGAAGAAATCCACCTTAAATTAATCAAAACACTTCTATACATTAGGTTAGGTTAGGTTTCAAACATGTTTTCGTTGAAGTGATTTATTTCTATTCTTGAATTTTGAAATTTTATTACATCAATACTCAATTCTTACCCCAATTTACGTTAAAGATATTAAATTTTTACCCCCAAATTGAGGATTTTTTTTTTGGTCAAAGAATGGAGGTTATTAATAAAATGTATTTTCTTCGAGAAATTTTCCATTAGAAATCAAAAGGGGTTTGAAACAATTAATTAATTCCATAATTTGGATAGATGCATAGCATAATTTTATATGTTTATTTTTGTTACAAAATAAGAAGTTGTGCATGAAGGTCTAATGATTTTATTGTCATGTCTGTCATCTCAATATTTTCAAGTTATTTTTTTATGTTCAGATTTATATGACGATGTTTAATATAATTCTAATTTTTGCATAAAATTTCTATAAAGTTTGGTTGATAGAGTTTATTAGTGAAATACAAGGATATTTATACATCAACTTGAGTATTTATTTATTAATGAAACTTAAATACTAATACTTAAATAGATAATTTGTAAGCTTAGTTTGATTATCATAATAAAATAAAAATGTTGAGAATTATGTTTTAGTATTTATTTCATTAAAATGAGTTTCACTTGATAGTGGATAAAATTTTCTTGAATTTCATTCTCAAAAGAATAAAACGTTTGCGTCCATTTATTAATGAATTAAAAAGGAAAGATTAGAACTTTTTATTTACTTATCCATCTCTTTTGCACCTAAAAATGATAGTTCATATTTAATTTATTAATACATTTTTTATTATTAAAAATACAAATAATAAATTTCAGGTTATAAAATAACTAACAAATTTCATTCACTTCAAACATTCAAAAAGAAATTTAACATAATAAAGACCCAACTAAAGGAAACTAGGACGATATTACAAATAATTTCTGAACTTAAGGCCGTATCTAAAGTTAGTTTAAAAAATTGTTGTCGAAACCTTCTAGAGAAAAACGTAAGAAATTTCCCTCTTGGGGTAAAATACAATATTGAGGGTAATAGAAAGTGTCGGTAAGGGCTTAGCTTAGATTCCCTTTTTTTTTTTTTTTTTTTTTTTTTTTTTTTTTTTTTAATTATTATTATTATTTATTATTAATTACTATTATATTTTATAATAAATATATTATATTATAAAGTTGTGTGTAATATTAATAATTCAAAATATTATATTTTTATCGATATTTATTTTTGTCATATGCATGAATGATATATATTGGTGGTATGAGGTATCCAAAGGGATTTTGTGATCCAAAACTTAATTATGATATTCTTATTATTTTAATATTTTATTTCTTTTCATTATCAAAATCTCTTTATTTCTTTTTACGCATATATATATATATATATATATATATATATATATAAATTCACGATACATTATAATTTATACTCCAATGCGTAATAAATGGCTTTTCAAATAATTAAATCAAAAGCAGATAGAGATAAATGGATACCTTCTTCCTATTTTGCTTTTGTTTGTATTATTAAATACTCATATATATTTTTAGAGAAATTATTGTAGAGAATCGTTCAAAACGTTAATAAAATATAATAAAATTTTATATTATATTAATGGTTACTAATAAATTTCCGTGAGGTTACATATTCGTATCATTCATAAAATCTAAAATTTTGTTATATATATTATATATTTTTGTTTATTTTTTCTATATTTGAAAAGAATTCATATTCTTAAAAGTTTTTACTAAAAAATGAAAAAAAAAATATTTAGATGTATTTGTAGATTTATCTTGTCCCGTCTATCAAATTATTTTTCATGTTAGAATCAACGACCAAAATATTAAACCCTAAACTAAAAAACATAACCAACAAAAGATCAATAAAAAATCACATTGTTCACTAACTATATGTTAGCTACATCCATATCACAAAGGAAGAAACATAATACAAATCATTATTGAATTACATGACATATTTTTAAACCACGTAAGCATAAATAATATGCAAATAGTTTAGGTTTGTTGTGTGTCTCTGTACTTGGTAGTGTTAAGCGTGGTCACACAATATATCGAAGACATTTAAACACATTCTAAATGTATGCTAATGGTACTCTTTAAATTGATCAAATGACTAATCATCCGTGTGCAGTGTCTAAGCTAAGGTGCTTAGTATTGAAATGTCTCCACATGCCCTTTTATTTGTCGGCTAGATTTAGTTCACATTTTTCAAAGTTTAGGTTCTTTTCTACTTTTTAAATTATTGATATTTAAAATATGGGTGATTGAATGAGACATGGAATAATAATAATAAAGTATACGATCACAAATCTTATGGAAAGAAATATGCAGCAGCAAGAATCTTTTTAAATTTCCTACCAAGTTCCATTTATAACTTACGTGAAAAGGAAAAAAAAAAAAGATTATTCTATTATTATGTGGATTATCTAAATTTAATTATTGAAAGATGTGGCTTTCTTGTTCACAAAATATACATTTTTAGTATTTTTACATATTTAATTATAAGATAATTAAGTTCAAATTATAGAGTAATTACTTTGTATCAAATATTCAGTATCGTATTAATCGTCTAATATGTTGCTTAATAGTTTACCTTATTATAATTATTTGTTCTAAAGGAAACACATGAAAGCATGGAAAATTCATGCACCCGTTGGGATCTTAGCTGGCAAATTATGACTGGCCGACACTATAGTGCGGTGACTGTCACCCTTCCACATACGTCAACGCACCGTTTGTTTTGCAAAGGAAGTATTCGGTTGAGGAATCCAGTGTACTTGAGCCTACAGTAAAAGAATACGCAAGGTTGACAAACGGCAAAATCAGGACCGTCCGGGGTGATTGATTGGGGAATCGAAGTTGTTTTTTTTTTTTTTTTTTTTTTTTAATTCTGTGCAGCCTTCCACAGTGGATAGAGGAGAAATGTCCGACCAAATTATTGATTACTTACAAGTTTACATTAAGTCACGTACAATAATAATGCGATGCCCTATCGCATCAAATTCTTAAAAAACAATATTTACATTATGATTGTGTGTCATTTTTATATGGTATGGAGTATATGGCTCTCTTTTGTATTTATTCTTCACCCTATATTACACGTGAGGTGGAGATTTACATTTATTTATTGACATATATATTCATACGAAATATAAAAAAAACTATTATGATTGTTTCGTCGAAATGAATAATCTAATTTAATTGACATGAAGATGTGTTAGTAATTAAAAGATTTATGATTAGATTGAATCCATATCTCCTATCTAATTTCACTTCATAGGATTCAATCTCTGTAATAGTGGTTGATGTTGCCTTGTGATACTGTTTGGGGTTCTTCTATTAGTGAAACGGTATAGGTTGGGATGCTTCAGGACTAGAAACGTGCTTAACTGCTGGGTGATATGTATGTGCAAAGGCTTTTGTCTTCAGGTGTGTTGTTACGGATGAAATTGAGGGCTAAAGTTAGTAATTTAATCTTTAATTTTACTTTATTGAGGTATTGGTTTACATTATTCTTCCTAATTATTCAAGGTTAATTTAAAATTCACACATGATACAACTACCAAAGTTTTGGTATAACTCAGAAACATTCCTCGTGTTACTATTTTACTTATTTTTGTTTCTAATAATTTTGATTGATTCATACTTGAAATTCAATAATGGGCCAACTTTCATTGATCATGAAATATCCTAATTAAATTAACTATGAATAAATTTTGATAATTTTGAAATTATAATAAAGTATTTTTTGTGTTGATGTGAAGGAGAATGTAGAACGGAATACATTTAATAATAATTTGATGTGATATAAAATAAAATAGTATATCATGTCAAATGTTTAGTGGAATTAATATGCATACCATGATCAACCACTCCTTCATAACTTAGTTTGTTAGTGCAGAATATACCGCAGAAGCACAACCATATTAGTCGTTTGAAATTTTAGAACCCTTAATGCTTATATTATTATTTGCAACAACATTGGGGGTCGAATCTTGTGATAGTTTATATTTTGATTCCCCCTTAATTAGGGAGCTATCCAAGAGACATATTTTTTTGCTAGAGTAGATACTTCCTAGGATTTCTTAGTGGAACATAGAGTTTGATTGGATTTTGCCACTTTAGTACATACTCATCGTCTATAGTAAAAGGTCTAGGTCTAGAAAAGAGTCTAGCTAGCTAGCTAAAGTGTTTTTATCTATCATCTTCGGAAGGAACATAACCTTTGTGTCCATAGTGATACACGAACACATATATCTATCCTATAGCTATGTTTTGTTCATGCATCGAGTGACTTGTTCTACTATTTCTTGCGAATAGCAGTTGAATGGGTCTGAAAACAAATCAAAAGTGGGTCCGTCAAGATAGCATGGGAGGGACCCAGAGTATTGATGAAAAGAAGGAGATGGGTTAGGGATTGTATAGTACAAGTTGCTTCATTTTTATTTATAGAGTGAATAATTTGGACTAATATATATATATAATATGAAAATAAAATTTTCAAATCTATATAATATAAATGTATAAAGAAGAATTGGGGCCATGTACTTTTTATTCACTCCTGACAGACTATGGAATTTTACCCCTTTTGGATAAACATAACATTTAAATTCTGTTTTCACAAACTCTACTTTCACATTTTTAACTTCATATATACTTATGTAATTTCAAAGTATTTTATTTTAATTACAAACAAGTATACTAATTTAATATTATACTTTTATTAAATTAAATTAATGCTTTCCTAATTTTATTCCTCTTGGATAACTTTCATATTAACATTATCAATTCAGTAAAAGTAAATAAAAGAATATAAACGTAAAATTTTAAAAAAAAAATCGAAAAAGAACATTTAAAAGCACATAGATTGAAATATATTCATACATTTACGTTAGGTTTCAATTTGGATGACTTTAATATTTGTGATATGTGCTTTGGTAACTAAAAAATGGGATTGAGTCAAATGAAAAGGACAGGATCATGGAGGATGGAAAAGGCCAAGTAGCTATCAATAGAAGGGAATGAGTTTAAGAGGATTTGAATGGACATGGATAACGATATTAAAAAAAAAAAAAGAAAACTGTTGAACAAGGTAGCTACAATTTTCAATTTGATTGTGCAACTATCTCTTTAAATAGGTTTTTTTTTTTTTTCATGGTAAAGTAAAAAAGAAAGATAGGTAAAGAAAAGAAGTAAAGAGCAAGAATCAAAAATGACATTAATGGCATAGCCCATCTCCTATCCCTTTCAAAACTATTTTTTTTCCCCTCTTGAAACAGAGTTACATGTTTTATCATTTAAGTGTGTGAAAGATGGTGGTTGAGAGATTTGGAAAGAAATATTAGATCCTCTTCCATTTCATACCCTCAAACACATTTCTTTATTTATTTATGTATGTATGTTTCTTTTTACTCTCAAAGTGTTTTGAGATATCACCATCAAACCCACTTATTTGATCTCCTTTGATTTCATAGGAATGCTCCTTTTTTCTTTCTTTCCTTTTTTGAAATTACATTAGTTTGATTATTTATTAGAAATAGTCTCAATCCATCTATAATTTTTGGAACTATTTTTTTTAATGAAAATAAAATAAAGACCACAAGAACTATTTTTTTAACCAATTAGTGGGAACATTCAATCAATTTTCAAACAAAATTTCTAAAAGTTTTAAAAGCTTATTATTGTTTAGAAATTAGAAAATAATTCAATTCATCAATCTATATACAAAATTTGTCCTTGGTAATTTTAATTTCTTCAATTCATGTATTAGTTGAACGTGCATGTTCTAAAATTGTCAAGGGAAGTATAAGTTGATGAGCTACCAACTTTTTATTAACAAATGTTATCATACTATTTTAAGTTTCATCACCCACTAAACAGATTTCACCCCAAGAGTCATTTTCCCCATAATATTCTTATTCATTATTCATATACCCATTAAATGCATTCCAATGAAGAAAAATAATAAGAAAGAAATACATTTGATTTCACATTATAATTTTTGTGTTTATTTGAATTGGCCAAAATATAAGCATGGGTCCCATCCCACAATTCCATTAAGGCAACAATTTATCCCTTACTTATTTATTTATTTATCTCCCCATTCTCTATTCTATTTCCCCCTTGGCCCTTCCCACTCTCACTCTCCTATTCCACTTCCACTCTGCCCATGGCCTTCTTCTCCCCCCTCCTCCTCCTCCTCCTCCTCCTCATTTCCCCCGTCGCCGCCTCCTGGCCTCCCTCCCCTGGCTTCTGGCCCAGCACCCGCTTTCGCTCCATGGAATTCTACAAAGGCTTCCGTAACCTATGGGGCCCTCAGCACCAAAGCCTCTCCCAAAACACCCTTTCCATTTGGCTCGATCGCACCACCGGCAGCGGCTTCAAATCCCTCCGCCCTTTCCGATCCGGCTACTTCGGCGCCTCCATTAAACTCCAACCCGGCTACACCGCCGGCGTCATCACCTCCTTCTACGTATTCCCCTATCCCCTGTATTTTTCAAATTTTTTTACGTTTCTGTGTTTCGTCTTTCCCTGTTTTGAAATTCATTTCTCTCTTTCTCTTAATCCCAGCTCTCGAACAACGAAGCCCACCCAGGATTCCACGACGAAGTTGACATCGAATTCTTAGGAACCACATTCGATAAGCCGTATACATTACAAACCAATGTTTACGTTAGAGGAAGTGGCGACGGTCGAATCATCGGCAGAGAAATGAAATTCCATCTCTGGTTCGACCCCACTAAAGATTTTCACCATTACGCCATTCTATGGCGTCCAAATGAAATCATGTACGTAAATTCATTAACCCGCCCCCATCATCATTCAATTTCACTGTGAATCCATCTGGGTTCGTTTCTCTTTAAACCACTCCGTTTTTCTTTTACTTTCTTTGTTTTCAGATTTCTTGTTGACGACATACCCATTAGAAGATACCCAAGGAAAAGCGCTACGACATTTCCATCAAGGCCAATGTGGCTTTATGGTTCGATTTGGGATGCATCTTCATGGGCAACGGAGGACGGAAAATACAGAGCCGATTACAGATATCAGCCATTCGTGGCGAAGTATACGAATTTTAAAGCAGGGGGTTGTTCGGCGTACTCACCGGCATGGTGCCGGCCAGTGTCTGCGTCGCCGTTCCGGTCAGGGGGCCTGACTAGGCAACAGAGAAATGCAATGAAATGGGTGCAAAGCCATCACTTGGTTTATAACTATTGTTGGGATAATAAGAGAGACCACTCCTTAACACCAGAGTGTTGGCATTAGAATTTCAGGGGTCAAAAAGAGAAATTAGGCTTTTTTTTTTATGGACTGAAAGTGAAAACTCCATTAAATTCTTGATGTAATTTCTTCTTCCTTTTCTTTTTTGGGTGATTTTATTATTGGTTTGAAAAAAATTTTAATTTTGAAAGAAGGGGGTGGGGGTCCCAAATGGAAAAGAAATGGCACAAAAGAGGAACAGATACGAGAATTGTTGACCTTATAGGGTCCAAAATCTCATCTTAGAAAAAGGGTAAAAAAAAAAAAAAAAAGTATTTTTATGCCAACAAAAATAAATGAAATATTGTGTGGTTCTTTCCCCCCTTTTCTTTTATGGAGGTGTGAATGTAGTTTAGACTATTTTTCTTGTCATTTCAAAATGACATGTCCCATTATATAAATTATGAGATTGAGTTCAATATTATTCTTAGCTTGTGATTATACTTCTTTTTAGAAAAAATAAAATAACTTTTGAAGTTATAATCATTTTACTAAAAATGTGATTTAACAAGACTTTAAATCCTCACAAAGTACTTTTAAGAAGGAAAAAAAAAAAAAAAAAAAAAAGGTTCAAATTATGTTTTTCTAGTTTGTTTATGTTTTAGGGTGTAGGGTTGTTCTAAATTACATGTTGTGCATGTGTATTTTTATAAAACCTAAGACTCTGAATGAATGAATACACTTGATTGATTGGAAATGAAAAGTTTTGGCTCAAACTTCATAGGCTAAAGATAGAAGATTAGAAAAGTATAAAGGGCTTCCAATATTTAGCTTTTTTTCTAAAAATAAAATAAATAAATAAGAAAATTCAGTATATGTAATTTTTATTTTCTATGAGATAAAAATATGAGCATCAATTATTGATTGGTAGGGTAAAGTGAAGCCTATCATTGAGATGAGTAAAAAATAAAGTTTGACCTATATATATATATATATATATATATATATATATAAATTAAACTATTACTATTTATTATATTACAAAAATAAGTTGCATCATATAATTTTAATAATAGTTGTAAATTACTTAGATTAGATTGCATCTTTATCAAATCAAGAGTCTTATATATTTAAATTACAAACTAATTTTTTTAAAAAATAAATAATTATTTATTATGTTAACTAGATATCAATAATAAAAAAAATAAAACATAACTTAGTAATTGAAACACCAATTACTATGAAAAAAAGTGGATGACTTGATCTATTTCTTTTCTTTAAAAAAATTTGACGACATTTAATTCAAAAATAGAGAAAAAAGAAAGAAAGAAAACTTTTTGAGTACAATTATTAAATTTTCATGTTTTCAAATTTGGTTCTTTTTATTTACAAAGGTTTACTTGACAGTTACAGCTGAGGTGTTTTAATAAATTTAAATTTGATTATTAATAAGTAAATTAATTTTTAAAAATTTTAAAAATGAACTAATATTTTACAAGAACATATATATATATATATATATAAACTTTTTCTAAAATTTCAATAATATCAAATCTCTCGCGAAATAATTATATTAATTATCATTTAGCTAACCTCACTTCAATTAATTAGACTGAATTATATTTATAGATAAAAGCTAATTGAATCGTGTAAACGGTTTAATTTTCAAACGTCTTTCTTAAGTAAAATAAAAGCATACCCCAAAAGTCTTTTCAACTAATTAAATTATTCCTAAAGGCTAGAGACAAGGGAAAAAGGGTTAGCAAAATAATTAATGTGACAGGATGTTACATCAATATAATCTTTATTATAATTATGCATACTACCATGTTTTACCTATAAATAGGTATTATGAGTTAATTATTTAAGATAATTAGTGATACAACTTTATGTAATCATTTTAATTATATATCTATATATAATAACCACTCTTAAAGTCCATCATTCTCAAAGCTAGTATGCATGGCAAAATTCAAACCGCTCATGACAAATCACATTAACATCCCATATATCACAATCCTATTGTGGTTTTTAGGTTTAGGGAAATGAAATATATACTCTCGAATTTTATCGGCGTTTCTCTGATTCTCAAATATAAAATTGTATTTTCAATAAAACTTCTTTCTCACTTTGCTAGTGGACGTGGTTAACACAATTTGTTAACAAATCATACAAATAGGTCAAATTTTTGTATATTATTTTATGTTTTTTTTTTTTCCGTTCTATCTTTGATTAAATATCTATGGCTATATTTTTGTATATTAACGTGAGAAGATGATGATGTCAATATTGCAGTGTCAAATACTAAAAGAGAAAAGAAAAGATACCATTTTGTTAACTTTAGAGTAGAGACAAAGGGAGTGAGACCCCACATTTTGAATCCCAACATAGCAAACCAAAGCACGAAAAGGAAGAAAATGCATTTGAGAGTTTGTAAAGCAAAATACAAGTTTAGTTGGCACAGTTTCATTGGACAAAACCTGTCTCTTTATACACCAATCAAACTCAACCATTATAGATTCCACTTTTTGCCAAACAATAATGATATATATCTAAGAAAGAAGGAGAAGAAGAAGGGAGATGGGAGAGGAGGAAAAACCCAACAAATATAATGTCACAGAAGCTATAAGACTCCATGATGGTGCACATTTAAAATATATGCATGGGTCCAAAAGTAGGGGATATGATCATCTTTTAACATTATATATGTGTATATATTTAATTGGAGTAGTGATAAAAGAGATATTGTGTGGCATGAATATGTTTCCAAACAAAGAAATAAGATAAGCCATTGGCTTCAATAGTCTCTTTCTTTTATCTTCTTTTGGCATCTTTTGCCATATTCAGAACTATTTGAATATTTGTTTGGTTTTTTAGCTTACAATGGCAAACAAATTAAAAGATTGCTAACTTCCAATACATATTTCATATAAGGCTTCTTTTGTCAGTTTCCACTTCCCAAACATTCTTTTGCCTCACCCATGTGGGATGTTGAGAAGTTTACCCAAACTCTTCTTTCTTTCTTTTCTTTTTCATTTTTTTTAAGTATTTGTTTGGATCGACTTTTACGTACTTATATATTTATTTTTTTTATTATTTACGAATACTTATTCAAACATCTAGAAAGTTAACACAAACACAATCTAATCTTTAAAATGTTAACTGTGTGTATTTTGCTTTTCAAATATTATGTAAACTTATATAACTTCCGACTTCAACTTTACCCTTCCAAAACTTTCCTTAGAAAGCACCTTTGCAGGGATTACTTCTTCTTTTAATAATCTCAAGAAATAATTTTTTTTTTTTTTTTATAATTCTTATCTAATAAAAGACCATCACGTTTAGAATGAAAAGAAAGAAAACTAGATTTGTTAAGCAACCAAAACACTTTCATTTTTATAGAGATTGAATTTTAAGATATATTTTCACATTATCAAACGATCATTGAAGTAAGAAACAACACATCAATTTTCTCATATACGTACTTGCATTGTATTTATACTTCTCATGTAGGATTTCTTTATTATGTACTAGAAAAAAAAAAAACAATAATCTTCTTATCTCTTTAACATGAACCAAGGAACATAAATTAAAGCTGATACTATATAAGCCCTTATGCTTTCAAATTAAACCAAAATATCTTTGTAAAAAAGGGGGGGGGGGGGTATGATGGTCTAAGTATGGAACTAAAGTTTGTAATGATTATAAAAAACTTTACTTATTAAAAATGCCATTATTGCATGTTATGAAATGAAAGCCCATGTATTTATTATAGCATAAGGAAAGACCAAATAGATGATCACAGAAAGGACAGAAGTTGAAATAATTTAGGGATGACAGAAAAGGGCCCATAGCTAGGCATCTAAATCTTTTATGTTGAAGAAGAATACATGAGGAGCCATGTGCCTAAAAGCCACAAATCTTTACCCTCTAAAAAAAAGAAAAAAGAAACAAATGCCAAAATGAGAAAAAAAAGACAATAGAATTTGAAAGAAGCTAAGCTCTGAGGACTTTTTTGAGTGGTGGGCTTTGGATTTGAGTGACACATTATATAGCCCATTATTATAATGATAAGTCTTGTCCAAAGTTTGAGTTTGAGCTGTTACATCTAAACTACTAACACACATTATATACATTATTTATGACATTTTGCTTTCATTATATCTTTTGTCTTTTTTTTTTCTTTTTTTTTTCTTTCTCTTTTCTTTTAAGATTGATCCTCACAATCACCATGTTCAATGATTTGTGGATATAAAAGATAATATTCTTTAAGAGAAAACCCTTAAAGTTGTTTCATGTAACAATAATTGTTGGAAGAAGAGCAAGCTAACCATGCAAAAATGCTTGGTTGGAGATAGAGAAGCTTGTTAAGACACTTATCATCTAACATGAACAAAAAAGTAACGTGAGAGTGAGATAGGAGAGGAAAAGAAAACTGCAAAGAAAAAAATTTGGACGTAAATAAAAATAGTTTAGTGAAAGAGCTCCATAGTTTGAGTAGACACAAGTTAAATTTATTTGGTGTTTTCATTTCTCATCTTAGTAATATCATAGATGTGCATGGTTTTGGTTTGGTTAGATTTAGGCAAAATCATTAATTAAATTGAATCAACTGGTTTCGAAAATTTGTGTGTGAAGAAACCAATTTGAAGCACGAAAAGGACAACAATGTCATCACCAACAATAAGGAGTGGCTCATCTTTGACGATAAGAGAAAATAGGTGAGAATAGACATGGATCATAAAAGATTGTCACTAACGGAGAAGAACATAAAATGAAAATCGATCACTTTAGAATTTAGGACATTTCAAACTCATACAAAACCTAATTATTCCTATGAAGAGAGTAAATGAAGAAATTCAAATTATGAATATTTTCATCCTAATTTGTATTTATCAAATAAAATTGTTTTTATTTAATAAATAAATAAAAGAAGAATTTACAAACAAAAATGGCCTATTAGCTCAGCTGGTTAGAGCGTCGTGCTAATAACGCGAAGGTCGCAGGTTCGAAACCTGCATGGGCCATCTGTTTTTTTTTAAACCTTTTTATTTCATTTCCTTTTCTCCTTAATATTACGGTTTTCTATTTCTTTTTCCTCCACTGAGATTTATCGAAGGGTCCGTCAGTTGTTCAGATTCGCGATCGTCTTCTTCAATCTCTTGGCAATTCGATTCGAAAATGGTAAAATCCCTCAATTTCTTGCGATTGGTAGCTTGAAATTTTCTTTTACGCTTGTTTTCGGTTTTGATTAAAATCCCTCAATTTCTTGCGATTGGTAGCTTGAAATTTTCTTTTACGCTTGTTTTCGGTTTTGATTAGGTTTGCTTGGCGTGCCTGTTGCCTCTGTTTCTTATTCCAGTCGTCAACGCCCTTCCTGTTCTATTCTATTTAATTATGGTACGCCAAATATGACTCATTTTCTCTTTTGGATCTCATCTTTTCGCATGTTCATCTAATCGCCTTAAAGATTTGGATGGAATTTTTGTTAATATTCATCTCAATTTTCTTTTTCTTTTTATTTTGTTGTTTTTTCTTGAATTTTCTATTAGGGCAAAATTTATGGACTTTTTGGCTGGGAATATAGAAAACCGCAGGTGGTACCGCCGGCTTGTCCCTATCGCCCTGCTGCCAAACAAAATAGCAATGTGAGTGATTCTGCTATCGTTTTTACTGAATTTTGGTTTTTAAATTGTCTTTTGACGAGCAAGATTAGGTAATTGAATGGACTTTTGTTTAGAAACTGGATACTAATGATGTGTGCATTTTATGTAGAAGTTTAAGCTTTTATCAATTTGTCTTGTTATTGACCAAATGCTTGTTGCTAAGGTAGTTTTCGGAAACAATGAAGGAGTTTGGCTTCTGCAATTTGTATTGGTTAATTTTTTTTTTCTCAAGAAGTCACGTTTAATAATTTTTGCATACTGAGGAGATTTAATAGGATTGCATCTCGTTACTTAATTACCTTCTATCGAATTGTGATTTTGGGTAATGATAGAACGTTCAGTTTTCTTTGGTACTTTGGGGTAGAAACATATATACAAGATTAGGAAGGAAAATGAACTAACTTGAAGACATTGGAAATAATTGATGGGTTCGTAAATAAGGAAGACTAACGTTAATTAGGCACTTGTGTCTATTGTTTTGTACTGTTAGGGTAGTTTCAAAAGAGCAATGACCTTTACTTAAACAGGTTCAATTATTTGTTTATTCATTTATTTTGTAAAGAAGCTGAAATAAATTCATTCAGCGAACAAAACTGCCCTAAAGGAGAAATGAGAAGATGTCCCATTATCTAAGATGAAGGATTACATAAAAGGCCCATCAATCTAAGTCGATGATAGAGGTTGAATCAGGAATAATGACAAAATGAAGAAAAAAGAAAAAAAGAAAAAGACGAAAAGAGCTTATGTTTGGCTCTCCAATCAAAGAGCTCGAACTGTAGAAGATCATCTAAATTCTTTGGAGGAAAAGTTTCCCCCGAAGATGTTGAGAGAGACTCTTCACTTCATTTACACCTCCCGTTGTTTCGATAATTACCCTTCAATTCACCAAGGAAAAAGGCCTCAAAGCTGCCCTTTTTTGTTAGTTGTGAATGAATAAATTAGAGATGGATTCTTTTGAATTTGATCGCATTCTTAGATTCCCCTCCCCCCCCTCCAATTTTCTCTTCTCTATGTCGATCCCATGCATTTTTTATTATCTCAAGCTGCAGAAGACGTCAGAGATGTATACTACCTTAGATGAAAGTTGACACAAGGATATGTGTTTTCATTTTCTTGTACAAAACGATACATGTCTTTGTATTAGTTTCTGTATGTATTTTGATGTTTTGTTTATTTCAGACTTCACAGCAGATACGTGGGTGTTCTACATTAAACTAAATCTACTGTTTAGTGGTTTCAATTCTAGAAGTTTTGACCTCTGGCTGTTTGAAGCAAGTTTTTTTTTTCTTAATCTTAACAGGTGGAGTTGGAACCTCTAGCTGGTCAGCAACACCCACCTCCAAAACCGGTAGATGCCATGGATGATAAGCAAGACTGAGTCTGAAACTTTCTCTTGTACATACCTGTCAGCAAGATGGACAAATATTTGGGACTCTGGACTGGAATCTGTGGAAGCCGTTGATTTTAGGAAACTATGATTCCAATCGGTCAGAAAAAAGAAAAAAAAAAAAAAAAACTTCAAACTTCAAACACTAATACCATCAATACAGTTCATTTTGTCAGTGCCTGCTTTCTGAATAACACCAATACAGACATTGTATGTATACTTTCTGAATAATTTAGTTGGATGGCTTGAATATGTTCTCCTTAGATTTAGTTAATTAATGCTCGTGGATTCTTCTGTAGGAAGATAAAAATGGAATTGGCCTAAAACATTACCTTAATGTCTTCCAACTCTTTTGCTCCGTTAGAAATTTGACATTGATGTCTTGTCTGCTTTATCTGCCTTCACTTTTTTTTTTTTTTTTTCTTGTGAAGTTCTTGGAGCAAGACATGACTAAGGTATTTGTTATTTTCTCGAGGAGACATTAAATTTACATAAGTCAATCAATTTAAATTGTTGCAGTATAGTTACCTTTGAAAACCATCCATGCATTAATTTTCTAACACACCTACGGTTCTCTGAAAATCATCCATTCATGAAAACTAGGTTAATTTTTTAACACACCTACGCTTCTTAGGGATGTTTTCCAAAATAATTATGAAATTTATAATCCCATTAATTTAATATATTTTTATATGGGCGTCTGTAAGGACTTAGGATAGTGTCTATTTTTCCTAAAGAATATTAAACGGATTCAGTTTTGGGCGTCTTGGCTGAAGCGGTGATTTTAATCTCGACGTCTTCACCTACCTCCACTCTGAACTTCTTATAAATATCGAACCACCAGAATTAAGGAAACAACTCCTCCCAACACCGTCGTCCCCGTGATTATAAGAAATGCCTTTCTGTAACACTCCACTCCCAAGCAACTCAAACTCTCCCCTATTTTTCTTCTCCCCCCTGCTGCCTCCATCTGCCGTTCAGCCTCCCTGTCGTACAAATGACCCACCACTTTCACATTCATAATATACGTCCCAATAGGGTTTGCCGCTACTCCAAAATTGCTTAGAGTCGCATAGTACTTCAACCCAAAAATTTCCGATGTGATTGCTAAGATCAACGGCAACTGCGCTCCAAAGCAGAACCCAATTATGATTGGAGAAAAATACAGTGAATTTGGAACTCCGAATGCGATTAGAAGATGGCCGACGCAGGATATAATAAGTGTCCCGAAGAGAAATAGAGGAGGACGTGGGACTTTGAACTTTTTCCATAAATATTCCGATACGAATCCGGAGACTACACGGCCGAGGTAATTCCATATGCTGACCAGAGAGATGAATGTGGTGGTACTCTGAGATGGGTACCCCGAAGACTCTCCGATTTGACCCAAATTGTCCATCGCCGTCAACGTTCCACCGACAGCACAGATTGTGGCCATAAAAAGAATTTTCATATCGACGCTGAAAATGGCTTGTGGGATTGTGTAGTCCTCTCCTCTGTTTGGGGGTTTAAACATATTTTTAAAGCAGGAGTCCGAGGGGGGGGCTCAGTGGCACTGCCGAGATACGTGGCGGTGGTTGTTGAGATGCTAACTCTAGTTGTGAAATTGGGTTTGCGATTTTTCTCTTCCAAACAATCAGTTCCTCTCTGAAAACAATGGCATGGCCAGAGGCAGTAAAAGCAGAACAATCACAACAATGGCACTTCCGACGTATTGTATTTGTTGAAACCGGATACGATTTTGCAAAATAATAAAAACCGTTAACGACCCAGCAAGGCCGAGAGAAATATAAAGGATACGGTAAAAAACTTTGACCTCGTTGGGCTGCAGGAGATCCTTAATGATGCGAACAAAACGGAGGAAAACAACAATGACGGCGGCGGGAAGCCAAGCGATTAAGAGGATAAAAGATTTGGAATTGTTGCCATAAAAGGCATGGTAAAGCTGGGACAAAATGGCGCCGCTTAAGCCGACGTAACCCTTCAATAGCCCCAAAACACTACCACGACTTTCCGGGAAGTTATTGACGCAGGTTACAATAGCCCCTGTATTTGCAAAGGTCTGAGAATTAGCTCCGATGCAAATGTAGAGACACATATGCCATATTTGGGGGTTGGGGATCGGTTTGGTTACGGCTAGCCAAATCATGGTGTAGCCAAAAAGGTTCATGACGGCGCCGATTAGAAGAATCCTCCAAGTCGGAGCTACCTCATTGATGAGGCCGCTGATGACGCCGGCATTGCCACCTAAGCCCTTGAAGAAGCTGAGCAAATTGAGGGTGGTTTGGTCGTAGCCAAAGGAGGATTTGATGTCGGAGGAGGAGAGGGCAAACATGAAGGCGGCCCCGGAGACGGACATCATGAGAATGGAGGCAAAGGCAGAGAACCACCGCCCGAAGAACAACTGATGCCAGAAGGGGTTGCCGGAGGTTGCCATTTTTGTTCCGGGCAGTTATTGGGAGATGTAATGGTCGCTGAGTGGAGTGCATAAATACATTTTGTATTAAAAAGTAAAAGAAAAAAAAAAAAAAAAAGAAGTTTTTACTTTTCCTAAAATTTATTTTATTCAACCAACATCCCTCATTTGATTTAACAGGATGACAATGCTCTTTTGCCCCCCAGATTTGTCACTTTTGTTTAAGAAAATCAGATGGGATAAAAAAAGAAATAGATCTTTGATGTCCATTTTTTATTGACATTGTAGGTATATTTAATAAGGCTACGACGTCGATTGCTAGGGGTTGGAAAATGTTGTATTGAACTGTGCATTTATGACTCTACTATACATGTTTGTTCCAACTTTTCCAAGTGAAAAAGTATTTTTAGAAGATTGATTCTCATATGTTCTTATGTTTGTTTTTTATTAACTTGTTTTTCACACTATGTGAATGTGAAGGTCTCTTTGAGCTTTTTTTTTTTTGAAATAAAAAAGAACTCCTTTTCTTGTGGATGATATTTAATTATAGGAGACCTAGCTAGTAGTTTGTACATTATAGATTTGTTTAAATGAAGGATAAATAATAGGGTTTGTGTCAAATTTAAATATATAATGTGGGATATGACAACTAGAAGCAGTTTACCTATAAGCTCTCTGTTCTAACATTTCGTTTTAAGTGTAACTCTTCTAGTCCTTTGTGTTTACACTGTGAAGTTGTTGGGGCAATGTGTTGTATATTTTTGTAATTTATAAAAGGTTAATTAATAACTCCTAAAACTTTGCTTAATGCATAATGTCTTAGGAAATTCTTAAATTTACTAGGATATACACACACACACACACACACAGGTCTTCACTAGTTGGTAATGAATAAATTGACAAACTAGGTTGGGGTTGGTAATGTGAAGTCCAACGAGTCTCTACCAATTGTGGATTGTTGATTTGTTACAAATCTCAATTGATCACTTAAACTCTATTACTCAAGTTAGTATTGTCGACCTTTGAATGGAATGACTTAGATTACACCTATAATTAGGTATGTTTTTGGTATAAAAGACAGAAGAAATGAAAGTGTTAGGAAGGAGAAGGATCAAATTGTAAAAGGCAGGAGGGACTAAAGTTTAAATTATTATTAATATTATTATTGAAGGTACAAAGATGATGAAATGTAAGAAAGAGACAATTGCCAGTTGGGGAGTTTGGCTTTTGGGAATTAAGAGGTCATTTGAATGAATTGTGGTGAGAAAATATGGAAGCCCTAATTTGTCAATATCAAAAAAATATCAACATCTTAGGTTGGATTTAAACTCATTTCATCCCTCCATTTTTTCACCTTTTTTTTTTAATTTTTTTTTAAAATATCACCTACCCAATAATACTCTTCTATGGTAAAAAATGAGGCACGATGGAAACACGAATATCGAAAAATATAATATTATATAAACAATATGTGTTCCTTACAAACCCACCAAAGTCCTCTATTTATAGATTCAATTGATGGTGTGTCATATTGAAACATATGGATAATAAATAGGGCAGTTATAATTTTACAATTGACAATAGTCATTAAAGACGGGAATCTATTTATCAATCACATATATCATAACATTTATATTATCTTATATTTATTTATTTATTACTATAGAAGCTTCAAATTCAAGATTCTATTGGTAGCACCGTATTCAATCATGCACCAATTTTAATATTTTAAATTATCCAACTACCATCTAACTCAATTGATTAAAATTATATATATATATATATATATATATATATATATATATATATATATATATATATATATATATATTTTACTAATAGGTTAGATGTTTGAATCTTCGTCTTAATCTACCGTTATAAATTTAAATATCGTGTAGTTAATCATCCAGGACATTTAAATTTGATCCATGAATATTAGAAATTAATGTCAAGGGTTGAAAATTATGGTTAATTATCTTTATTTTTTGTGTGAATAATATTTGGCAATATGTCGTTCGTTGATTTATTTCATGTGTCACTCTTTGATTATTAAATGAAAAATTTAGTTCTCACGCTAAGTAACTCATTATTTCTTTTCTAAAGAATGTTGGTGCTATTGAGATCTTTCTGAAATGGCCTCCAAGTCAAAGGTTTGTGACCATACATATGTTAGGAGTTGTCGCCTATAATCATATATTTGTTAGAGACAGAGTATTCTTGCTCATGGTGTTGTACAAAGCTCTAGAGCCTCGCCTTGCACCTATCTTTTTTTTTTTTTTTTTTTTTAACTATTCATGTGTTGTATTTGAATTTTGGATCACAATATTTTTCAAAATTATTAAGAAACATAATGTTAATGGGTTAATTATATGAGTTTAGAAGGATACACCAAAATGTAGTTTGGTATATATCACATTTGGTTGTTACTTATGTGTTGTCCCCCAAATGAGTAACTTTAATTAATTCCCTAATATTAGTTTAATTAGGGTTTATCAAAAGTAGTTTGTTAGCCTAACCTTCCACATGGGACTCCTTAATTCTTTTCTTTGAAACCAAAATGATTTTCTCCAATTAATTTGACAAATAATACAATTATTATATAATGACTATTAATCAAATTATTGTATTATATCACCGAGTTAGATCCTCTAAAGGGTTGTTCAATACCTTTATTTAAAACACCCCATTGGTATCACTTATTATAAGACACCTTTGTAAAAGGTAAGTCTTTGTTCATGGTTAAAAATTAATAATGAATAATGGGTATAATTATAATTGCTTTTATTCTTATATATATATATATTACTTATTTTTATTAGCATAGTACCTTTTTAGGCAGCCAAGAGGTATGGAGGAAGGCAACCTTTTTTGATTAAAAAGACAGCCACAAAGGGCATAATTTGTTGGTCTTTCTCTATCTCTTCCAAATTGAGTGGACACCATAACCCTAAGATAAAGAACATTCATAAATATTAATTACTTTGTACCATTTCTTGTATTTATGTTGCAAGATCAAAGTCATAATAATAAAGTTTCAAAATGTTCCTTTGAGTTGATGTTATACCTTTTTCATGTAACTTCTTCATTGGAGTAAGGTAAAGAAGAAGAATCCTTTAGGAAAAGTCCCATCTCACACCAATCATTTATCACTTCAAAACCACTACAATATTTTCTAACCCTTTATTTCTTTGAATCTATATATATACATATAGTCTACTAGGCCAACAAAAATAACATCTTTATATTTACTCAAAATTTAATAATTAATCCGTCCATGATAAATTAACATACTAGCTAGCACTCACTGTCCATTTAACTTTTTTAATACGATCGAATAAAAATTGAAATATATTACTGTCATTATGACATCGAACCGTTCCACACTCAAGTGGCATCTAGGATAACATATATATATATTATTAATACGTGGGAATAGTATATTTTATTATTTGTTGATTGAGAGTGAGAATTGATAATTACAAGTGGGTTTATATGAATATTATTGCTAAACAAACAAAACAAAATGTTAAAGGGAAATTGATGAAGGGGGAAGAGGGTCAAAGGGCATAGCCAACCAAGCAAGAAACCAAAGAGGGTTGTCCATAACCATGATGCCAAAATTAATGTATTAGCCAAAATTTAACATATGCTATATTGTGTTAGCCAATCAAATTCATTACTTTAGAGGGAGAGTGGAGGAGCCATTAGTGGAATCCAACAACAAGAATCAACAACTTGATGTTGGAGATTCTTATCCCAATGTCAATGGGATGTGATTCTTTCTTTCTTTTTTTTAATTCACACTTTAGGAGATTTTTTTTTTTCCTTTTTCAGGAATATTGTTTGATTTGATTGGATTAATGAGAAATGGGTTTTGTTAGTATTTAACAATTGAATTATTGAGTGTAAGTTCCCAATACACTTTTGTCTTTTGCATTAGTAGTTTGGCTTAGGAAGTATTATAATTTAATGGGTAGTATCATCTAATTCATCTAACATACCAAACAAATTAAGATTCAATATCAAGATAAAAGATGTATTTTATTTCGAGAAGATAATTACGGTGATGCTTTAACCTAATATAATTATGATCCTTTGTTATAAAAGTAATGGTATTCTTTCTAAAATTAATATATATATATATATATGAAATAGTGTCACGATGATTTGGCTAAAATATAAACTAGAATTCAAACATTGTCATACCATTGAAGTCCCACTTTCAACCTAAAATTTCGATAACAATTTATCCTAAATATCACGTGAAACGTTGAAAAAGGGTCGATAATAATATTACAAACTTTTGAAAAAACATGATTATTTTTATAACAAATGACAAATTTTAAAGATGTTTTTTTCCATGTAATTTAGCTAAATAGAATAGGTTCATTCACATAATTGATCAAGAACGGAAATTAAATCATACACTTTTAGATCGACATATACAGTACGATTCATCTAAATGAAAAATACCTTTTTCTTATGATATGATTGACTTATTTAGTTTTGTAAATAGAAATTGTTTTATGTTTTAACTTTCCAAGTAGCTAATATTCATAGTGAAAATAGTGCATGATAATTTAGTATCACCACACCTAGGACTTGCAAATATTCCTTTTTTCCTCTTCGGCTATATTCCCTCAAAATCTCCAAATTCAAAATACCTAAAAAATAAAAAAAAAAAAAAAAAAAGAATCCAAGTATATATCCTTTTCAAATAAAAGAAATAGAAGATGAGAATCGAAAATCGAAAAGTACAAAAAAGAAAAATCATATTATTAAATTTTCATATCCTTGGATTTTTTTTTTCTTTCTAATATTTTCAAATTTATTAACATTGATATAAGAGAAGATTTTATGAAATCTAATTAACAACAAAAAAAATTGAACCTCTAGTTAATTAATTAAAAATTGAACCTCTAGTTAATTAATTAAACCTTCACTTTTAATCTAACTTTTCTTTTTTACTTTTTTTTTTTTTTTTGGTTGTTATGTCTTTTGTCACCTTCTTTAGATTTTCTCTGTCCGTCATAAAAAGGTAATTCCACAAATTTCATATATTTCCTATCCCCAATACGAAATGTTTTTATTATTTTCTTCTTAATTTACAAAATTGCAACCCCTTATAGAAGATTATATAAATGTAAAGTTGATTGGAGGGAGAGTATGATAGAACGGATTAAGTAAAACGAAAATCAATTATAGTATTTGAGAAACATATTTATTTGTTTAGGGAATTTTTGGGATTGTGAAGGACATTTTGGTCAAAGGACAAGAGAAAGTGTTAAAAGTTGAAAGGATTAATGCATTTTTGTGCTTGAGAACCCATCGGAAAACTCTGAATCTCAGAACTCCACCGACGAGGAGGAAGAAGAAGAACAAGAACAAGAGAACGAAGAAACAAGGATATGGGTATTTTACATGACGATGTGGTGCTTGTAAGACCGTCAGAGAAAGACGATGAGCCAACTGTCATCACTGTTAATTGTCCCGATAAAACTGGGTTGGGTTGCGACTTGTGCCGCATAATTCTCTTCTTTGGTCTAAACATTGTCAGAGGCGGTGAGTAAATCCTCAAATGTTTTTTTTTTTGCTTTGATTTTAGACGTTCTGGTTTGGTTTTGTTTTCAGTATTTTTATCAAACAGGTAGTGGGCGATTGGGTTTCTTCTTTTTCTTTTTCTTTTTCTTTTTTCTGTTTTTTTTTTCTGATCGATTTGTTTCAATTAGTGATGTGATGTTGTTGTTAATCTTGTGATTTTGTCAATACCATGTTGAAGATGTTACGACCGATGGTAAATGGTGCTACATAGTGCTTTGGGTGACTGGAAATTCATCGACGAGGTGGGGATTATTGAAACAGAGGCTGATGGAGGTTTGCCCTTCTTGTTCTTCAGCTTCTATGCTTTCTTATTTCCGCCCGGAACCGCCGTCATCAAAGCCCCCCGATATGTTTCTTTTGAAATTTTGTTGCCATGACAGAAGAGGGCTTTTACACGGTTTGTTAATTTCCTTCCCTTTAATTTGTTTGTTCTGAGAAGGAGTAGGACTTTATATTGGATTACCTGATTCAACCCGTCAGTTGAACTTGGTTCCTTAAATGCTGACCCCCCGTCCCCCTACGGAGGAAAAAAGAGAGCAAAGTGTGGAATATTGTTCTTCTTTTCTCCTCCCTTGGTTTCTTTTTGTAACGATTGTCATATCTGTGTCTAATTTTTAGAGAGTGATTTTCTTTGTAGATGTAACATGGGTTCTTTGCGAGCTGGAACTTCTTATAGAGAAAGTGAAAGTGTCAACCACCCCAGATGGGAAAGTGATGGACTTGTTTTTCATCGTTGACACCAGGTTTAACATCGACCTTTGTTTATCTTCTATGTGTAACTTATGTATTTCTCAAGGATTAAATCATTTTGATTGAACTCTGGGATGGATTCATGGTTTCATGAGAGGTAGAATAGTATAGCTTGCATGACTAGTTCAAGTACTTCAGCTCATCCAATATGTTATTGGCAAGGAAAACGGAAGTGGACGGTTATATGAGTAGTATGAGTGGGAACTGGTGTTTGCAGGGTGTTCTTTCATTTTAGTTTAAATTGTAACTAGTCTTTTGTGGTCAACTCTTCTTGAGCGAGCTTTCCTATTTTATCTCGTTGTTGTTCCAATCTTTTTATCTCTTTACCTGTGAGCAGTTGGGTGGAAGGTGTTGGGTTTGAAAGTTCTTGAGATGATGGGAATATATTCATATTTTTCAGTAGTAAAGGGAGCCCAGTAGATGTTGAATGTACAATTGAAGACCTTGAGGAGAGAAACCCCAACTCGTGTTTGACATGAATATATAATATATTTAACTTCCATGTACTAATGTCTGTTGTTTTTCCTTTTTCCTTGTTTCAGAAAACATATTTTCATTTTTGTGTTTCCATTAGGGAGCTTATGCACACGGCAAAGAGACAGCGGGACACATGTGACCACTTGAAACATGTCTTGGGGGATGCAGTGATAAGTTGCGAAATAGAGATGATTGATGCTGAAGTTATGTTATGCTCCCAGGCATCCTCTCTTCCATCTGAAATTGTTGAAGAATCATGTAGCTTGGAGTTGAATGAAAAGTCACCTAGCAGATCACTAGCTTCTAAAGACGTCTCTGTCACATTGGACAATTCGCTCAGTCCTTCTCATACCCTAGTTCAAATTGTCTGTCAAGATCACAAAGGTCTTATTTATGACATTATGAGAACTCTCAAGGACTACAATATTCAGGTATATAATCTTTCAGTTCAATAACTAAGTAATATGTATTTCTTTCAAAAGTTATCATTGAATGGCCAAGGTTATTGGAAATGTTGGCAGCCAATTCCGTTGGGTCTGATTCTTTCCTCTAATTCGTTTTCTATGACAAAGATTCAAAATTATTTTCTTGTACTGCATATTAGTTCCGGTTCTGTTATCAATATTTAAACTCAATTGTGTAGCCAGATCTCGTATGGACGATTTAGTAAGAAGCAGAAAAAAATATGTGAGATTGACTTGTTCATCATGCAAGCTGATGGAAAGAAGATTCTAGACCAAAGTAAGCAGAATGCATTGTCAACTCGCTTACAGATCGAACTGATTCGTCCCCTCAGAGTAGCTGTCTTGAGCAGAGGTCCCGACACAGAGCTCTTGGTAGCAAACCCCACTGAGTTATCTGGCAAGGGTCGACCTCTTGTGTTTTATGACATCACCCTTGCTCTAAAATTGCTCGACATCGGTATCTTTTTGGTATTTCCCAATCTTCTTACAATACTTTATGGAACTATTAGATGTCATCCTTCCAATCATTTGTTTCTTTCATACCCCCATAGCATCTTTTTGGTATTTTCTTAAATGCTTATTAAAATTTAGCTGGCTTAGATATGATAAGGATATCCCTATATGGCAAAGCTTAACTACAAAGATGTTGTCTACCAGGCAGAAATCAGACGCCATTTGATTGGAGATCGAGAATGGGAAGTGTATAGAGTGATGCTTGATGAAGGAGCTGGGTCTTCGGTTCCAAGAAGCAAGATCGAGGAAGGAGTCAGGAAGATGTTGATGGGATGGGCATAATATAGATGGAACTTCTTAAGTGGAAAATTACATTAGTTAGCCTATATATATAGCTTGCTCTTCCAGGTTAAGATGGGCTGCTCCTCCTTATCTTATTGATGCTTGTAACATGTTTTAAAGTGGTAGAATCGTGTGAATTATGATGTAAAGGTTGATATGTTCAAGTCTTTGATAAAACAACTTTGCCTTGAGAGTTATAGTGGTCTCAATTTTATACAGAGCACCTTTTACTATTAAGTTGTTGCTAATTACCAAAATCTATTAGTAGTAATACAAAGGTTCTAGTGATTACATAATGTTTTTTCATTCATCAAGGCATTACTTGTTTTACAAAAGTACCGTCGCATGTAGAAATATTTGAAAAGAAGATTCAAACCAACGACTAGAAAATGAAAGAAAATTAATGGCACAAATTTGGTGATTTCCCATAGTTTTGCTTCATTTTCTTTCCAATTTTTTTTATAGTTTCCAATACACTCTAAGCTTGTGCAAAATCCCAGCTACTATTGCCCAGAATGCTATTTCAGCAAATATCACGTACAGCAGAGTCCCCAATTTTCTTGAATGCCAAACATTGATGAATACATGCTTTTGAATCCAATGAACCTGTTTACGATATTAATCCTCCATCATTTCTCAACACAATCTAAATCATTTGAAGAATACATACATCAATTTCACAAGGAATGTCAAGAGAGATGACGTTACTTACTAGGGAGTTTTCAGGATCTTTATAGTACCATCCATTAATAAAAGCTGCAAAAATTCCTTGAGCTGCCATTACAAACACCAACATTGCATTCATTCCAATCCATTCTAGAAATAAGAATGGCTTTCGGAAACCCCAAACGTCGATCTGTGTCGATGAAGGAAGAGACAACAATGAAACAAACAAAGGATTGAACTAAAATGCTAGAGATTCAAAGGATGAAAAATGGGTTTGAAAGAGATTTGGATTCCATTTTTACCAGAATGTAGAAACCTGAGAAGACTATCCCAGCTGCTCCTGCTGTGAAGCAGACATAGCTAAGGCTGTAAAGCTGTTTGTTAATGGGAATGGCTGCAAATTCAGACTTAAAATCGGTGAGGTTTTGAGATTGTTTGTTATAAAGTATTGAACTTTGTAAGAAAATCATGGGATCAAACCATTTGTGAAATGAAGGATGATGCCAATAATAAAGAAGCCAAAACCCATTGCTACCCATTGCTTCAGCCTTTGAGAATGAGTCTGCAAAAAACTTCGACAACCATCAATTTCATCTCCACTTTTTAAATCTCTAAATGCAAATCCATACATTACCTTGAAATGAAGCAGAACATGGCCATAATGGATGCCAATGGTGCCAGAAAGAATGGCTGAAACGGAGCTGAAATCAACAAAACCAAACAAAATTAATCCAACTTTGCAGAACTTCAACATAACTCGATTAGGATAGACATACACATTAAATTAGATTATTTGAAGTGTCAAACCTCAACAAGCCCTCAGGCTCGAACGGAGCTAGACACCAACTTGGAGCGTCATCTCGAAGAGGGCCTTCGTCCGGTGCGCTAAACGTGCAGTCCTGAATCATTTATTACAAATACAACCACCCTTTTAGAAACGAATCATTGGTTACATTGTTCCAACCTGGTAGACTATATTTCTCAGCAGATCTCAAAAGTGATTTTTTTTTTTTTTTTTTTTATACCAAACAAAAACAACTCTTTTCTTTTTTATTGATCAACATCCTAAGGAAGAGCTATAAAACCTTGTGGCGAATCCAAACAGGATAGGAGTAGAGATGGTTAATGCCCCAAACTTGGCGATCAACATGGCCTACAGCATTGCAGGCAGGGCCCAAGTGGCCTCTAACTCCACAAACAACCTGAAAATGAACTCAAGTTTTAATCCAAAATAAGATAAAATGACAGAGTGGAGCCTTAGAATTTGGGACAAATGAGGTTCTACTGTGTAATGATGGAGCAGTTGGTCATCCTCTAGCACTGAGAAGCTCCAATTTGGAACATAGAGTGCATAAGTTATAATTATGTATATAACGAAAGCTGCAAATCCTCCAATCCTGCATAGAATAAGATGTGTAATGTGAGAAGACCGAAAAATGCAGAGGGAGAGAGCTGAAGCTGAAACTCACCATTGCCAACGATATGCAGTGAAAATGGAGAAATGGCCATGGTCCAGGATGACTCTTGGTTTTCCTATGGTGGTGAAAGCTTCAATCATAGCTACTACAAAGTAAACCAATGCTATTCTCTGCAAAATCATCCCCCACAAATCACATTAATGACATTTAAGAAGGAAGTAATATTGCAACTTTGGAGTTGGTGTAATAAATGTTTTAAAGAGATAGAAGAGAAAGGTTTGTACTTGAAGAATGCCACACCATCGAATGTGTTTCATATCAACACCATATTGAAGATCATCAGGAGCGTGAGAATATCCACCTTGCAATATTAGACCCCAAAACACAAGTTTTATGGTCCTTAAACTTATCTTCATCACTCCTGTTTTTAGACTCGGAATTTTCTGCAACATATTTCAAATTCATCCTTCATCAATGCCTATAATATTATTTACATCATGTTGATAACAATTGGATTTTTAGTTTTCTTTTTTTCTTTTTTTTTTTTGAATTCTCGATCAAATTCCAAAACATAACTAAAGTTATTTAAAACTATTCTGTTTTCTTATAAAGAATTGATTTTGTTTTTGTAAATTTTGTCTAAAAATTCAAGTCAGATAATAACGTAAGAAAAAACATAAACTTCTCAAGATTTCATTCAGTAACTAAACACTTCGTTTTCTAAAATTATAAATTTATTTTCTCTTAATTTCTTACCAAAATATATATTTTTATTTTAAGCTGAAGAGTTAAATTTTTAAACAAATTTCAAAAATAAAAAATAAAATTACTAAATTCTTAAAAACTATTTTAAAAAAAGGTTTTCAAATCAAAATTTAAAAAAATGAAATAGTTATCGAATAACTTTTCATAAATCAAAATTTTAAAAAATGAAATAGTTACCAAACAAGACCTAAATAGATATAACAGGTAGTTTCTTTTTATTTATTATTATTCACATTCTAAACATGCATTATTCATATAATGTTTCAAAAAAAAGAAAACCACTTTTAAAAACTAACTTTTGTATTTCAAAATCTACCCTTTTTTTTCTTAACGATGAAGATGGTGATGATCATAATACTTAAAAAGAGAGTAGAAAAAAGTTAACTGGTTTTCAAGTAAAGTTATGAACTTTGACTCCTAGTTTGTTTGTTTGGTGAATGAATAGTTTTTATTAAGGCCCAAAGACAAGTTCTTTAATAACATTGATAAATAATTTTGATGAAAACTAAACAAAATGGGGCATTAGGAAAAGAAGAAAAAAAAAAAAAAAAACAACCTTGAAAGCGAGGGCAATGGCAACTCCTACAATGAAGAGGAAAAATGGCATCACAAAGTCCGCCAGAGTGCAACCATTCCACGGTGAATGGTCAATCCTTGAATAAGCTCCTCCAGCATCGTCTACCAATATCATCAACTACATCAAAACTCATCACAATTAATTGTTAACACATATATCAGGAAAAAACTAACAAACTAATCAACAAAAGCATGCATATCATTAAGCTTAGGTTTTATATGTTTTTCACTAACCACAATAGTAAGACCTCTGAAGGCATCTAACGTTGCAACTCTCTTCGTCTTCTGTCTCAACGGCGCCTCTTCCACGATCGTTGGTGCCGCCTCCTCCTCCTCCTCCTCCTTAGTATGACAATCAATTATAACATCTGATCTGGTATTAGAGCTTATGTGTTTCTCTTCATCATCCTTCTTCTGTTTTTCCTTAACGAATGATTCTTCCATTATTGGATAATGTAATAACCCTTTAGTATAATTAACCCTGTGTGTGTATATATATGTGTGTAAAGGAGAATATATATACACATAGGACAAGGCCGGCCGGAGAATCCATATAATTAGTGAGTAGTCAAAGAGAGAGTGTGTGAATATCCAACAAATGAAGGATTGATGGAATACATATACATATATTATGTTTGCTTTCTTCGTTCTTTTTCTCTTGGTTCTTTTTGCTACTTCTCCATTGACTAATATAGATGTTACATCTTTTTCCAATTTTTAATTAACATAATGCTTTGTTCTTATGCACATTATTCAAAATTCAAAATTAAAGTTAGTTGTATTTTTTTTCTTCCTTTTTTATGTTTATGTTTGGGCTCTCATCCCTCGCACTAAGTCAACCTCGTTTGTAGGTTTGTATTTGTTTTTTTTAATTCGGAAGTTAATTGTTTTTAGGAATATCTCACACAATTGTAGACTATATCTATTATTGTTGTAGATTCTTAATCATAGTTTGTCATGTGACAAGCTCTCCTTTTATAAATTTTTGTTTTAAAAGTTTCATTTATTTTTTTATATGATCGAATGTGTTACACATTTGTGTATTGTAAAATTTGGAAGCATTCCAAAATGGTGTATATATATATATATATATATATATATATATATATATATATATATATATATATATATATATATATATATATATATATATATATATGTTTAATGATTTAACCTACCTGCCCCAATTATTATTTTGAGAAGTTTGGATGGTGTTGAGTTGAGTATTTATTTAATGCATATGTTACTTGAATAGTGTTATATCTTCATCATTAGGTCGGGTTGGTGGAGTTTGTTCCTTGAAAGTAAAAGCTCAAGTTCAACTCAAGTCCAAGACCAAAGGCTTTAGATATTATTTCGACTTGGATCGGGCCAACCTATCCTTAAATTGTGAGTTTGTAGTCAATTTTTAAGACTTGACCCATTGAATCGAAATATTGAGTTGAGCTTAGGTTGGATTTGCAGTCCATTAAATTAGTTCAACAAATACTAAATATTTAATTTTAAAATGTATATGTATAAAGTATATTTTCTAAACGAAACATCGTTCCATTTATAGGCTTTTTATTAAATTTATTTGAACTTATTTTGTATATCATCGACGAATTTAATATAGGCATGTGGCCTCAAGCCCCCTTCAACTTTATTATCTTTATATAATACATATAAAAAAAACTATTTAATTTTTAATACTTATAGGTAGCTTAGTGATTAATCTATCAGCCCCTATTAATATATTTTCTGAATCTGCCACAATTGTATATATTATAGTTTTCCTGAAAAGAATTACGTATATTATAAAACTTTAATTTAGTATTTAAGTTTCTCGAGAAAAATTATTTAGTTTTTAACCCTCTAAAAAGTTTTAGGTTAAAAACTCCGATATGTCTATGTACATTTTTAAAATATATGAATAACCAAAACATGCATGAGCACTCATGGAGTAGGTCAATTTGTGAAATAATGATTCATGTCTAATTCAATGAATAAATGAGTTGGTCTTCGTTGGATGGGTTAGATATTAATTCTAGATCAAGTTAATTTATATCTGACATCAAACTTGTTGATGAGGTTAAACATATTGAGCGAAAATAATATAGATTAACATAAAAACCACAATTAGTATATCGTTTTTTTGATAAAGATTTTAAAATTTATTAAAGTTTATCATCCTAGAAATGAAATGAATGTGATCTCTATCATTTATGTATCTTTTATTTTCTTAGAAGTCAAATCTTTATCGTCAAATTAGATAATTTTAAAATAGTTATTTAAAGAAAAACTAATGATTGTTTCAACGTATCTTATAACTAATGATTATTTAAAATCATATACAAAATTTTTAACCCTATTAGATACTTTCTAAGCCCTTTGAGAAAAATAAATCAATAAATAAAACTTTAAAACGCTTCTAGAACATATATATGAAATAAAATGGTGAATTATATTGTAGTATGTATACATATGGCCTCCTCCCCATGTGCTCTTTCAAATTTCTAAGAAAATTAGGATATGTATTCCAATATTTGAAGTCTTTTAATTATTCAAAATAATTTGTGTCCATGTTATTATTATTGGCAATTGGAAAGTGTTTATGAAACACAACACATGGTAAAAGCCAAAGGATATATCACATGTCTCTCTTGCAGTTTACCTAACATTATGCTTCATATAACTTTCCACCACCTTCCCTTCATTATTCATTCATTCATTCATTCATTCATTCTTTCCTCTCAAATAATTTTAAAAAACCTTTAATAATTATTAAACCATATATATTCATGCTTGGTTTATGAAAATTTCATTTATAAACCCTAATGATCGTGAAATGAAGGATTTTTTTCTTCTTGGTTTGGTTCTCTGCTTTAGGTATACAATAACTAATGAAAAGAAAAAAAAAAAAAAAAAACAGAGAAGAAGAAGAAGAAGAAGAAGAAGAAGAAGAAGAAGAAGAAGAAGAAGAAGAAGAAGAAGAAGAAGAATGGTCAAATCTCAAACTAATTAACTACACACTGTTTCCACTGATTTTAAGTTTATAATTAAAAAAACAAAATTTGTAATGATTTGGTCAATTCAAAGCAATCGATTTATTGTTATCCTTTTCTACTACTAAATGAAAATGAGAGGGAGAAAGTTCTCCATTTTCTCTTTGGTCTTAAGGAATTATATTTGATTCTAACAAATTTGAATTAAAATTTGCTTCCATGGATGGATAAGAAGCAAATTTGATGATTAGTTCAGTTTAATTAAATCATTCTTAGTCCATGATTTGAACAAAATGACTCCAAGATATTCCAATATTAATGTTGATGAATATTTATGAATAGATTTTAAAAAATGAATTTAAATAAGTGAACAAACATTTTTATTATTTTAGGATAAGTAAACTGAGTGACAATTTGATATAGTTTATTATCTTTTTTGTTTCATAGACCCATTACGATATAATGGAAATATCAATTCATCCCTCATGTTGATATTAGATTCACAAAAATATTGATATATGTTTTCTTTTTAATGCAACAAGCTAAGTAAAAATGAAAATTAAAATGAATGGCAAAATGTGCTCATTGAAAAATAGTTTTCAAAGGCTAAAGTGTTGAGGAGTATGATAACATCATATCCCCACACTTAATGTGATGAGTGGGTATTAGTGGTGATAGATTAGATGTGACCAACTAAATTGATGTTAACAATATTCAACAATCAAAATTACTCTTTTGTGTCTATAAACACTCAAATACACATTCAAAATCTTATTTTAAAGAGAAAAAAAAAACAATTATTAGAAATAGAGATTTCGAATACTTACCTAAATCAGCAAATATACCAAATTTTCTAAAATCGTATATAATAAACAAATCGAAACTATTTACAAAATTTAGTTTCGCATAAAATACAACAACTATTTACAATATATATATATATATATATATATATATATATATATAAACTTAGGATTGACAGTACGTATATATTGAGATGCACCTATATATTTAGGTCATTTTGATCGTTGTACTTTAAGTTTTTACTTTTTCTTCTACTTTTAATAAATATTAAAGGTGTTGATTTTTTACAAACTTTTTAATAATTTATTAGCATTTTATTATAAATTTTGGGAGTATATTTAAAATTTACATAAAAATTATTTAACTTTTATTTAATAAGGAAAAGAGATGATGATTATATTTTAACCAAAAGTATTACAATTAAAGGGTACAAACTTTTTGGAAAGAAAAAAACTAACACAATCCTCTAAAAATTTTCAATTTTGTATGATGGGTAGATTAATTATATTTAGACTATTTATTTAGTACAATAAATGTGGAGTGAAACATCGGACATTTGATCGATCTCAATATAAGATATCATGTCCATTTATCTTAGACTAATGTAAGATTTAGGTTTCTTCTTATTATTATTTTGAGTCAAATTAATTTAAACAAGTTTTGGTCAGGTTTCCATGTTTGACATAGGAATATTGGAAGAGGTATTATTATTATTATTTTGAGATTATGAAAGCCCTAAAATAGAATAAATGTGTGATTATTGGTTAGGTTTCTATCAATTCAGATTGTTAGTTTCCAAATTTTAGAATACTTCAAGATCATATTATATATTCATTGTAGAAGAAGAATATAACAATTCTTTATTGGAAGAAGAAATAGAATGTTGGGTTTAGTTGATTGGTGAAGATTATGAATTTAGTTTTTTTTTTCTTTTGTTTAAAAAAAGAAGAAACAAATGTAGTTAATTTAGTTTATTAAAATTTGAGTTTGATAAAATTGTATTCCAAATTACTAATTCAAATGTTACTTATGAGTGGTTGCAAAATGGTTGATTTTGAGTTGACTTTGGTATATAAAAAAGAAATAATAATAATAAAAAATAAAAAAAAAAAAAAAGTGTGGGATAATTGGATTTTGGCGGTCCCTTTCTTAATGAACAAACAAACTATCCAATTCCTGATAAGTGGCGGAGAGAGTGGCAGCAGCAAAAGAAACACCACACAAAATCCAACCTTCCATGAATCCTCCTTTCACAATGTATTTATACACTCCCTCACCATCTCATCTCCAATATCTCCTTCACCAACTAAAATGGCCGCCTCAACCTCAAATCCCACCTCCGCTAACCCCTTCTGGTACCAGTTTCTCTTTGGCCGCTGGTTCTCTGTCTTCGCTTCCATTCTCATCATGTCCGTCGCCGGTGCCACCTACATGTTCGCCCTCTACTCCTCCGACATCAAATCTTCCTTAGGCTACGACCAAACCACCCTCAATTTGCTCAGCTTCTTCAAGGACTTGGGCGGCAATGTCGGCGTCATCAGCGGTCTCATCAACGAGGTCGCTCCCGCCTGGGTGGTTCTTCTGATTGGTGCCGTCATGAACCTTTTTGGCTACACCATGATTTGGCTGGCCGTAACTAATAGAATACCCAAACCCCAAATCTGGCATATGTGTCTCTACATCTGCCTCGGAGCTAATTCTCAGACCTTTGCAAATACAGGGGCTCTTGTAACCTGCGTCAAAAATTTCCCGGAAAGTCGTGGTAGTGTTTTGGGGCTTTTGAAGGGGTTCGTCGGCTTAAGCGGCGCCATTTTGTCCCAACTTTTCCATGCCTTTTATGGCAATGATTCCAAATCTCTTATCCTCTTAATCGGTTGGCTTCCCGCTGCCGTCTCTGTTGTTTTCCTCCGTTTCGTTCGCATCATTAAGGATCTCCGGCAGCCCAACGAGGTTAACGTTTTTTACCATATCCTTTACATTTCTCTCAGCCTTGCTGGGACTCTAATGGTCTTGATTATTTTGCAAAGTCTTCTCCGATTTCAACAAATACAATACGTCGGAAGTGCCATTGTTGTGATTGTTCTGCTTTTACTACCTCTGGCCATTGTTTTCAGAGAGGAATTGAGTGTTTGGAAGAGTAAAATTGCTAACCCAATTTTACAATTAGAGTTAGCATCTCAACAACCACCGCCGCCACTGACTTCGACGGTGCCACTAGCGCCGTCGAGCCCTCCATCGGACTCCTGCTTTAAAAACATGTTTAAACCTCCAAACAGAGGAGAAGACTACACTATCCCACAAGCCATTTTCAGTATCGATATGATAATTCTTTTTATCGCCACAATTTGTGGAGTCGGTGGAACATTGACGGCGATCGACAATTTGGGCCAAATCGGAGAGTCATTGCGGTACCCATCTCACAGTACCACCACATTCATCTCTCTAGTCAGCATATGGAACTACCTCGGCCGTGTAGTCTCCGGATTCGTATCGGAATATTTCTGGAAAAAGTACAAAGTCCCACGTCCTCTATTTCTCTTCGTGACGCTTATTCTGTCCTGCATCGGTCATCTTCTAATAGCATTCGGAGTTCCGAATTCATTGTATTTTTCTTCAATCATAATCGGGTTCTGCTTCGGCGCACAGTGGCCATTGATCTTTGCAATCATATCGGAGATTTTCGGGTTGAAGTACTACGCGACTTTGTACAATATGGGTGGAGCGGCGAGTCCGATTGGGGCGTATATCATGAACGTGAGAGTGGCGGGTCATTTGTACGACAGAGAGGCGCAAAGGCAGATGGAGGCGGCGGGGAGACTGAGAAAAAAAGGGGAGGATTTGAGTTGCTTGGGAGTGGAATGTTACAGAAAGGCATTTCTTATAATCACGGCGGCGACGGTATTCGGGGCGCTTGTTTCGCTGATTTTGGTGGTTCGTACATGGAAGTTTTATAAGGGCGATATTTACCGGAGGTTCAGGGCGGAGGAAGGTGAAGACATCGAAATGAAAATGGCCGCTCCGACCAACAGTACGTTGACGACAGCGAAAAACTGAATCTGTTTAGTAGTTTTTTCATCTAAGTATTTTCTTTACTTATCTTTGTACATTTTATCCAATTATCTTTATCATAGTTTCATATTTAACTAATGTATACATATGTTAGCAGCCAACTAAAGAAATAATAATGTATCACAATGAATACATCTTGACATACATCAAAACATTGAGAAAAAAAAAATTAGATATGTGCTTGTTTTGATACATACTTAGTGGTTTTAAAAGTCGAGCAATTTTTTGAAATAAATAGTGTAAAATCTCGTCAAAAGTGAGCTTAAACCTATGTAATGCGTTAGTGACTTAAAAATTTGTAATTGGAATTTATCTACCTAGAAAAAAGTTTTGAAAACTTCAAGGTATAGCACATAGCAAACCTCCAAACTTAAATTATTTTGGATGTAGTAGTGTAATTGGTTGGCCCTAGGTACGATTTTCTATCTCCAAATTCACGTGATTTTCTTTTCAAAAATGTCAAACTATGTTCTCAAAAATTTTATTAAGATAGTGATGGTAACTTCTTTGTTTTTGACATGAAATCATCAAAAGCTTAAATTTGATCTTAGAATTTCAACAACCAAATATTAGTTGAAGGGAGTATGAAAAACTGTGGTAGTTAGTACTACAACTTTTTTTTCTCACACATGAGGTATGATCAATTTTGTCTATTTAGTTATGTTATTGTGTATCACACTTGATTTGTTGAGTTTGCCCACTTGCTTTAATAACCACTTCTTGGTTCAATCAGCATGTTGCATTCATATGCAAAGTAATAAAAACAATGGCTTTTTCTTATCATTAGAAAGCCAAATTTCAAAATATACCCTTACTTCCAAAAATGGCAATATTGTCTCTTTCACTTTTTATAAACGTTTTTTTAAAGTAGAAATCTATTTGGATTAGTACTGCAATATTTAAGTATTGATTTTAAGTCACTGTCACTTAATTTCAAGTCGTAAGTTCATTCAACAAAAGATAATGATAACATTAGAACTTTGGAAAAATTAAACAAACGAATAAAAGATATTTAGTACTATATATATTCTTTTAAGGTAATTTTAGAAAGCTGGGAAAACTTCAATCAAATTAAATTAATTGTCTTTTATTATTGGATTAATGTGGTGGTGTTCAAAAGGCAATGTGGGTGGGCAGTCAAATTTTGTGGATATATTTTGTTGGCTACGCATCCTTTTCTCCCTTTAAAAACATGTACAATATAAATTGACACTTGGTGTGTTGTTTTAGCCAACTATTTAGACATTTTGTGTGCAATAGAAAGAAAAATATTCATCAAGTTAGAAAGTTTAGAGAAATGAAAAAGGTTGCTTTGGAAATAACTTTCTTTCCTCACCACAAGAATAGGAACCATACCATTAAGTAGTGCTAATAATAGAGAAGTGACTAACTAGAAGCCTCTCTTGTCACTTTTTCTATGGGCGACTTTTCTACTTTCAACATAATCAAAGGATTGTTGCAAAATTAAAGAGAAATATTTAGAACTATTTTCAAATATAATAAAATGAATTAATATATCACCGTGTACCAACGATTATATTTTTAATATTTGTCTAAAACAATCCAAAAATTGAGCAATTTTTGTTGGACAAAGGTTCCAATCCCTCCAAAGCTTTAAAGTTCCATTTCTAAAATAAGATGGAGAATGAAGGAGAGATAAGAGAGAGGTGGATGCATTTAATTGATGTAAATATGTATGATACCCTTTTTTCATTGTTCTTATAAGATATGATTGATTTGTTATATTGAATCTATGGAATATGCCAAGAAAAGTAAAGGGGAAGAAAGAAGGTGGCCTCATTGCTCTGTTTTTTTTTTTTTTCTTAATCTTACAATCACCGAAATGAAAGGAAGGAAACTTAGGAATCATATAATTGAATGAAATGGAATTCTTCTGTGATGAAAATGAAGGTTGTAATGAATCACAATACACAAATACACAATGCAGAATTAATCTTGAGGTTTCTTCTTTAGAGGCTTTTGTTTGTCATAGAACTAGACGAGGATATAGAAAAAAAAACATAGTTAAAAATCAACTCAAATCAAATCAAAAGGAGTTTGTTCATAACTTTGATGAGTTTGCAAGTGGATATATCCATTCCGACATGGTGTTCGGCTGTCGAAACAACTTGAGTCGAGTAATTCCTCCTAATTCACATTCTCAACTTCCTCACTTGTGGCTTTCATTACTCCATGATTTCAAGTCAGCGTGTGAATGACTGCTTAGAGATTAACTGAAAGACAACACAATATAATCAATATCATAAATCTTGCTTCATTTTTCTTTCTTTCTTTTAAGGAAAACTTTGGTTCACTGTGGCTGTGCCTTTCTTCTCAAAGCAACTATCCAATTTCTGATAAGTGGCGGACAGAGTGGGAGAGCAGCAAACGCAGAGCCAAAATGAAAACTCCACTTTATTAGTTCATTCCCTTTCAAAATGTATTTATGTTATACTCTCCCCCTCACTCCCCATTTCATCTCCGAAACCTCCTTATAACTCACCCCCTAAATTCAAATGGCCACCTCCGGTAACCCCTTCTGGTACCACTTACTATTCGGCCGGTGGTTCTCTGTCTTCGCTTCCATTCTCATCATGTCCGTCTCTGGCGCCACCTACATGTTTGGCCTCTACTCATCCCACATCAAATCCTCCTTGGCCTACGACCAAACCACCCTCAATTTGCTCAGCTTCTTCAAGGACTTGGGCGCAAATATCGGCGTCATCAGCGGTCTCGTCAACGAGGTCGCTCCCGCCTGGGTGGTTCTTCTGATTGGCGCCGTCATGAACCTTTTTGGCTACACCATGATTTGGCTAGCCGTAACCAATCGGATTCCCAAGCCCCAAATATGGCATATGTGTCTCTACATTTGCATCGGAGCTAACTCTCAGACCTTTGCAAACACAGCGGCTCTTATCACCTGCGTCAAAAACTTCCCGGAAAGTCGTGGTAGCATTTTGGGGCTCTTTAAGGGATTCGTCGGCTTAAGCGGCGCCATTTTGTCTCAGCTTTTTCATGCGTTTTATGGCAACAATTCAAAATCTCTTATTTTCTTAATTGCTTGGCTTCCTTCAGCCGTCTCTGTTATCCTTCACCGTTTCGTTCGCATCATTAAGGATCTACGACAGCCCAACGAGCTTAAAGTTTTTTACCATGTCCTTTATATTTCTCTCGGCCTTGCTGGGTCGTTAATGGTTTTTATTATTTTACAAAATCGTCTCCGATTTCAACAAATACATTACGTCGGAAGTGCCATCGTTGTCATTGTTTTGCTTTTACTGCCTCTGGCCATCGTTTTCAGAGAGGAATTGAGAATTTGGAGGAGTAAAATCAAAAACCCAATTCCACAATTGGAGTTAGCATCTCAACTACCGCCACCTCCACTAACCTCGGCGGTGCCACCGGCACCGCCGAACCCACCGTCGGACTCCTGCTTTAAAAACATGTTTAACCCTCCAAACAGAGGAGAAGACTACACAATCCCACAAGCCATTTTCAGTATCGATATGATAATTCTTTTTATCGCCACAATTTGTGGTGTCGGTGGAACATTGACGGCGATCGACAATTTGGGCCAAATCGGAGAGTCATTGCGGTACCCATCTCACAGTACCACCACATTCATCTCTCTAGTCAGCATATGGAACTACCTCGGCCGTGTAGTCTCCGGATTCGTATCGGAATATTTCTGGAAAAAGTACAAAGTCCCACGTCCTCTATTTCTCTTCGTGACGCTTATTCTGTCCTGCATCGGTCATCTTCTAATAGTATTCGGAGTTCCGAATTCATTGTATTTTTCTTCAATCATAATCGGGTTCTGCTTCGGCGCACAGTGGCCATTGATCTTTGCAATCATATCGGAGATTTTCGGGTTGAAGTACTACGCGACTTTGTACAATATGGGTGGAGCGGCGAGTCCGATTGGGGCGTATATCATGAACGTGAGAGTGGCAGGTCATTTGTACGACATGGAGGCAGAGCGACAGATGGAGGCGGCGGGGAGACTAAGAAAAGAAGGGGAGGATTTGAGTTGCTTGGGAGTGGAATGTTACAAAAAGGCGTTTCTTATAATCACAGGGTCGACGGTGTTTGGGGGACTTGTTTCGCTGATTTTGGTGGTTAGGACATGGAAGTTTTATAAAGATGATATTTACAGGAGGTTCAAGGAGAAGGAAGGTGAAGACATCGAAATGAAAATGGCCGCTCCGACCAATAATTCGTTGACGGCGGCGAAAACTGTATCTGCTTAGTTACCTTTTTTTTTTTAATTTATTTCATATCATTACGGATATGATGCGAAGCAACGGTGTGTGTTCTGTTTTGGTTTTGTGCATATAAGATAGATATTAGTTTATGTTTAAGTAATTTGACGTTAATAAAAGCACTTTGAGTGTATATTAGCAAACTAAAACTCTAAAACAAACTTCTTACTTTCTAAAATACCATCGAGAAACTACAAGTCTACAACTAAACTAACGTTACTCAAATTAGATTAATTCTCTTCTACTTTCCTATTAATATGATGGAATTCAAAAGGCAATCTACGTGAGGAATCAAATAATTTTGTAAATATGGTATGGTTGATCATTGATAGGCATCACTTTCTCACTTTAAAACATGCACATTAGAAATTGGCACTTTGGTGCGTTTGTTTTAACAAACTGTTTAGACATTTTGTGTACCATGGAAAGAAAAATATGATGAAGTTAGAGAATTTAAGGAAATCAAAAGGTTGCTTTGGTATCAACTTTTTCAATTCACCACAAGAATGAGAACCATTTAACTATTTAAGTAGTGCCAATAATAGAGAAGATGAAATGACTATACAGCTTTATCTATCAATCCTCTACAATAATTATGCAAAAAACAGTGTTTTATTATACGTTTTCACTTTTTATCGATTCAAATATGGTTTAGTTGATAATAATATTAATTATCATCTTAAAAGAAATACACGGAGACTTATAAATCTCATATATATATAAAATATAAAGTGCTTACAATATATTTATCATATAAGGAGCTTGATCTAAAAGAATATGTTAATGTATTTTAAGGATATTCAATAGTTCTTATTGAAAATTGTACCAAGACAAAATTGAAGATATTCATGTCATCTTTTTTTGCATAGTAAACATCGTTGTTTATGTTGTAAATATTTGTTTTTCCACTAATCATTATTGAACACAATTTATGGTAATTGGAAAAAGAAAATTACTCATACAAAATATAAAGAGTAGATTTGTACATATTGTGAGGAGTGCGAACAAAATTTTACATTGCTTAAGGAAAGGAGTGATAACAAGTGTTTATATATATAAGTATGGATAGCTATCGCTATTGATATGAAGTCTTTATATATGTTTAAAATATAATATAATTGTGAAGATATTTGGAAGGTCTATTGTCTTTAAAGTAGATAATATCATATCATTTTGTAAAAACATTGAAAGATCATTTGTCTTTAACAAGTGACATTACCGCATTGGTCCAAAGAATTTAATATTATTATGGAGATATTTGAATGGTTTATTGTGGTAACATATACTACTTTTACTAGCATTAAAGGTCATCGTAAACAAAGTTCTTAATCTTTCTACTATCCATTAAGAATTCAAATATTAAAATTTTTGTTTTACAAAGAGGTGAAAAAAAAAGAAGAGGAATTTGCAGATTGCACCTTTATCTTCTTGCTATTTAATATGTAATCCATCGTTTTACCCAACCTTCTTCAACGCGAGAGGTCGTTTGATGATGATTTTTGGCGGCGACGTTTATTTGCTGTCTATGGATATTCCTATGGATTATGTGATGGGGTTTTAAGCCTAGAAAACGCGGCTGAAACTTCCTCATCTTCCTTCCTCATCTTCTCTCCACTCCATTCAATCTCTTCACGATTATCCGCATCTTTTCCCTTTCACCCTTTCTTACTACTCACCTGCTTTCTCAATCCAAGAACAAGCAGCAACCCCATCAACTCCGCCCACCCAATTATGTCCAAAAAAGGGCTTGGCGGTGGAGCTGCGCTTTCAAAGGACGCGCCTTGGAGGGCCTCCGGAAAACCCATTCCCAAAATCCATCATGCTCCTCTGCTCCGCATTTCCCAGTCTCCCTTTTCCGATTACGCTCTCGCTGTAATGAAGGCAAGCCCTCTCATTCTTTTTCCTTTTTCCGTCTTTTCTCACTGGGTTTTTGTTTGATTCTTTTCTTGATTTTCCGGGATTTCTTAATTTTGTTTTTGCAGCATCCTGATCCGATTGGAAGTGGGTTGGCTACGGATGCCGTTTTGGAAGCGGCTGGGCCTGATTGTATTGTGCCTGGACAATCCGCACCCGTTAAATTGCTTGGTCTCAAGGTACTGTTTCTTCTATTCCATCTTTTCTTTGTTGTAACCTTTGTTTGATTTTCCTGGCACTACTTGAATTTTCAATTTCTTAGGTTTGTTTTCTCGAATTCAGCGTGTTTGCATTTGGGTAATTGGCTTTGCTAATTGCTTCTACATTGTTGTGATGGTTTCGAATTACCAGTAAATGAATTATGTATTGCTGCTAACTTTTGGATGGTGAATTTGCTTGAAAATGTGTTGAAATTGGACACTTACCTTTAGAATGCTTTAGGGAGAAGCAGTGGATGAAGTGAAAATCCTTTATTCAGTATCTTCTGGGTACTGTACAAACGTAGTTAAAGAGTAGAAGAACAAATTCTAATGCGAACAACTTATTAACTAGACCAATTTAGTCATAAAATTGTGTGTAAATTTGTACAAACTGACGACTTCAGTAACAAACTGATGGTGCGTGTGATTTTTGAGGTAACTAAACACTTCTTCATTTAGTTGTTTCGGAGAAACTACTAGTTCACAGTTCTTCGAAGGATCTTAAACTCTTATTTGATATCGGTATTCTAAGTGAGTTGTTTGAGCTCTTGTATGTTTGAAGTAAGAGGCAATGCAATCTATATTATCATTATCAATGCAGTTTGTGTATGAGTTGAGTCATTGATTATTGTTTTTATGCTATCAGAAAAATGTTAAAGACGCTATGGCTTTAATTGTAGGGTGGATGCCAGTTGTACTTCTTTATCATTGCTAAATTGAAACAATATTTTGAGCTTAGGATAACTCTTTTGCTGTATATTTTAGTCTTATTTTGCCACTTGTGGACAGGTATGGCCCATTGATGTCGATCTGAAGGTTCTTGAGCCTGTTGGCCGTGAGCTTAAATTACTTGGAAAGGTAAATGGGAACAATTCTATATCTGTGTTTCGTAAAATTTTTCTTTTTTCCTTGCATGTAGGTGTTTTAGTGCTTGGAAGTATATATATTGGTTTTACTTTCAAAAAAACTCATCGTCTCCCAACCCAGACGTGGAGCTGTTCTTGGGTGGGCAAAACATCCTAAAAAATTAACACGACCATAGGAGTGATTCATGTTCAATAATCCAGTTATAAAAAGAACAAAGGAAGTAATTTGTCTGTATTGAAATCATGTCTATCGTGTTTTAAACTGATCAATCCGCATTGTAGAAACATGAAATCAGGACAAGTTTTTTTTATCCATAATGCAGATATTCACCTTTACAGATTTTGGGTGAAGTAGGATGTAGTTCTCCTATTCTTATTATTGGCCCTTCTATATGCAAAAACATGATCTTGGAGTTGAAACAATATAGACACAAATTTCAATATTTTAGTTTTAGCCTTGAGACATTGAGGAATCTCACCAGCAATTTTTTTTTTTTTTTTTGTAATTTTTAAATTATTGTCACTATTCTCATTCTTCTGTTGTTTTTCTTTCCTCTGAAGTTTATGGATGATGCGGTGAGCCTCATGAACAAGTCGTTCATTGATCGCTAGACATGGCAGTTTCAATCGATGATGAAAAGTTGCATAGAGGCTGCAATTTTTGCTGGCTCTGTGAGTGGCAACTTATCCACCGGAACTGTCTTTTGATAATTTCCTCTCTTGCTACTAAATCTTCTCATGTAAAAACAGTCTCTGGCCTCTAGAAGCGGTTTCATTACTCCCGTTTCTGTGGCTTTTCATTGTGACATTTAATAGTGAAGTGCCTTGTAAGGGTTTTCTATGGGGTTTTGATTGATAAAGGTTATTGTGTAAAATAAGCATTAATTAATGGTTCATACCCAATTTTCACCCTCGTTACTCAAGTCTCTACCGAAACACAATTGGTTCCTGTTTGTACACCATGGTTTTTACAGCAACGAATGCAATAATATTCAACATTTTGGTTATGGTCATAATGTTAATGATATAGGGACTACTGCACATTGTGTGATTTTAGTTTAGGGATTTTACAAATATAGTGAAATGTATAGTTGCAAAAGACGACCAATCTACCATTCTGTAAAGACTGCGTATATATTTGTTATATAACTCATTTGTACACAAATTCAAACTTCTCAACTATAGGTTTTAGAATCTGCATTTTAGAAAAGGATAACGAGATTTTATGTTCTAATTTCATTGAGAAAAACATAGAAAGAATGAGCATAACCCCCTCTATCAACTCATTTCTGTTTCCGTTGCTCGCTGACGCTTCCATGACCTCCATCTTTCAAAATTGATCTGTTGCTGAATAATACATCAATATCTGAACATTAAATTTTGAAGTTGTGGATATTCTAAACAATCTAAGGATAATGCAAAAAAGTGATGATGAAACTTTGGTTCCTACTTGAATGGCCAAATTGGGTATGGTCTCAGAACAGATTCATGTAATCCAAATGGTAAGTGGTGGGGTAGGCCTTGTATTGGAGTCTCTATCTATTGATCCACGTTGGATTTTCTGGTCACCTTCCAAAAGAAGTGTTTTTCCCTGCACTTTTATGCAAACTTGCTTCCTGTATAAATTCAACATGACAGCTTACAGTAAGGATCAAAAATGGCCAATCAATCAGCTCTTCAAACCGAAAGACTGCGCAGAGGACCTTGGCTTGAAGCAGAAGATAGGCAGCTCACCATATTTGTAACTCGTATGGGGGAGAGAAAATGGGACTTGATTGCCAAAGCTTCTGGTATGACTCTTTTTTCTTATTTCTACATTTCTATGGTATTGTCTACTCTAGGCAATACGGTTTTAACCGTATGATATGTTCAACCAATCACCTATGCTTTTTTTTTTTTGGCAAGTGTTTGACAATGTACTTGGAAAAAGTATTCTGTTAATACAGTTTCTGTTTGTTTTTGGTCATCAGTCAAGTTTTCTGTTTTGATTTAATTTTGTTGGCCAATATTTGTTGTTTTATTTGCAGGTCTTGAGAGAAGTGGGAAAAGCTGCAGATTTAGATGGCTAAACTATCTCCGCCCCAATCTTAAACGAGATCGTATAAATTCCGAGGAGGAAGAAATCATTCTGAAACTTCATAAGAAATGGGGTAACAAGTAAGGACTGAAAAGCTCTCATCTTAACATGTGGGGTGATACAAAATTTGGAACTTTATTGCTCTATCAGTATGATTATGTCCCAATTCATCTTCTTATAGATGGTCGAGAATTGCACAATGGCTTCCAGGAAGAACTGATAATGAGATCAAGAACTACTGGAGAAGCCATTTGAGAAAGAAGTTCCCAATTCAACTAGAAGGTTCAAGGAAAACTCTTGTTTAGTTATTGATATCTCAACCACATATAATACTCTCTTAATGGATTTGTTGAAAGTTCCTTCTATGCTTGTGTAGGGAACAAAGTAGAACATGGGAAACAGGAAAAAGTCTCATTGAAGAAATGTGGCCTACTAGGAAGTCCAAATAGGCATGATCATAATGAAAGGAAAGACATTCCATTCTGCAATATTTCCTGCAATCATTTTGATTTCGGGTTCTCAAACTTTGAAATCACAAGCTCGCCTTATGAAATTCGTGTATCTAATTGGATTTCACATCAGTTGAAAAATGGGAAGCCGGAAGTAATTGATCATCATGAAGATTGCAACAGTTTAGACTTCTGTTTTTGTTATCCAAATATGAACTTTGCAGAAAGAGATGATCTGACAGATCATTTTTGGGACTCCTTGGCTTCTCTTTGGGATATGGAGTAGTAGAGAATTATATGCAATCTAGTTCTAATGTAAATCAAGTGAAAAAATACATATGTAAACAAAATGTTGATATTATAAAGAAGTTAACATGCACTTGGATTTGTCTTTCATATTATATACACATATATACATATAAATGTTGTACTAAAATCTATGCATAGATCAGGATAAATAATTCCAAATTTGGGAAGCTTTAAGAACTGATCATAAAGCAGAATAGATAATATATATCTCATAACTCAATTGTTTTGTGGATTATTATGTTGTTGGGGAGTGATGCAAGGTGTTGGTGGATGTCAAAGAATCTCCCATTAATATCTGAATATCATTGCAAATTGCAAAAAGAGAAACCATTTTTTCTAAATCTTTTCTTGATTACGCAGCCAATTGTAACGCTTTGGTTTTTTTCAAAACAAAATCCGTTTTCAAAAGCTATTCCCCATTTGGTAATTTTTTAAAACTAGACTTTATAAATACTGCTTTTTAACTCTAAATTTCTTGTTTTGTAATATATTTTCTGATAATAATGTTCTACAAAACCAAGTGGACATTTGAAAACTTTTAAAAAATTGTTTTTGCTAATTAGGGTCAAGAAATATGTAAAACATTCAAAGAAATTTAGAGGAAATATCCTTAAATTTTAGATATGAAAAAAAGTATCCATGATTAGTTTTCAAAAACATGGTTTTTTTTAATATATCGATAGAAAGTAGATATGACAATTATAAAAAAATTAGAATTGAAAGAAGTATTTATCAGTCTAATTCTCAAAAACTAAATGGTTAAGGATTGAGACATATAAATAAATTGAATCCATTCTTATGAATAACTTCTCTTCCAGAGTTTTGTAGGCTTAAATTCATATTGAAATGTGATTTTAATAATATTGTAATTCATGACGTTTTCAGTACATTTTAGGTGTGTTTGCTAACATATTTAAATGTAGATTTTAATTCAAATTATTACTTAAAATGTGAACATAATATATAAATAATTATAAAAATAGTTGTGCTTATCAATTAGATATTAAGTTAATTTAAAAGAAGTTAAATGTGTGATGTCGAAAATCAACTAAACTATCATATATTTTCTCTGATAAATTTTGTATAATTATTCTTTTACCTTAATTATCGTATAAATTCAAATAAATTATTTTGCATAAAAGTGCTCATAGGTTACGGATCATGTGTCTTTTATTTTAAAATGTAATGAATCTATTTTATATTAAAGTAATTCTTGTGGATGGGACACTTTTTAATATATGAAGTGTATTAAAGATATAAAGTGTACGAACAATAATGTACCTAATTTTGAAAACTTATTTTGTCAAATAGGTTAAACATCGTCATATTACCTAAAATGTTAAATATTTATTATTAATAATACAATGTTGATAACTAAACCTATCCATTCTCCTTTTTTTAACTTTTCAAGGGAAAGATGTTCCTAAAATAAATAATTTAAAATTGGTACTTTAAAAATTAATAAAATTAAAAGAATGTGATTAAAGCAAATAATACCAAACATAGGAAAAGAAAAGGGTTGAATTAATGATAATGTTTTTGAGGTGAAAGGGGAAGATGACATTGTTTAAAACATCTCCTTTATGAGGGCAGCCAAAGTTAAGGCCAACAATAATATAATTATATTGTATTTAAGAACTTCTTGAACTTAATTAAGATTTAAAATATTTACAATTCTATATGTTCCAAGAATGAATCAAACCTAATTCTTATGGATGGAGGATTAGGCAGGTTTGACCTAACTCTAACTAATATAAACAACAAACAACATAGCAAAAAAGAGAGAGAGAGAGAGAGAGAAAAGCATTCATACATATTGTTAAGTTTAGAGACAGAGAAAAGAGAGGGAGAGTAGAAAAGCTAGAGATTCTTGAATAGAAAGCATTTTGAATATCTTGAATTTGTTTAATGATACTTTGAACTATATAACAAGTACAGCGTGTTGCAGTGGGTTTGAAGAGCAACTACCAAAATTTAATTTGTCGTTCTTATGCTATATTATATTTATGATTCTAGGGTTTAGAAAAATGCACTACCGTAAATTTTTCGAACACTAGAGACACCTTCACTCTGTATTCTATAACATCTTCATTAATAAAATAAAATTGTTTCTCTTTTATCTTGTGGACGTAGTAATATACTGTTAGCGAACCACGTAAATGAGTTGTTTGTTGATTCTCTATTATATATCTTACATTTTTGTATTATTTATTTGTCAATTTTGTAACATAAATTATATATTGAAATATAACTCTAAAAGACCTATTTATTTAGTAATAACACTGTACCAATTTATTTCCTTCTATACCATGTGTGCGCTTTTTTTATAAGCAACATATGTATCAAATTAATGTAAATCGTATATATTCTAAACTAAATCTAATTTGAATAAGTACACAATAACCATGTACTTAAAATTATTTTCATTTAAGTCAATTGTAAAAATGATAAATATTCTATTCTTAACCAAAACAGTTATATAAACTATTCTTAACCAAACCAACAAAAAGGATAATTCTATTCTTAACCAAAACACAGATAATATAAACTATTTTTAAACCAAAACAAAATTAATGATACAAAAACATTTTGTGAAAGAATAGAAAATTTTTAATTTCAAACCTATCTCCCTCAATTTAGACAATAATTTTCTTCCTTAAAAACCAAATCTTCTAAGTTAAAAACTCACCACCATCGATCACCACCTTTTGCAAGAAAACAAAATCTCTATAAATTTTTCCTCTTGTCAACTCGAATCTTTTTTTCTTTTGCAATTTTTTTGCATTCTGTTTTCGGGATAATGTTGAGGTTAAGCCAAAGTAGTTTTACATTGGCTTTCCTTACATTCCTAACGTCTACCCTGCTATGGGCATCTGTCATATCACACCAACTTCGTAAGTGCTTCGTTGAAGACTTAATAAAGCAAATATTACAAAAATAGTTAAATTTAATCTTTGCTTGTTTTTGATGATGTCAAATTTATAGAGGAGGAATGTGAGTTTGATTACATAGGAGGGAGCAATAAAGGGCCGACGAAATGGGGTGCAATCAAGAGAGAATGGGCCAACTGCAACTATGGCAAAATGCAATCTCCCATTGATCTATCAACCAAGACAATCCAAGTTGTTAATAGTATGGGTCAACTTAATAAAAGATACATTCCCTTCGGTGCCATCCTCAAGAATCGAGGCCACGATGTTTCGGTAGGAAAAAAAGAGACTAGTACATGTTAACTACCACTAATTTATACTCACAATTTAACATATATTTTATCAATAAACCGATCGATAATAATTGGCTTTAAACTATACACATCTAAATCAATGCTTAAAACTAAAATTTCAACTTTTTTTCCAAGGTAATGAATCAATATGTCTTTTTGTTGTATGATTTTGACCACTTATTATTGTATGTGGTTAATAATCTTTTTAAAATTTTGGTTTTATAACTTAGCTTATTAATTATATTAGAATGAAGATACTTAAAGTTAATATTTTCCCACTTAAAATATTATGATTTTAATAGGTTGGGTGGGAAGGAAATGCAGGATCAATTGAGATCAATGGTACACAATATTTTCTTAAACAAACTCATTGGCACTCTCCTTCCGAACATACTATCAATGGAAAAAGGTGATCAATATCTTTTCTCTCCTGACTTTTTCTAAATGTTGATATACATTTAATAATCTATTGAATAATGAATTTAGGTACGATTTAGAACTTCATGTGGTACATCAAAGTTCAAACCCAAATGCCAAGTATCCCCTTGCTGTTGTTTCCTTCTTGTACGAGATCGGTCCTCCTGATTCTTTCCTTTCAAAGGTAACCAATAATTATAAATATCAATAACTTCCTATATAATTGTTTTAATATGAATAAAAACAAAAAGGTGATATAAATTTTTTTCAAAGTAGAATATTAAATTAATGAAGAGTAAATGATATTGCAGGTGAGTAGAGAAATAAAGGAATTGAGCAATGGAAAAAAAGATCAGATGAAATTAGGAAGCATAAACCCTAATGAGATAAGAAGGGGTGGGATTAATTATTATCGATACATTGGCTCCCTCACTGTCCCTCCTTGTACTGAAGGTGTCATTTGGAGCATTAACAAACAGGTCTCTTTCTTCTTTCATTAATGCATGTAATCGAAGCATATATCAAAAAGTTATTAATTACTAAACATGAAATCTCTTTTAAATGGAATGATATATATCAGATAGGAACGGTCTCACAAGAACAAGTGATGCTTCTGAGATCGGTTGTTGAACATGTAAGTTCGATAAACTTCAAACTTTTCATCTTTTCCATTATAATTAAATCGACATATATATATATATATATATATATATATATATAATGGTTCGTCTTATTATAACTTTTAATATGTTGAACTGCAGTGTGCAGAGAAAAATGCAAGACCAATCCAACCACTTAATGGACGACAAGTAGTTCAACTCTACGATCCAAACCCATAACCCATTCCCAATTGAAACATATAGCCTATGTACTTTCTTGCATCAATCCTATGTACTTTCTTTGGGCTACTCTCCAGCCTGCTTGTAACCCCATTTTCATTTATAAATGAACCCATTCCCAATTGAAATATATAGTTCTCACTTCATTTATTTATTTACTTATTTGTTATTCCAATAATTGAGGCTTTAATTCTTTTCTACATTTATTTATTATATATTCTATTTTATTTTTATCATTTTTAATTATGCCAAAGTTAACTTAACAGTTGTACTGTTTTTTTTTTTATTTTCCTTCATTTTAATTCTCAAACAACAACATTCTTACTATTATTTACCATTTTAATGTCTTTATTTTTCTTTAAATTATATGACTTAGGTTTAAAAAATATACTCATCTACAATCAAAACATGTTCATGTTATAAATATTATAATTATATAGATGTTCATTAATTACAAATTTTCATTCCTTATACCCTCTTACTAATCACATATTAATAGCAATATTTTTTTAAGCAATCTCAATATAGTAAATAGGTAATGCATAATAGTTCATGTTATATAAATATAAGTTACAATTATACAAGACATTCAGTGAAGAACTAGATTTGTTAGGTTGAATATCCTTACGAATCTCGTACTGTTGTAAGTTTACGTTAAAAATATATTAAGCTTACGAAAAGTATTGTAATTGGTAAAAAACAATTAAAAAAATAATAATATCATATTTTTAGTCTTTAACTTTGTCTAGCTTATTTATTATATTACGATTAATTGAACATATATACCAAATGGGACTACACAAACACTACATTTTTATGTGACCCAATAATGTAACATAAATATACCAAATCTTTCTATGGTTGGTTTCATGTGAATAAATATGATTTTTTAATTTGACCTTGACTCCCAATTAGAGAAAGAGTCAAAATTGTTAAGCTATTATATATATCATTTTTAAACATTGTTAATATCAAGCTTTGTTTTGTTTGATCACCTAAACCCAACCAAAAAGCCTCCCCATCATGTCTCTTCTAGTAATCAGTCCTCTTTTTTCCTCTTCATAAAAGCAAAACAGAAGTACTACATTTTGAATAATTAACAAGAAAAAACCAGAAACTAAAATTATTGTTGTAATAAATAATACACTTAACCACTTGAATAGAGTTACAACATTTAATTTCATGAATGAATATATCTTTTCATAAATAGCCAACTTGAAGAAAATCAGTTATGACTATTCAAATGGGAGTTTATAAATATGTAACTTCTTCTTTAAACTGCAATATCTCAGAACTTTCTCAAACTAGCACTTCTCTTAGAATGATTTAGTATATGTATAAATACACATACCCTTAGAATTATTTTCTTAAAGATATTAGGTTTTAATAATTATACCAACTTCTTTATACTTGTAATAATTAACTTTTTGAAACGCTACCGAACTTGAAACGAAAATTCCAAAGTATTGAATATTTATGAGAGCCATCTTTTAGGTTTTTCAATTGAGCCATACAAAAACAAGCAGACAATTTTTTTAAAAAAGACCGGACATGAACAAGAACAAAGTAATTGATACCAAACCCATTTCACTTGGACAATAAACCTTTATTTATTAAAAAATAAACCTTCAAGAAATAATTGTTAATTAATAACTCTCTCCACCATCGCCACCTTTGCAAGAAACCCTACACGAAACTCAACCCCCTTCTCCAAAATCCCTATAAATTCCTCTGTCTATGATTCACCATCTTCTCAATAATCCGAGATTTTTTTATCTCGATTACTACGTTCAATCTTTTGCAACTTCAATTTTCTTTGATAATGGTGACACTAAATCAAAGAGCTTGTGCTTTGGTCTTCTTCATCTTTATCCTAACCTCTGCCATAGCGCAAGAAGTTGGTAAGTCGTTATACGTTATAACCTAGTTCAAGACGGAAAAAAGACTAGAATTTATTTGTATTATAATAAGATCATGTTTTCAAATTATTTAACTTTTTTTTGTTTTTTGTTTTTTATGATGGGAATTTGTAGAGGATGAAAGTGAGTTTGATTACAGAAAAGGGAGCAAGAAAGGGCCAAGTAAATGGGGAGATATTAAGAGAGAATGGGAGAAGTGCAAGAATGGCAACATGCAATCTCCTATTGATTTGTCAAACAAGAGAGTCAAAGTTGTCAAAAGTTTAGGTCAACTTAAAAACAAATACAAACCCTCCATTGCTATTATCAAGAATCGAGGCCATGATATTTCGGTAACATTTACATCAATGCAAGTTATGAGTTTTCAATTTTTGATTTTTAGTACGAGAGCATAAGGAATTTGAACTCTTTTCAATTCTGTCAATTACTGATATAAGAAATATTAAAAACATTTTAATTTATTCACTTTTAGTAGCTTGACCAACTCAGTTAATGATCATCATTTTTCGATATATATATTATAGCAATTTATCTCATAATTCATTATTTGTATGTGTGTGAAAGATTGGAGGTATATTGGTAAGTAATAAATAGAAGTATGATAAATGACTAAAAGGTTAAAAGGGGTTTAATTCGTAATGTGTGGTCACCTACCAACTAGGATTTTATCTTAGGAGTTTTCTTTACCCTAAATATTGTAGGAATTAGGATTAGATGTTTTGTAAAATTAATCGAGCAGTCTCTAAACTAGTATCATGCACACAAATTTCAAAAAAAAAACAGAAACCAAAAGATGTATAAGAAAGATGGTATGTATTTGACATTGTTGTTATATTGGAAGAATTGAGTGGGTTTAGGGAGTAATGAGGATTTGAAAACTAACCAAAGCAAAAAATCTCAACTTTATCGATAGTTTTTTTTTCCAAAAAATTTAAAAATAAAATTATTATCATATAAGAATTTTATTAATTGAGTTAATCCAAGTTTTAAAAACCACTCCTTCAAAGAAAGTTTAAAACCATGTTAGAACAAATACATATTAATAGCAAATAAAAACTTAGTTCAACTATCATTTGTATACACGTTAAGACAAGAGATTCCGGATTCAATCTTCAAATACAAACTTGTATGAAATAAAGAAAAGATACGTATTATCAAATTATTATGAGGGTGTAAATACCTGCTCCACTGTCTTTCTACCTGTTCTTGCCTTTCAGGCTCAAACCATTTGTCAAATAAATTAAACATTTGCTAATGTTATGTTGTCTATCGCATCACAAATATGCATAAGGAATCGCCGTCGTTCCACATTGATTACATATTTCCTTTATTGAGGAATGGACTCGCCAACTAATTAAGAAATATTTAAACAACTTACCATAAAATTAGGCCTCACTAATCAACCACATCCAAATCAATGTTTCATCTTGTCAAAGGTAATCAATCTAGAATTTAGGGTTGTTTATTTATCTTTTGGTGATCTGGTTTGAGTTGACTTCATGTTGTACTTTATCATTAGTTTTTTTACTTAAGTCCCTCTTAAGGAGAATTATTGTTAAAATTGTAAAACTATTTGAAAAATATTTATAAAATATATAAAAAAAAAAATTAATTTTATTTCAATTATAGACATGAAATTAAATCTTAATGGTTGAATAGGTTAAGTGGGAGGAAGATGCTGGATCAATCGAGATTAATGGCACAGAGTATCTTCTTCAGCAAGCTCATTGGCATTCTCCTTCTGAACATACTCTTAATGGAAGGAGGTCACTCTCTTTTTTCTCCAACTTTTTTCAAACGAAAATTATTAATATTTATCCTCGAATTCCTAATGAAAAAATAAAAGCTTTGAGTTGAATTTTTATCTTGTTATTAGAGTTTGATAAGATTACAATTTCACCCTAAAATATGAGTGTAATATTTAAAAATTAAACAAAAAACTACACACAAATTTCTAGATCATGAAAGATAGAATTTCTTTTCCTAGATGAATATGAAACAGGAGGTAATTAAATAAAACTATTCTCACTTTCAAATTAACGAGTTCTTTATCTAATTATTGTTATTAATTTAATGAATATAGTTACGATTTAGAGGTTCATTTGGTTCATCAAAGTTCAAACCCAAATGCCAAATATCCGATAGCTGTTGTTGGCTTTTTCTACAAGATTGGCCGTCCTGACTCTTTTCTCTCCAAGGTAAACCAATAATCCATTCATTCATAACTTAATTACTTCAATAACTTAATTAGTAAAAGGCCTTTGTTTGACAAATCGGTTTCATTTTTTGTTTCTAAGCTTGTGTTTGCTTCCTTCCATTTTGTCAATTAACATTCTTTCCTTTCTTTACAAAACAGAAACTACTTTCTTCCTTTCTTTTCAAATTTATAAATTTAATCTTCAAAAGCAACAAAAACGAAATCAAATGATTATTGAAGGAGACGGAAGTTTTTTAACAGATTATAAATTTAACACATGTGGTAATTAGAAGACTAACAAAATGGTATTGAAATGTTTAGCTTACCAGAAAAATAAAGGCATTGAATGAAAAAAAAGAGATAAAAGCAGGAATCATAAACCCAAGATGGATAAAAAATGGTGGAATGAAGTATTACAGATACATTGGCTCCCTCACTGTCCCTCCTTGTACTGAAGGTGTCATTTGGAACATTAACAAAAAGGTATCATTCTAATTTCTTTCTTTCTTTCTTTCTTTATTGTTCCAGCAATATCAACTAAAATTCTGATCATGGGGAAGGATTTTCTTTTCTTCCATATAAGTAATTCTTTGTTTATGTAATGATATTCAGATAGGAACAGTCTCAGGGAAACAAGTGAAGCTTCTTAGATCGGCTGTTCATGATGTAAGTTTTCATTGAGTTTTAAACGTCCTTTCATCATCTATTTCGTCTACATGTCGGTTTTTATTGTTACTCATTTTTGTTTTATCTTATCATGAATTTGTAGTCTGCAGAAAAGAATGCCAGACCAATCCAACCACATAATGGACGACATGTCGTTCTCTACGACCCAAACCCAACCCACACACTCAACTGATCAAATTTATAGTTCACTTACAATTTAATTAATTATTTTTCATTTTATTTATCATGTATTCTCTCATTTTTGTCCTCAACTTATAATAATAGTGTGTTGCTATACAATCTTTTTTTCCATTACATATTAATAAATTTTAACAACATTGAAAATAGGAATATCTCACCAACAGTACTCTTATGTTACCACAATCATATCCTAAGAACATAATGAAAAATACTAATTGGAGAACACGATTAGAACCTATTAAACAAATCTCAAAGTATGGACCAAATTAATATTTTATCTTTTATTTAAACCAATTTCATAAACAAATAAATAAAATTGTTGGGATGATTTTTAAAAAAGTTATTTTAGATTATTATTAATATGAATAATAAAGGAATAAAGCCCACATTTTTACTGTTTTTATTATATTCATTGCGTTTCGAAGACATGGACCAACCTAGGCAACAAGAAGACTTTATTAATATTTAATGTTATTTAAAAAATATCGTTCAGCAAACAATTATAAAAGAAATAATTTATATCTACTCCCCAACAGTAAACATAAATCACTTCTCATCTTCCCAAAATAAATAAAGCTGTCTATATTTATTACTTAATAATAAAGATAGCTTTGTTAAGAAAAAGTTTGTGTATGTTTATGTGGATCAACTGAACAAATCCAATCCAGAAACCTATTAAAAGTAAATTTGGAGTTTGGGTTTAAAAAAAAAATATAAACCGAAGAACTAAAGTTTGGAGGTATGGAATTGAAAGGAGGAATTAGGTTTGGGTTTGGTAGAATTATGGGAAAATAATAATTATATTACATGATTTTTAGTAAGAGTTTTTTTTTCCTCGATAAATCCTTCGTTAATTACATATAATCTATCGATTATTTAAATTTGTTTATGTCATATTCTTAATAGTAACGTAACTAAAAACAGTATGAAACAAAAGAAAGAAAAAAGAAACAAGTGTGTACGTAGTTCTTGAAAAAAAAAAGTTTTTTTTTCTTTTTAATAAAAAGACAAAAAGAACAAAGATTAGTGGATTTTTTTCTAAAGTTGCCATTATTATTTAGAATGAAGTTTACACGTTTATATTGATTTAAGGTTTGTTTGGTAGGAAACTTAAATTCAATATTATGTTATGAAATTGATTCAACTCAAGGAATATTGTCTAAATTCTATTTTTAAAAAAACTATTAATATAAGATTTGATCCAAACTGCGTAAATTCGAAAATTAACATTTCTATTTTAATGTTTTTTAATTTATCCAAATTTTCGAATTCACAATTTCAAAAGGAATAAATATATTACATACTAGACAATGACAAATATATTGCATATATTTTATGTGATAATACAACTTAATAATTAATTATACAAAATTTTCAACATATCACAAGTTCATAATAATTTATTAGTAAGCATTTATTCCATTTTATTAGCAGAAGCTAAATTTGAATACATTAATTTAAGAGGCTAAGTTATTTAGGTAATTATAGTGGATATCAATTTTAGGAATAATAATGAAATACATAGTCATACTTAAGAAAAGAAGAAAGAAAATGACAATGCTTTTTTATCTATTATGAACCCTACTTCTCTACAGTTGCGGATGAACTAAATTACTTTTAAAATTATTGTTGCCAACAATTATTGATTAAAAAAGCTAATTGAATACTCACTTCTTCAATTCCAACTACCTAATTGAAAGAAGTTAATTAATTCATTAAATTCACAATGGGTAAAAATATTAAATCATTCTGATCGACCGGTAAGAAATAATAAGCCCAGTTAAACGATATTAATTCACATAGCTTTTCTTTTGAGAGTTTGTGTTGGAATGTCTTGAATATGTTATTTAGTGCTTTCATTTTTTTTTCGTATTTATATTATTTATGATTCAAACCCTATAATTTCAAGAAGTATTATATAAGCTCTCTAACCTTAAAATACGTCTCCAATCTAAAATATGAATTATTTTTTCTCTACCCATAGTCTTAGCTAACTCACTATTAGTAAATTCATGTAAATTTGTTTTACGTTTTCAATCTATCCTTAATTGTTTATCCCGTAAAAATCGAAATTTTGATCCTCATCATATATTTGCAAATTGTTGTACTAAAATACAATATCTGTAAATTAAAAGTTTAACCATCTTAAAATCGATGCATGTGATAAAAGGTGCATATAAGGGGGTATAATAGATTTCACACACTTTCATACACAACAAAGTAGTATATAAAGGGTTCATTGGGTACATTTATTTTCCAACCGAAACCCAAATCTTAAAATTGCTCTCTGATCTTTTTCTCCAAATTGTTAGGGAGCATAGCCCTCAAAAAAGAAATGGAAACCCTAAAAAAACAAACCCATCTCCTCATTTTAGCAATGTTTTGCATGGTTTGGTTATCATTGTTATCAAAAACAGTGAAGGGTGACGAAAAGTTCAATTATGATCCATGCAGTAAGAAAGGGCCTAAGTATTGGGGAGAACTAAAGAAAGAATGGGAAATTTGTAAGAAAGGAAAAATTCAATCTCCTATTGCTTTGTCAAAGTGGACTGCAGATTATTATTACGAAGCCTTCAGTGATCTCACCATTGACCATATACCTGCTAAAGCATATCTCAACAATGATGGCCATGAAATTATTGTAAGCATATATGTTTGTTTAAGTACTAGGTTTACTTTGTATTATTTATTTACATGCATGGTTTTATTTATTTAAGAAAAAAATAATGGATGAACAAATGTAGGTAGATTGGAGTACAGGAAATGCTGGATCGATAAAGATAAACAACATGGATTACCAACTTCAAAATTTCCATTGGCATCATCCTTCTGAGCATACCCTAGATGGCAAAACGTCCTCTCTCCTTCTCCCTCTCTACAATCATTTCTTTTTTATTTAATAGCATGATTATTTGAAGTAACAAGATTGATGAAAACATTAATTTATTAGGTACCCTTTGGAGCTTCATATGGTACATATGAACATTGCAACCAACGACAAAGCTGTTGTTGGCGTCGTGTTCGAATATGGTCGACCTGATCCATTCATCTCTCTGGTAAATAAATTTAATTTCATCAATATCTTTAACTAATCGAACCTAAATCACCATAACCAAATGATAATATATTTAACATCTATTATATTTCTTGAGGATAGAGGTATAAATTTCCTCTATATCCCCAGTGTTAGTATTAAAACAAAAACAAAAAATCCGAACTGATCATTATTAGACGACAAAATCTTAAGTCATAAATTTATTTATGTTCAATATGATACTGACAATAGTTTATTCTTTCTAACTCGTTTTTAATTAAATCTCTCCCTGTATTATGTAGTTGAAAAGTACATTCTTCAATCACAATATGAAAATAAACACAAGATTACGGAAACCACAATTTTTTCAAAAATTTTGCCTAATGTTTGTTTTTAAGATGGTGTAGAGAGAAGATAGCAAAGCATAGAAGTTTGAGTGGAAGCAATGTTTATAAATTTTATTTTAAAAATTCAATTAAAATATAATCCAACATAACCTTAGTTTTTAGTTTCGGGTTTTAGAATTAAGTGAGTTTAGTCATCCACTGATAATGAATGTTTAAAAAAAGAAATCAAAATTTTTCCCTTAGAAAAAGTCGTTTGCCTTGAAAAACTTGATTTTCTATTTTTTGAAATTTTAGCTTAAAATTCAACTGTTTAATTAATTAAGAAAGATAAAGAAAACAAGCAAAAAAATTTCAAAAATAAAATCTAAATGGTAATTACTATCAAATGCAAGGAAGCCATGTGTTACGAATTAATTAATGGTTATATTGGCATTTAATTTACTTTCTCAATTAATATTTATTTTGGTCTTCTACTAATTTTATCAAACTCACAACGAAAGGAAATTTAAAATTGATATAATATATTTAAATTGAGCAAAACTTCAGTACAAGAATAAGTTTTTGGATTGATATCAGTGTGCTTTAACAAGTAATAGATTGATTGAACTTCTAGTTATCAGTACTTAGATAATTAGTAGAGAAATTTGATGGAATTAATATTATTTAAATTGGTAAAAAAAAAAAAGGATAATTAAGTTGGGGTTTTGTTTTGTTTTTGTATATCAGATAGAAAAAGATATAAAAGATTTAGATTCTGAAGAAGATAAGAAATATCTTGAAAAAATGGATCCTAGAATAGCAATGGTTGATGGGATCAGAAAATACTTCAGATATATTGGATCACTCACCACACCTCCTTGTACTGAAGGTGTCATTTGGAGCGTCATGGAAAAGGTTCAAAATTAATTCCTCTTAATTTAATAATTTATCATTATTTGCCCTTAACTTTAATCACTTTCTGATTTTAATCTCTTATTAATTAATATTGTTATTATTCATTAATTTAAAGGTACAAACTGTCTCGCCCGATCAAGTCAAGATTCTTAAAGATGCTGTCAAAGAAGTAAGTTTATTTTAACCCATGATAAGATCCAAAAGAAAATGGTGAAAAAAATAGCATTGTGTAATTTTGTATAATTCAATTTGGTTATGATATTATTGAAAACGAATGGCAGGAGAAGAATGCGAGACCATTGCAAAAGGTTAATGGAAGAGAGGTCTTCTACTTTGACCCATCCTCACGGGGAAGCGTAGCAGCCGAGTAGACAATGTCCTTTTGGCCAATAATAAACTGCTACGTATTACCTTAAATTTATATGTTTTGGAAAATAAAAGGGTCAAAGCTGTAGTGGTGTGGTTGTTTTAGTTGGAAGTTTGTTCAAATCTTTTGTTTAATAATGTTTCTAAAATTTATCAACAATGGACCGTAGTAGCGTGACTGTCTTCCCAAAAAAATAACAAAGTGTCTATGTACTTTTTATTTATTTTGTTTAATAATATGGATTAAAGTAAAATCGGATATTTAAATCTCACTTGGTGGAACCTGCTTATTTTATATAGGTTGAATTCTACCTTTTATGAAAATTTGCATTAATCACTCTTTAACTTTGAGTTTGGTTATAATTACACCCTTAAAAGTTTTAAGTTTTAACTCAATTCTCATACATGTAAAAGAAATAATGAAGAAAATGGAAGTCCTAAACAATGGCTGGCCTTCTTCCTTCATCCAGCATCTCCATCTCATCTCATCTCTGCGACTTTGCCTTTTCCAACTTTTCCTTCCTTCATAAAACACCTGTTTTTTCTTCCTTCTTCCTTCTTCCTTCTTCCCTTCTTCATAATCCCTCAGATTTTCGCTAATCTCATTACTATATTAATTTTTCTACCCTCATTTCTGATTTGATTATTGTAAAATTCAATCTTTAGTACTCTTCTGTTTGTTCGTTTGATTCATTGACTGTTTTGAATTTTTGGTGATCTGATGTTTTGATTTATTGCGTGAAGATTAATGAAGTTTTTAGACTGTAATTTACTGCTCTTGTTACTTTTTTATTTTTTATTTTTATTCTTTATTTTTTGATGTCAGACACATCTTCCAAATTGAAGTGCTACGTCTTTTTCAGCTTTTCTTTTTCTTCTAATTAACTATCAAATCCCTTGCTATATCTCTCAATCTTTTGCTTTCTTCTTCGATGGCCGCCCTGCTTAAGATCTCCAGCCACTCCCGCTCATCGGCAACGGCTGCTAGATTACATCTGATATGGGAATTGACTAATACAAGGGCTGATTGCAACACTTAATAAACCTTAGGGGGTTATAATTATATTGATATCCAATGAAAACTCATAGTTTAGGGGATAGTTTCTGCAATTTAGTACTTTTAATTTCTATTATTTGGTCGTTTTTTTAATCATTCAGCATATTATGTTAACATCTAAATAATTTTTGTATAAGAGTAACCATTGTATATTTAAAGATGAATTTGGAATATAGTAATTACCATAAACAACAAGTTTCTATTTTGTTTTTTCTTTTCAAAAACAAAAATGAAAATAGTTAAAATATATTATTGTTTCTAATTTTTAAAAATGAAAATATATATATAAATGAAAGACAGTCTAAATCAGTCGTATTCTTCAACATTTCTTTTATTTGGGAAAGGTACCAAATTCAAAACAACTCATATAAAAGCCTTCGTTCTTTTACGATATATACTAACATTTTTCATTTTTCCTCCATTTGTCTAATTCTTACTACAATTTTGTCAGCAACCAAACAGACCCCAAACATCAATAACTATGAATCAACTAAATACAAAGAAGAAAAAGAAGTTGAGAAAGAAATATCAACTTCCATTAAAGAAACCTTCTTGCTTGTACAACAACAATAACTAGACTAATAAAAACTGAAATTGAGCACTACAAATTTAGTACGTACGTGTTTTCTTTCTTTTTCCCCTTCGAGGGTCATCCTAAAAAAGAATTTGTATTAAATCCATATATAATAACTTAACGTTAACTATTAAAAACATACCTACCTTTTTAAAATATTTAAACTTTTAATATTGATTGTAGTTTTAGATTTTAAAGTAGGGAGAGAGGAGAAAATGAACAGGTGAAATGAGGTATAATTTTTTTTTTTTTTTCTTTCCATTGATCTGACTTTTTCAAAAAGTAAGAAGAAGAAAAGTAAAATAGAAAAATAATTAAAATGATTAACCATTAAACAATTAATTAACATTAAACGTTTTTTTAAAAGAATATTAAACGTTTTTCTTAGTTTAATTATCATACGAAAGTTAATAGAGGTTGGAGTTGGTTTACCTGCCCTCCTCTTTTATGAACTAATTAACTGTCTCTTTCTTTTTCTTTTTCTTTACCTTTTTTTTTAGTCTAGATTAGGCAGCTGCTTGCTTAAATCCTATATATATATATATATATATATTTTAACATGTAATTATTCAAATTTTTATTTTATAAGAAAAAAAAATTTGTTGATATAAATTTAAAACGATTTATTTGACAAAAAAATATAGTATTACCCACAAAATTATTTACTCTTTCTAGTTGATTAGTATATGCCTTAAATCATGTGACATGTTTAAAGTTAACTACTTGAATTTAGAAAACATAAAAATAGTAATAAAAAAAAACAAGATGGATGTTAAATTGTTGTGTGAATGAGTCTTTTAATTAAATATAATAAGAATTACTCTACTTTTTTTTATATAAAAGAAAGAGAAAATTCTTCACATTCTACCATTTTTTTTTTAATGTTTTCAAATTCATGCATAGTTCACGAAATTTCAAGACTTGAGATTACAAGCTTGTATTAAATTTAATTTAATTAATATTAATTTATGTAAATAAAATAAGATAAAAAAATTTATATTCTACCATCTTAAATTACTCTTTTAAATTACCCTTTATGATGAAATAATTTATCAATTTATTAATTATCAAAATACTATTGTCCTCAAATTATATATATATATATATATATATAAAAAAAGCTTATCCTCCAAAGATACTCATTAATTCCTCCAAAGAAAAATAGAACTTTTGGTAACTAAATTAATAATATTATAACAATAATAATAATAATGAAAAAAAAAAAAAAAGATGATGATGAATAGAACACATGTATATTAAATTAATTAAAAAAATAAATGAACTTTAAAGAAATAAATAAATAAAAGAACCTTTAAAAAGTGTATCGTGTGTATAAAAGAATTATTGAAACTATATAAAGTATAATTTTCACGTTGTCTTGGAAAACGCAATTTTTCCCTCAGGGTTTCATCTAATTACTAATTTTATTGTATTTATCTTTAGTTTCGTTTTTATTAAATTATTAATTAAGTTTAAAATATCAATTTTTTAAAAAATAAGAAAAAAATATATGCTATTTACGTTTCACATAAAAGAAACTATTAAAAGAAAAAGTTGTAAATAGTTTTTTTTTTCTTTTTTTTTTTTTTTTGACTATTAAGATATAACATTTTATTTTTTAATTTTGAGTTTTAGTTTGTTTTAGGTGTGATTGAAGATTTGTTTTTTTTTTCAAAATTAAAACTTCCTTTTTTATCCTTTTGTTTGTTAAGGTACCAAACATGTGAGAACTGCCCAAAACTTAAATCTTAAATAGAAAAGCTTGACATCATTTTGAAATCTTACTGTCAAAATTAAAATCAATAAAAACTATAAACATTTATAGTAGTCTATCGATATCTATCAATAATAGATATAATAAAGTCAATCACTAATAGACACTAGCTAAATATCTAAATAAATATATTAGAGAAAGAAAACCCAACTTAAAATCTATGAGGTAAAAATGCAACACTTTAAACTTTAAGACAAAAAAATATGTTTTCCATGAAAGTACAACCAGCTAGATATATATACACACACAAACGTTTTATTCCACAAAGGAATATAAGAGTTTTCACACTTAAATTTTCACATGCATATGAAAGTAGTATAAAAAGGGTGCATCGGATGCATGATTTTAGTCCAACCAAGAACCTCAAAAACTTTAAAACCCTTCTCTCTCTTTCTCTCTTTCTCTCGCTCTCTCTCTCTTTTAATCTTCATATTATTCCTCCAAATTAAAGAAATGGAAAACCTAATGAAACAGACCCATATTTGCATGAAAACAATATGTTGTTTTGTTTTGATATCATTATTATTGTTATCAGTAAGGGTGAAGAGTAATAGTGAAGAGTTCAGCTACGATCCATGCAGTGAGAAAGGGCCTAAGTTTTGGGGAGAATTGAATATAGAATGGGCAAAGTGTGGTAACGGAAACATTCAATCTCCCATTGCTTTATCAAAGTGGACTGCAGATTGGAATAGAGGGTTGGGTTGTCTTATAAGGAACCATAAACCTGCTTATTAATGAAATTAGAGCAAATATCATGGAGTAGATTATGCTCAAATATCATGGAGGAGATTATGCTCAAATATCATGGAGGAGATTATGCTGTATTTAACACTATTATTCTTCCCTTATTTAACCTTAATTTTGTGTATAAATATACATGTATGCTGTAATATTTGACATGAGAAATACAGAAAAATCAATAAAGTTACATGGTATCAGAGCCCTAATCTGTTTGTCGCCGGAAAACTCTGTTTTGTCCTCCATTCAGCCGTCGACCCTTGCTCATCCTCCATTCAGTTCTCAGCCTCAGCCTCTGTTCCAGATCTTAGATCTCTGCCTCAGCCTCTGATTCGTTCGCCTCAACCATTACTCGCCCGCCTCAGCCATTGTTCGGCGAGGACTAGTTTTGTAGACGAAACTGATACAGATCTACAGATCTCTACGTCTACCTCTGTTCGTCTGCTACTCAAAGACATAAATACCCAGATCTCCATCTCTGTTCGTCCGCCATCGTCGACCGATACAGATCTCCTCCGATTCGTCAGCCTCTGTTCGTCCGCGAAGACCTTGCGATCTCTACCTCAATCTCTGTCCGCCTACCGTGGGGCTCGAACCCACTCCTCCGATTCGTCAGCCTCTGTTCGTCCGCGAAGACCTATTCATAGACACCCACTAGCCCACTTCTGCCTTCCTAGCCCATTATATAAACCATATAAAATATCACCCCCACTAGCCCACTAGCCCACTTGAGATCTCCACTAGCCCACTTGAAATCTGTGTTCCTGTATTCCTGTATACCACTTGAAATCAGCCGTGAGATTAATTCCGCCCCTCTGTCCGACGAGATGGAGAAAAGTGACGTAGCTCGCCCCATTAGCACCATCCTTGATGGCACAAACTATATTACCTGGGCCCACCAAATGAGGAGTTTTCTAATAGGTCGAAAATTATGGCGTATCGTCACGGGAGATATTACCAAACCTGTCAAACCTATTGTCCATGAAACCAGTGCAGAGGATATTCAGTACATTGAAAGACTTGAGGATTGGGACAGCAAAAATCACCAAATTATCACTTGGTTAGGTAATACTTCTATTCCAGCCATCCACACTCAGTTTGATGCCTTTGATAGTGCAAAAGAACTCTGGGATTTTCTATACACACGTTTTCAGTCTATAGGACTGGCTCATTATTATCAGCTGCACTCTACACTTGTTAGTCTCAATCAGGAAATGGGACAATCTGTGAATGAATATCTCGCCACTCTTCAGCCTATTTGGACTCAGTTGGATCAAGCAAAAATTAGCCCTGATCATATTCGTCTCATCAAAGTATTAATGGGTCTCCGACCAGAATATGAATCCGTTCGTGCTGCTCTGTTACATCGTAATCCTCTGCCATCTCTTGATGCTGCTGTTCAAGAAATCTTATTTGAGGAGAAAAGACTTGGCATTGTCTCCTCCCTGCACTCTGATGTCGCCCTTGCAACTACTCATCTCCGACAAGCTAATGAGACCATCTTCTGTAAGAATTGCAAACTTCATGGTCATAAGTTTGCTAACTGTCCTACTATTGAGTGCAGGTATTGTCACAAACGAGGTCATATTTTGGATAATTGTCCAACACGCCCACCCCGCCCTCCTGGTCATTCACACAAACCCAAATTTTCCCATAAAGCCGGTTCTTCATCTGTTGTTGCTGCTGCTACATCTGACATCACTGAACCTTCAAGTCTTCAGTTGACTGATCTTCATGATTTACTGAAACAGGTGATCTCTTCCCAATCTACTGCTCTTGCTGTCACCCCAGGTACCTCTTGGCTCCTTGACTCTGCCTGTTGTAATCACATGACTTCTGACATTTCCTTATTATCATCTCATATTCCTGTTCAATCACTTCCCCCGATCCACTCTGCTGATGGTAATTCCATGTCTATTTCCCACATTGGCACCGTTAATACACCCACCATCAAACTTTCCAACACCTATCATGTCCCAAATCTCACATTCAACCTAGCTTCTGTTGGTCAATTATGTGATCTCGGACTTACTATTATTTTTTCCTCTCATGGTTGTCAGGTTCAGGATTCTCAGACGGGACAAGTGATTGGTACGGGACGGAAGGTGGGTCGATTATTTGAGCTCACATCCCTACAACATTCTCCTGTGTTTCCAGCCATCTCTGCTCCCGTCACTGATAACACTCTATTTCAGTGGCATCTTCGTTTAGGTCATGCATCCTCTAATAAACTTCGTAGTTTAACTTCTACTGGTCTTTTAAACAATGTTTCTCAGTTTAATACTTTTGATTGTTTACATTGCAAAATGGCGAAACAACCTGCTTTGTCCTTTCCTAAATCTGCTTCTTTATGTGATAAACCTTTTGGCCTAATTCACTCTGATATTTGGGGACCTGCTCCATGTCCTACTGTTAATGGTTATCGATATTTTGTGTTATTTATTGATGATTATTCTCGATTCACTTGGATTTACTTTCTCAGAAATCGTTCCTCCTTATATCAAATATATGTTGATTTTGCAAATATGATTCAAACACAATTTTCTAGCAAAATCAAAATTCTTCGCACAGATAATGCAATGGAATATAAGGACTCTCGTTTTCTTTCCTTCCTTGCACAACAAGGCACTTTGATTCAACGCTCATGTCCTCACACTTCCCAGCAAAATGGACGAGCGGAACGCAAACACCGCCACATTTTAGACTCTGTTCGTGCCCAACTCCTTTCTGGATCCTGTCCTGAAAAATTTTGGGGAGAGGCTGCCCTCACCTCTGTTTATGTCATCAATCGCCTTCCATCTCAGGTCATACACAATATTTCCCCATTTGAACGACTATACGGTACTCCTCCAACTTACTCTCATCTCAAAGTCTTTGGGTGTGCATGCTTTGTGTTATTACATTCCCATGAACATACCAAACTGGAACCTCGTGCTCGTCTCTGTTGTTTCTTGGGTTATGGCACCGAACATAAAGGTTTTCGTTGTTGGGATCCTATCTCTCAACGATTACGTATTTCTCGCCATGTCACCTTTTGGGAACATCGTATGTTTTCTAGTCTTTCTTCATTTCATGCCTCTCTATCTAGTCCGCACTCATTCTTTACTGATCCTTCTACCCCTCTATTTCCCACTCCTGATTCACCATCCAACACTACATCTTGTCCCCCACTCACATCTGAGCTCACTGAATCGCACACTACCTCCGCACTCCCGGAACTCCCATCTGTCCCCTGTGAGGAACCTGAACATGCACCTGTCCGACGATCCACCCGGGTAAGAGAAACTCCTTCTCATCTCAAAGAGTACCATTGTTTTTCTACTATCATGTCTTTAGTTGAACCCTCCTCGTATAAGGAAGCCAGTACTAACCCTTTGTGGCAGCAAGCAATGGATAATGAACTTCAAGCCTTAGCCAAAACTCACACCTGGGATTATGTTGACCTACCTCCTGGTAAGAAACCTATTGGCTGTAAGTGGATTTTTAAAATAAAAACGCACTCTGATGGCTCTATTGAACGATACAAAGCACGTCTTGTTGCTAAAGGATATTCTCAGGAATATGGGATTGATTATGAAGAAACGTTTGCTCCAGTAGCTCGAATGACATCTGTCCGTAGTCTTCTAGCCATTGCAGCTGCAAAACAATGGCCCCTTCTTCAAATGGATGTTAAAAATGCGTTTCTAAATGGAACCCTATCTGAAGAAGTCTATATGAAACCACCACCTGGCACTACTCCACCACCACAGAAAGTATGCCTTCTTCGCCGTGCTCTCTACGGCCTCAAACAGGCTCCTCGAGCTTGGTTTGCAACCTTTAGTTCAACCATTACACAACTCGGGTTCACCTCCAGTTCTCATGATTCCGCCTTATTTACTCGTCAGACGCCTAATGGTATTGTTCTCCTTCTCTTATATGTGGATGACATGATTATTACAGGTGATGACCCTCAAGCCATATCTGATTTGCAATGTTACCTGGGTAAGCATTTTGAGATGAAGGACTTAGGAAATCTCAACTATTTTCTTGGTCTTGAGATCTCCTCATCATCTAGTGGCTACTATTTATCTCAAGCCAAATATGCGTCTGACCTCCTCAATCGATCTGGTATTACTGATTCTGCCACTTTCTCAACACCTCTGGATCCGAATGTGCGTCTCACTCCTTTTGATGGTGTTCCCCTTGAAGATCCCACGTTGTATAGGCAACTAGTTGGCAGCCTAATTTACCTAACTGTGACTCGTCCAGATATTGCGTATGCAGTTCATATTGTTAGTCAGTTCATGGCTGCCCCTCGTACAATTCACTTCACTGCCGTCCTTCGCATTCTTCGCTACATCAAAGGTACTTTGGGTCATGGTCTACAGTTCTCCTCCCAATCCTCCCTGGTTCTCTCTGGTTTCTCTGATGCTGATTGGGCGGGTGATCCTACTGATAGACGGTCTACCACTGGCTATTGCTTCTATCTAGGTGACGCTCTTATCTCCTGGCGAAGTAAGAAACAATCTGTTGTTTCCCGTTCCAGCACAGAGTCTGAATATCGTGCACTGGCTGATGCTACTTCAGAATTAATTTGGCTGCGTTGGCTTCTTACTGATATGGGGGCCCCACAGACATCACCCACTATTCTTCATTGTGATAATCACAGTGCTATTCAGATTGCACACAATGATGTATTCCATGAACGAACAAAGCATATTGAAAATGACTGTCACTTTGTTCGCCACCACCTACAGAGCAACACACTTCATCTCCAACCCATCTCTACCACCGATCAACCTGCGGATATATTCACCAAAGCTCTCCATTCTCCTCGTTTCACTCAGTTAATTCACAAACTCAAGGTGGTCTCGACACTCCCATCTTGAGTTTGAGGGAGGGTATTAATGAAATTAGAGCAAATATCATGGAGTAGATTATGCTCAAATATCATGGAGGAGATTATGCTCAAATATCATGGAGGAGATTATGCTGTATTTAACACTATTATTCTTCCCTTATTTAACCTTAATTTTGTGTATAAATATACATGTATGCTGTAATATTTGACATGAGAAATACAGAAAAATCAATAAAGTTACACTGCTAATGCAATTCTCAGGAATGATGGCCACGAAATTATTGTAAGTATATATATTCTTTTCTTTACATATTATTTGGGTTTTGTGTATTTCTTTTTCATTCTCTTTAATCAGTTAAATGTTAGTTTCTTAAGTTAGGAGCTTCTCTTTTTCTTTTTCTTTTATTTTTAACTGCATGTTTCTTCTCAATTTTTAATTAGAGAAGAAAGGATAAGGAATATGAAATTTATTAATTATGTATGATGATCAGAGACATTCTTTTTCTTTATGATTATTATAATATATAATAACTCCTTTCAAAAACCTAACAAATGGATAACTTTTTTTCCCTTCTTTATCAAAAGAAAAAAAGAAGAAGAAGAAGATCGATTACTTTGAGACTTCTTGCAAATTGGACGTATGATGATGAATCAACTAAAAAATGGACATGTTTATGTTTGCAAGATTCCTAGATTTCTATATTTAATTCATTGACGTTGATTAGCTAGCAATCATTTTCAAATATTTGTGTATTTTTTTTCCATAATTTATAATACTTTCTCCTCTTTTCTTTGTACTAAATTAGAGGTATTACCATAAATTTAATTTGTTTAAATTGAAAATAATATGAGTGCAGGTAGATTGGAAAGGAAACAATGCTGGTTCAATCAAAATCAACAATGTTGATTTTCAACTTCAAAATTACCATTGGCACCATCCTTCCGAGCACACCCAAGATGGCAAAACGTCTCTATCTCTCCCTCTCCAATTTAGACCCTAAACTTACATCTATATCTTCTTCTTCTTTTTTTCTTTTTTAGTTTTAACCCTCAATTAAATTTCAACTAATTCGCTTACTAATTTTCAAACTCATAAATTTTCAATAAAGAAAAAACTATTGTTGTTTTTCTTTTTCTGTAAAGAATAAGCAATTTCATATCGTGCACATGTTATATAATTTATTACATGTTATAAGAAACATTGTTAAGAACACATGTATTAGAAGATTAAAGTTGAAACTCTTTTTATCTAAATTGATACTATTGGAAAGGTTTTTTTAAAAAAAAAAAAAAAAAAAAAAAAGATTTATCCCTAGATTTTTTTCTCTAGATTTTTTTTAGTATTATTAAATGTAATGAGAACTAATTAAATTGAGATGTTAATTATAATTAGGTACCCTTTGGAGCTTCATATGGTCCACTTCAACAATGTAACTCAGAAAATTGCCGTTGTTGGTGTTTTATTTGAGTACGGTCCACGGGATCCATTCATCTCTATGGTAAAAAGAAATTACCTTTATCATTATTAATCAATTTATTTCTTTGAAAAACGACACGATGATATTTTCAATAAGATTAAGGGAGGTAGAAGATGATTTCTCAAAAACAAGAAATCCTAAAAATAAGCTTGAGAAGTTCATACTGCAACCTTCTCTTTATTTTTTTTAACAAAATTACACTACAATTAACCTTTAAATCATAATTAGATTACCTTTTCTTATTTGATTTTTTTTAATAAAAAAAAAAGTTAAATAATTCATTGACTTTAAATGTTGGTTGGTTTTCAGATAGAAAGGGATATAAAGTATCTAAATATTGAAGGAGGTGAGGAATTTCTTGGAAAAGTGGATCCTAGAGTAGCAAGGCTTGATGGAAGAAAATATTTCAGATATATTGGATCACTCACCACTCCTCCTTGTACTGAAGGTGTCATTTGGACTGTCATGGAAAAGGTTCATATATAGTTGTTTTTCCTTCATTTAATTTTCATAATTTGTCATCTTGAATCAATTACTTTTCTAATTTCAATCTCCTGACCCATTATTGTTATAGGTACAAACTGTCGCACCATATCAAGTCGAGCTTCTTAAACAAGCTCTCGTAGAAGTAAGTTTAACTTCATACCCTTGAAAACCTAATTAAGTAGCTTACTCAATAAAGATAAAGAAATCAAATAAGTAGAATTACAAAAGTAGCGTGATCTTAATTTTGATGTTATGTGAATGGATTGTTGTTTGTGTAATTAATGAAGTAAAATGAATATGCATGGGGCATGCAGGAGAAGAATGCGAGGCCATTGCAAAAGATTAATGGAAGAAACGTTTTCTACTTTGACCCATTCTCATGGCAAAGTGTAGCGGCCGAGTAGACGATTGCTTCGTCTCCAATAATAAACTGCCATGTATTACCTTAAATTTCTATGTTTCAAACCTGTTCGGTAGTTGTATTGTGATGGTGACAATATTACTTTTGCACTCTTAGGTAATTCAAAAAATCTATTTGTAATAAATATGTGGGGATCGAGATGAAGAAAATTAAGATAATTCAACTATTTGTTTTGATTAAGTTAGAAAAAAGAGTATGAATTAATACTTACTAAAGAAAAAAGAGTATGAATTAATACTTACTAAAAAAAACAAGAATTGAGATAAGGATAAAATAGCGCTAAATAAAGTATGAAATGCATATATGCAAAATTTCAATTGTTTGATAATAATTGTATAAACAGAAATAGTCTATTAATTTTGTAACTTATCTTGTTAATTACACTATCTTAATTTACTTGTATGAAGAATCTTATACACTAGATAGAAACAAGAGAAATTATTGGACACAGCAAATCTAGCTTCAAATTGAACGTAACTATCGAAATTTAATGTTCATGTTAGTTTGTATTAAAAATTAAAGATTAGATAATTTTAGAGTTAGACGTCTTTTACTTAAATTAGCCTTTACTTTACATATAAGTTATTGTGGCTTCACTTTCGATTTTTATAGAAATGTCACATACCATGATACTGATATATATATTAGGCTCACCTTATTTATTTATTTGTGATCTTCTACTTTTTTATTCAACGTGTGACTTTGAATATATATTTTTCGTATGTGTTTTTGGAAAAGATAATAATGGTTATTAATAGATTTAATTTATCAAAATAGACAGTTAATTGATTCAGTTTCTTTTTTTATGAAATGATTTAATTGAAAACAAAAACAAATTATTTTTAAACTGTGTATTCGGAAACACATTTGATTTCACTTTAAAGATTTTGGGGTTGGAGCGTACCGTACAATGAGAGGAGGAACCAGACGGCGTCGTATTACTCAAACACGTGAATCAGACCCTCTCACCCTACACCTCACTATCCACAAAGTTGGCATTCCCCTTGACCACTGGGCCACACTCTACTTGTTACCAAACACTCCTTTTCCTTATTCCCCTCAACCACATCACGTCCCCTGCGGCCACCCCCACCCACATTCCCCTAACTTTCCATACTTTCCACTTTTACAATTATGAATTAACCATCTCTATTAATGTAATCAATTTTGGGGCTCACTCACAAATAATTGTTGCCAAAATTGTTGAGATCACGTGAATCCAACGTTGGAAAAACTAAAGAAATCCACATTCTTATAAGTCAGATTGACAACTCCTTTCATTACTAATTAATTTTTTAATAGAATCTAGTATAACTCAAAAAAAAATTGCCAATTAATTTTGAGATGTTTTATCTTCTATCACTACTTAAAAAGATGTTTGGGTCGATTAAGGAATTCAAGGAAGAAAGAAGACATCAATTTAATACGATATCAAAATGGATGACATTGAAAAGTTGAAGAGGAAGACAGATTAATGAAGAGAAACGTAGAACAAAGAAGTTGACGAAGAGAAGAAAGGTTAATGACTACAACAGATCAATAATACACTTCTTCAGTACTCTGCAGTCGGAAGAGGCTCGTGGGTGAAGCCAATGAAGAACAGTTCATACACAATGCCGGCTAAGCCGCCGCCGATGAGAGGGCCAGCCCAGTAGATCCAATGGTTAACCCAAGACCAAGAGATGACGGCAGGTCCGAAGGCGACGGCAGGGTTCATGGAGGCACCGGTGAATGGGCCGCCCACCAAAATGTTAGCGCCCACGATTAAACCGATGGCGATGGGTGCAATGACTCCCAGTTCACCTCTTTTGGGATCAATGGCGGTGGCGTAGACAGTGTAGACTAAACCGAATGTCATTACAATCTCGAATACAAATGCTTCCCATATTCCAACCCCTGCTGTTGGCAAGAATCCCGTAATTGCCTGCCAATATTATACACTCTAACCATTTAGATTCAAATACTAATTTATACATTTATTTGCTTTTTATTTTGTGGAAATGAACACTAAAAACACTTTTTTCGATAATATTTTTTTCTTTTTAGATTTTTATCTAATTTCTATCCATCCATGATATGAAAAAAAAAAAACCAAACCAAGTTTAGAAAATTAAATTTTAATTAAGAATTGAACTAAATGCAAAATTACATTGAAATTTTGAAAATTCTTGATTTTTAAAACAAAAAAAAAACAATGGTTAGGAAACTGAGATTAAGTAATTTTATTATGAGATAAATAGTAAGAGCAATCTTGATCTTAATAGTTAGATTTTACACTTTTTCCGTAAGTAATTAATGTTCTCTTTTTGTTTTTGGTGTTGACTTATGTTTATTTAATTTATTTAATTATAATTGTTTTAATTAAATGAATACATATTTCTACAAGTAAACATCTAAGAAAAAAATTACACATAAAAAACTATAGCCAAACAGAAACATAAACTCAAAGTTCATAAACAAAAGCAAAATATTATTTAAATCCAAGAAGAAAACATACTAAAAACCTCATACATTAAAAGAAAGAAAAAATAAATAAATTTATTTCCTTCGAAAAAAATTAAAAGAAATTATATTAAATAATAAAATTTTATAAATATTGAAAATTTTCACTTTTATCACATCATAGGATAAGTTTCAGTATACTTATAAATATCGGTTTTGAAAACATCCTATTGATTTAGTTAGTTAACCAATCATTTAAATTAAATTATATTTTTAGCATAATAGTAAACGAAACGAATTAGATGTATTTATAATATAACTCACCACGTCGACGATGACGAACTTGAGCAACAAGTTAGCGACGACGGCGCCGAGGAGCTGAGCGATCCAATAAAGAATACCGCGAAGGATAGTGATGTTACCGCCGAGCAAGGCCCCGAAAGTCACGGCGGGGTTAAGGTGTCCACCGGAGATGTTTGCGGCGGTGGAGACACCGACAAAAAGGGCAAAGCCATGAGCTATGGAGGCGATGATGAGACCAATCGGAGTGGTGGGTGAATTATGAGTGAGCTTAGAGAAAGCCAGACCGGAACCTTGGCCGGCAAAAACGAAGATAAGAGTAGAAATAAACTCGGCCAAAGCGGCCTTCAGGGCGGCAGGATGGGTGGCCTCCTCCGGCCGACCCACGGCGATAACTATCCTTTGAAACGGCATGGTTTGAGTTCTAAGAGTGGAAGTGATACTTTTCTCTTTTGTTGATATGACGAATCCGATTCTCCGCCTATGCTTTTATATGGAAATAAACTTGACCTTCTACAGCTTCTTCTGTAGCCGGTTGCCGGTAAATTTCGATCTTCCAGATTTTTCTTTTATTTTTAAACTTACCCACGTGGTTAATTTAATATTTTTTGCTTCGCCAAATTTCATTCTAATTAAATTACTTACTTAATCAATAATTTATTAGATGTTGATTATTATTTGCTGCATAGATCAATTATTTATATAAATGTTAACTTATTTCATAAATATAAAAAATTAAATCTTTTAAATTGGAAATATGTCTCGTTTATTGAGATTAGCTTATTGATTTTGTAACAATAAATAAACTATGTTAATGAGATTTGAATCCAATTACTTATCAATTAAACTAATTAAGTGCATGATGTTGACATATCTCGATATTTATTGAGGGTTTTTTTTTTTTTTGTGAAGGGATAAATTTATTTCCACGAAATATAGATTCCATTTTTCAGATATAGCTTTTAAGCATCATCTCAGTACATTATATTCATTAATAATTAATTGTATCTAGCTATTAATTGAAATATTGAAATTGTGCAACTCCTACATGTTAGAGGGTAGTTTTATTATTCAATTTAAGAATTTATTTGATACAGATTTCGAACTTTTCAATTAAGGATAAAAGGAATCTAATTTCCTACTAGAAATTGATTTTGATTTGTTACAGGTTATCGATATTATTAATGATTGAATTCCTTTCTCGTCAAAATTTCAAGTTTTTGATAAAAGACGTGAATTATTTTCATTGGAAAATTTATTGACTCATACGATCTTGTCATCTTTTTAACAAACGTTCTTTTAATTAGTTTTAATAAAAAAGTTAAATTGTAGTTTTTCGTATTTGAATGTTTATGTAAGAAAAAGAAAACAAAATAAAAATGTAATTTTTTTATAGTTTCATTTTGTCCAAAATGTTTTTGTGTTTGAACCAAATAAAAACAAAACCTTTTCAGTGGGTACTATATTCAATAGTGACAGTGGCTTTTGAATAATTGATATTGTCGGGGAAAGTAATAAAATGGAGAACGGTAAAAAATGGTAAATTTGACAAAATATTTATAATAGATAATAAAATTTTATATTCTATCTTGCTATATATTACAAATATTTTAACTTAGTTTACTATATTTAGAATCGACTCTAATAAAATCAATAAACATACGCAAATTTTTAATTTATGAAAGTATGTAAGTGAATAATCATCCATGATTATTATTTGTTTTGTTTTCTTTTTTTCAAAAGTTAAAAATAGAATTACTATTTTTACTTAGTACTTAAAAATTACACAAATTAATGCACAAAATAATGGGATATTTCATTGTGTTCCCACCAAGATCAACCTCCACCTTGCCCCACTCTGGTAAAGGTAAGGGAACATATCTAAGATGTTTTTCTAACAATTAGGAAGTTAATATTAAAAACGTTTTTGTAATTATTTTCAACAGTTTTACCATTTAGAATAAATTTATAATCCAAAAACTCGTGTTAAATGAGTTTAATAATGGATTGAATAGTGGTATCTAAATAAAGAAATAAGGTATTAAATGTTGATCTAATTAGATTATGGGGGACAAACAAAATGTGGTTTAAGATAAGTTTGCGGAGCATTGGTTTAGTTTTTTGAAGGAACCAAAAAGTCCGTGGAAAGAAGGGAGGATGTTTTGGAAAATCACAAAAATGAAGAGGGGCACGTGGGTGGGGCCGCCCGGTTGAGAGATGGTACACATCATCATAAAAGTGTAGAATAGAGCACAGCTGGCACTGTGACTTGGCAGATATGATTGATTAGTAGCCTCCGTACTTTCCGCCAGCTGTACCCAAAGTCGCTCTCCCTCTTTTCTATTGGTTTCACTCATGGCCCCCACTCCCTGACACATCGGTCTTCGTTTTGACTCGGTCTTCGTATTTTTACACCTTGTTTTTATATCTACCATCGTAGATATAAATGAATTGCTTTTTATCACTTTTACTTGGAATTTTTTATCCATTATATTTAGTGTTACCATTACTGTCTGATCCTAATTATGATTATGATAAAGATAATAATGAATGTGATAGTTTTATAACCTTTACATAAATAGTATATACAATGGTAACAATAAAAGTAGTTGATCTAAAGTAGTAATTGAACATAATTGCATTGATGACCCTTTTCTTTTACAATTCAATTTCGTTTATCGATGTCTACTGATGACCCTTTTCTTTTACAATCGAATTTCGTTTATCGATGTCTACGTTTCATTATGATTACATGACATTAGTAAACAACAACAAACGTAAACAAATGAAATCTATTTTCTAAATGACCGTGAATGAACTATGTGTATAAGAAAGTAAACATGGTATGAGTTAAAACATCAGTTCATTTGAAAGAAAAAAAAATTCTTTAATCCTATATTAATTCAAAAATTAACATTAAAACAAAAGATGTATTTTTTTTTATGAAAAATGTATTTATTAATTTAAATAAGAGGATAGTCTCAATTAATTGAGGTTCCAATTTCATACCCTTCATGTTGTTGACTTTGAAAGGAAGAAAAAAAAAGAGAAAGAAGAAGAAGAAGAAGTTAGCTAGTAGGGTATATCTTGTATGGATCATTATTATAGTTTTGACAGCTAAGGAAGATAAATGCTTATAAAAGGGTGGTGAGCTCTCATCTTTTGTTATTTGTTTTGGATGTTTCTTACTTTAGCTACTATCAATTTTCTATTTAAAATCTCCTTTTAAAGCAATTCTTTTTGGTTATTAGTGAAACTTGAGTGTTTTTTTGGTTCCACTATGATGCTATTGTGAATTTGAAGTTTATAGTAAAAGGGATAGCGATGGTTTTGTTTATAAACAATGTCAAGAAAGTAGTGGAAGAAGAGATGATTCATAAACATATATCATCACAAGATGGAGCATGGAGTATTCCCCATTGTGATGTCGAGTCTTCGAAATAACATCATTTCGATTTTTTTTAAAACTTTCGAAGGAAGTTTCTGTTACAACAATTGAAAGCCCCATCATTTTTCTTCCTTCCAAAAACATCACCTATTAGAGCAAACCAACATGATCCTCTTTCAGTATGCTTTGTCCTTGTTGGTATAAATAGTAACTTTTAATTCTTTTAAGCTTTTCTTAACATTACTCTGATGTTCTCAATATTTCTCTCATTTTGATGTGATATTAGTTTATTCATGTTTTTCTCCTAAACTCAAGGCACTATAATCACTCTCTCTTTCTCTGTCTTTTTCTTTTTAAAAAAGTCTTTTTGAGTACAACTTGGAGGTGGAGGAATTGAACCCAAAACTTTTTGACATCGATAACATACAGATGTCAATATGTCAATTGAGCTAAGCTCACATTGATAATCATTCTCTCTTTATTCACACTAAAAATTTCTCTTTTTAAATATTTTTAATGCTAATGGATCTTATACTATTTTTAAAAGTACATTGAAGTAACAAACGAAGTAAAGATTTGGATTCACGCTCTCCACAAGATAGTTGAACTAAAAAAAAGAATTTATTAGTTGTACATTTTGTAGTCTTTCATATACTAATCATTGTTTTATTTGTCATTTTAAAGCTAAAAAATTCTCATAGATTATTGAAACAGTTATATATATATATATATAGATATCTGAGAAGGGGAGTAAATGGTCAATTTTGAAACAGACAAACACCGGAAGCCCAATTCCAATTGAATGGAACCATCCTATCACACTCCTCAAAATTGAAATAATATGTTCGGGCTCATCTGGCCCAAATTCATGGGACCTTCGGCTCTATTCCTTAAGAAAAAAAATATATATTATAAACTATAAAATTATCAAAAATATTTATAATATATGCTTTATATTATATTTGAAAGTGCTTCGTTATTAAATATATTTTCACTTTCATTCTATTACATTATACTTACTATTTAGTTTCTTTTCAAAAGAAACAAAATCACCATTTTTAGTATTTAACCAACTTTTAAAAAACTAATTAATTAACTAAATTTAAAATTTATTAAAAATATATAGTTTGAATTTTGAGATTCATCTCCAGAACAGGAAACTAAAACGGAGAGAGTAATAAACACAAAAAAAAAAAAAAGAATTCAATATAATCACGATGGTTTTTTTATAAAATACACTCCTTAAACATGATCATGATGCAAATTCAAAGCAATCTGTGAATACGATTTAAAGTTCTTGACGTAAAGAATTTGGAAGCTGTTGACACTTAGCACATTATAAAACTTTGTCGTTTTGACAGATTTGGATGAGGGTGTGTGTCAGTATGTGAACAATTGTAATAAATTGATTAATGTTAATTAGTTAATTGATTAAGAAGCATTTGGAGTCTTAGCCAGGTTGGATTAATTAATTAGATTAATCAAACCAACAATAATATTATACCTTAACATTATGACCTTACTCACACGCTACTTCACTCTGTGAACTCAAGATTATTAGAAGAAGACTTTGCTTTATATATATTTTTTATAAACAAATTAATAAATTAAAATGTCTTGAATATGTTATTTAACTAAACTATCGAATATTATTTAAGCAAAAAGTTCTATACCCATTATTACACTATTTTTTATTTAATAAATAGAATAAAGTATACATGCATATAAATCCCCATCTTCACTAAACTTTTTTTTTATATATATAAAGTGGACACTTAAAGTAGAAATTTATGTGACAGAGTAAATGAAATAAACTGAATTATTATATGGCAAGAAAAATTTGAGATGTAGAGCTAAAATATAAATTATTATGAAGTGATATCATGTGGTTTTACATTAAAATATGTCGGTGAGTTTGATTTATTTTATGTATAGAGAATTGATTTTTTTGATTTTTCATTATTTCAACTATTTAGGGGAGTTTTTCCTAGTCTACTAAAGTAGCTCTTGGTTGAGGGGAACAACAACTGGATTTTTGACTCTTAACAAAGTCGTGTGTTCAACATTTTAACACATAAATAGTCTTTTGAAGATCTTCAAGCTATACAATAAATCTAAATCTAGTAATGAAGTCAACACATAACACATTAGAAGAAAAAGTAAACTTAATTATGTACCGTTCTTTAGCATTATGATAAGATGAGGAGTAGTAAAGAGATGCTTGATAATGTTGTTCTTTATGCATGTTCATGTCGTTTTGCTTAGTAAATACTTGTTAAATTGTAAAAGCTCATATGATTTGTAGTTGAATATGTGGACAAGAAAAATGTGTAAACATCAATGATAGAGAAAAGCATATGAGTAGTGCTCAATTTATAGATGAAAACAAGAGAAAAAAGCAAAAATGCGAGTTTATAGAAATTTGTTAGTTTAAGAATATTTTTTTTTAATTTTACATGTGAATTTCCAACAAGTTTGCGTTGTTTATTCTTTGAAATTTTGCCGTATGTTAAAACATTATCGTTGAGGCAAAGATCGAAGATGGACCCAACTTCCTTTGATGGTTAGAAATTAAATGAAAATCGGAAAAACGTACATTCTTTCCAACACATATGGAATCCAAAACGGTGTCAATGTTTAGACATCTCATGCCTATAAGGTTACTTTATACGAGGGAAACCAACTAAAAGGAGTGTAAGAGAATTGACATCATGTTCTTCTTAATGACTTCAAAATTGTATTACTAGACTTTGATTTTGATTCGATAACAAAATATTTTTTAGAAGAAAGATATGATTAATATGAATGGTCTAATAAATCAAATTATTAATTAAACACTTCTTTAAGGAAATTTTGATGATAAGATTAAAATTTGAAAAGAGGAAAGCACTAAATATTTTCTTCTAAATTAAAAGCCAACTAACCTTAAAAATTAAAATACCAAAATGCAATTGATGATTTATTATAAATTTATAACTTTTTGATACTTACATATATGTCGGCGTTTTATGTTTTAAATGAACATTTTGTATTATAATTTTCTGCATTTGAAAGTTTAGTAGTCCCAAAATTGTACACTGACATGTCCTCAGTAAAGGGAAATAAAATAGTTTGTGTTTTATTTTATAGATGTAATAAAAAAAAAAAAAGATTATATTATATTCAACCTTTATGCTTTTTTCATCTAACATCATTGCTTGCATGTGTCTAATCCAAAGCTTTATTATATAATATTGGTGTGTTTTAACATAATAGTTTAAGTTAATGATGGAAGAAAATTTTAAATATATATCATTAATACTTCTGATTGTTTTTTTTTTAAAAAAGTTATTATTCAAAATTATAGTCATAGATATATACAATGACGATACGTAGAAATAGGTAAGATTGAAAGACATAATGATCCTTGTCCGTGATGAAAATAGAACGTGAAAATTTTGAACGTTTTCTCGAACTTAATATGAGTATTCAACCATGTAAAATGTTCGTGTTAGAGAATTTTGTTTATTACATAGTTTTCAAATGTAAAGCTAGTTAAAGTTTCAAAATTTACAATTTTTTTTTTCATATCACTCTCTTCGATATATTCTTCAATTTAATTGGATAGAAAGTAAAAACTTTACACAAAGGGTATTTTCGTCTCAACCAAAATAAAAATAAAAAATTCTAGTAGAAAAAAGGTTTTACCAAGTAAAAGTTAAAATTTTGAATTCCAAAATGAAAGAAGAAGAACTAATCCACGACTAACCAATCAACCATCATCCAAATCATTATAAATTCAATACTAGAAGATTTGGACAGTTAGAAAATAATACAATCTTTTGTCCAAATTCACACATAAAAAACAAATCCCCCCTCCCCTCCCCATAATATATATTATATAAATTTGATGAACACATAATTTCTTCCTTGGAAGTATTTGTTAAAGGAAGTAAAGAGAAAGAAGAAGAAGAAGAAGAAAAAGGAGAGAGAGTACGTAGTGGAGAAGTAGTAGTAGACAGCAAAGTCAAATTTTTTAAATAAAATAAACTGATGTATTAAAAACTTGGAAAATGAATGGGATGCTTTACTTAGTGATGCTGGTGCGCGCCACACCCTTACGTGCCATGACCACCAGGCCACCGCCCTCTCACCCTCAGACTCTCACGCCAAGTATAATCCTTACCTTTCCCCAACTCTCTTCCATCTTCTCTCCCTTTTCTTTCAACTAAAAGATCAAAACTTTCTCAACTTTTCCACATTTTAGCCACAACCCATTTCTTAAAATTGGGTATTTTTTCCTAATTTCAATGTCTTTTTCTTTTTTCCAATAATTTTGAATAAAATTAAAAGATAAATTAAATCACCCAACCCACGTTGTATTGTAGTTTTAGGTAGTGTACTAGTATACCCGGCCCCAATGATTGGGTGGACCATCAAAAAGATGCTTAGTTAATAATTGGGTTTGGAATTACATTTTTTGTTTTTAAGTATAGTAGCCGGCGGGATTGAAGTGGGTGGGGTTTTCTATTTTATTTATTTTTAGGTCAACCTTGATATATCTCATTCCATTGTTGGTTTTGATTTACCATTTGAACCCCAATTGAGAAATGACTCAAATGGGGCAGTTATATTAACTTGGTATGAGTTACTAGAAGTGACATAAATTAGTTGTAAGTGGTTTTTTTTGGGGGGGGAGGATTATTATCGTAAATAGATGATAGTAAAGTTATAAAGAAGGGGTGAGTTTAAGGGAATAGCGCAAATTCTGTGGTTCCAGGCTTGCAAACTAATCCTACAGAAAGGAATCGTGGGGAAAAAGTAATGGGTGGGGTTTGCTTCAAAGCCAACCGAATCTCACTCGTTTTCTAGCCTCCTCTTACTTACATTGCATCTTCCTCCCTTATTCTTCTTTCTATATATAACTTCCAATCTTGGGTTTAGCTTTTGCATAATCTCAAATTATTCTACTTTTTTCAAGGAAAAAATATGGCTGAAACCCCCGATGAAAATCAAGCTCAAATTATCAAGGGGAAACGAACCAAACGTTTAAGACCATCCTCTGTTTCTTCCACTTCTTCAAGTGCAGATTGTTCAAGCTCTTCAGCTGGATTGACTGAAGAAGAGGAAGAAGATCAAGATTTGGCTAATTGTTTGATTCTTTTGGCTCAAGGTAGAAGTAGAATAACAGAGGGCTGTTCTTCTGTTTTTGTTGAGCAAAAATTGGTTGCTGCTAATGAATCTCTGTTTCTTTATCAATGTAAAACTTGCGATCGTTGTTTCCCTTCTTTTCAAGCTTTGGGTGGTCATAGAGCAAGCCATAAAAAGCCCAAATTCTTCAACAACGTTATTGCTAATTCTGTCGAACAACAACAACAACAGCAAGAAAACAATTTTACAACCTCCAATTCAATTCAACTCTCTTTGCAATTGTCCACCGCCTCCCGTCCTCCGCCCCCTCCCACCGCCGGTGACCTCATCAAATCAAAGGTTCATGAGTGTTCCATTTGTGGAGCGGAATTCTCCTCCGGCCAAGCTCTCGGCGGCCATATGAGAAGGCACAGAACATTGACAGCTACCACGACTAGACCTATTACTACGAGTACTCCACAATTCATAAAGAAAGAGAGGAATATGTTGGAGTTGGATCTTAATCTTCCGGCCCCAGAGGATGACCGGCACCGGCCACCGGTGGCTGTCTTCTCCACCGCATCACCGCTTGTGGATTGCCATTACTGATTTTTTTTTTTTTTTAAAAAAACTATTAATTGTTACAAACGTCGCATCATTTGCACCAAATTAGAACTCCCCAGTTGGAATTTAAAGTTAATTCCTTTGTGGGGTTTCGATTTGATTATTATTCATTTTATAACCACCCAACAAAACCATTCGATTTTTATTCTCTCTACTAATTTGACTAACTCCAGTTAATCAATTCAATTTAATTCATCTTAAAGTTACCAAAACAAATTGTCTTCTTCAATTATGCCCTGTGTTGTTAATTCTTGAGATGATGCTACAAGTCTTGTTTGTGTGTGGGAAAAGGAAAAACAAAAATATGGGTTTGTGTTGGTTAGTATGTTGGTTATGACTTTGGGATCATCAAACAAAATTTATGTGTAAAGAAGCATGTGAGGAGTATTAGAAAAAAGGAATTAAAAGTGATGAATGAGTTAGGTTCTCTTGTTTCTTTTCTCACCTTTCACTTAACTCTAAAACTAATTAAAAATTATCCTTTAATCAATAGCATTGTAATCGACAGTTTTAATTTTACACCTTTGAATGTGCGAGAGAGAAACTCCAAGAAATACATGGAAATGGAAGATAGATAGTAAGTTTCAAAAATAGGTTAATAGGAATTGTTAATTAAAAAGGAGGAAGAAAAACGGGTGGCAATGAGGGTGGACTAACTGCCCTTTTTTTATGGATCTAACTTTAATGGAGAAGGGATAAGAGACAAGAAATAAAAAAGGGAATAGGCATGGAATTGTTTTTCTTATTATTATTATTATTGTGGAGTTCACACCTCTAAACTTGAACCGTATGTTACCCATTTTCACGTTCAACGTTTTGCCTAAAATTTAGGTTTTAAGTATGGAGGTAAATCAAATTGCATGTGTTGGGAACCTAAACTTCACCCCATGCTAACAGAATATTCTCACACATGTTTTCCCAATTATCTTTTTTTTTTCTCTCTCTCTCTCTTTTAACAATAATGATACTTTTAATGTAACGTTTTTACATGTGATGCCCCAATGACATCATCACTTTACAAGCTCCTGATTTTATAATCTAAGTTGTTCTACTGCTATATCCAATCCAATCACATCATAGTTCGAATTACTAGTTCAGTTTACGTAATTTATAATAAAATTTAAACCATTATAAAAAAAAAAAAAAAAAAGCAGAAGAAAGTATGTTTAAGAAAAAAGGTAATGGTTACCCAACCAACCTTACACTTTACATTGATATAATGATTACTACAAATGTTTTCTATGGATTCAAATATAGAAAGATGAAATTACCCAATTGACCTTCCAAGCCGAAGAAATTAGAGCATAGAGATGGCCCAATAAGATTGTCTTATGGCCCATTCCAGTGTAGGCCCAATCATATTTTATTTGAAGTCAAATGTTCATAGCTGGGCCGGCCGACTTTTACCGATGAAGAAGAAGAGGAAACCATAAGGCATAAGCGTGGTATTTCTTTTGGGAATCTCCGCGGCTTCTCTGACCTAAAGACCTTCGGAGAAAGCTAACTTGAACGTCAATGGCTGTTCCCGGCAGGCGTAACGGCGTCGTAGACGAAGACGATTACGAGGAAGACAATGCTCTCTTTGAAGAGGACGGTGTTATTGAATTCGATTCCGATACGCCCCCTCACCTCCGCCCCCTAGCTACCGCCTCCCAGCTCGGCGACGTTGATGGCCTTCGCACCGCTCTAGGTTCAACTTCTTCCTTCTACTCTCGCACTGCGATTCTTTACCAGTTCTATTGCTACACTTTTCTGTCAATCACACTGGAGTATCCACTGTCCTGATTAGGTCGAGACAATCTTTTTTAGATATTTCGATTCAATTTATACACTCTGTAAACTTGGTAGTTTCAAGTAATGCATGATTGGTTTTATTTTTTTTCTCAATTGTGGTGAGAGGTAGTTGTCTTAGTGGGAACTCCTTTTTTGGTTTATGACAACTTACATCTCAGAATCAGTTGCATTAAGAGGAGCCTACTTGTAATTCATTTGAAGAAGTGGTTTACATTTTATGATATTCTGATTTCATACCGCTAATGTCATTTACTTTACTCTAAGTTGTATGAATGAGGATCCCTGGTTTCGATTTTGTTGGAGTCCTTTTCTAGTTTTGAGTTTAATGTTCACGTTTTAACCAAATGTTGCTCCCCTTATCGGCTTTCTTGCAGATAATTTAACGGTGGGAAGTATAAATGACGCTGTGGAAGATGGGGATACTGCTCTCCACCTTACCTGTCTCTATGGCCATCTGCCATGTGTTCGGGTTGGCTACTCTATGCATACGTTAGCATATATTAATTTGAATTTTCTATGATTTGCGACTTATCTTTAAGTAAATTAATGTTAATATAGTTGCTGCTTGAAAGAGGGGCAGCCTTGGAGGTTCAAGATGAAGATGGTGCCATTCCTTTGCATGATGCTTGTGCAGGGGGTGAGTAGGCTGACTTATAAGTTGTTTTCCCTTTTCAGCACACACTATTAAAATATTCATCTCTTCTGAATCTGGTTGATTCATTTTGGTTTCCTTTTCCTCCAATGATCTGTGCAGGTTTTGTAGAGATTGTTCAACTCCTAATAAACAGTGCTAACGACACAGAGTGCGTGAAGAGGATGCTAGAATCAGTTGATGCGGAAGGTGACACTGTAAGTAGATTGGTATCTTCGGTGTCTAAATTGTATATTTTTCCATAAGAGATACTCTTTAAACGATAAGTATTTAGATTTTTGTTCTTTGAAAATTAAGCTAACACCTATTCCTCCTATTGATTTGTTTGTTTTCTTATCTATTTTTTAGGAGTATTTTAAAAAATTAAGCTAAAAATTTAAGAACTTACAAAAGAAAGTAAAAATTCAATATTCAGTTGGTAAACATGAAATCTGTGATAAAGAAGTGGTAAAAATGCAAGCACGGTTTTCAAAAACCAATCACCGTAACTTTCATAAACAAAAAGGCAAATGGCTGTAAAATGAAACCATCATTTTTAAAAACTTACTAGAATTCCACTCAGAAAACTTATGAAATGGTAATGGAGTAGTAATTAGTTTCAATAATCTCATTGCAATCCTGAAAATTATTTGTACAGCCTCTTCATCATGCTGCAAGAGGCGAGCATGCCGCAGTCGTAAGGTTACTGCTAGCTTCAGGCGCATCTCCCACAAAGCGAAATACATACGGGAAGGTTTGTGTATCATGACTGGATTTTGAAATTTCATCTTTCCTGTATTTTGGTAGTGCGCTCATTTTGTAATATATTGTATTGTTTTCTTTGTTAACAGGCCCCAACTGAGCTTCCCGATCCAGGGACAGAGGCCAGGGCAATTTTGGAAGCTGCTGCTTCTGCCCACATGGCGATGGGGTGTCAGTAGGCTCCATCTTGATAAGTGCTTCAAAATGACTTCACTAATTATTTTTTGGCTTTGCGGTTTTGGTTTTAGTCTGTAGCTTTGTTGATAGTGTTTTGACTTTATTTTACTATACTCTACAGAGTTGCTTTGAGGCTTAGATGTGAAATATTTATAATATTGATTTCTGGTGTGATAGTCGTTATTTTAGAATCTCCTTGGCGACATTAAATTTAGTAATATTGGAGTAATTCAAGTTATTTTTGGAGTGTGTTGGTAGGTCATTGTAAAACATACTTCTGTATGGAAAAAGTAGTAAAATAAATGAAATTATTCAAAAAATAGTTGGATCGGGAAAAACTGATTTGACCTAGTTTTTCAAAATAAGATCCTCATTTTAATTTCTTTAATATTTGTTTTCACTAGCACCACCTTGTCTTAATTTTTCTTTGTCTCTCCTTTTCGAGATCAACTCGAGACTCGAAGAAAAACAAACTTTCCATGACATATTTAGACTCTTTATCTTTTTTTGGGATGTTCTTGTTGGAATTTTAACTATGATGAAGATTGAAATTGTATAGTGAATATTTTGTTCACCTCAACTAATGAATGAATCTTTACGTTACATTTTTTACGTTGGATTTTTAAGAGATTATGAGCAACTCGGTGTTGAATGTTCAATTTATTTCTTTGTTCCTCACGAGTGTAATGTGTTGACTCACAAGTTCCTTTTTCTTTGTGGTGTCATCCTTTCTTTATTAAGCTGATCTCCTTTTTTGGGAATGTGTGATGGATAGTGGCCAACATGGGAGGTCGAACCAAGAGAGAAAAGTGAACAACAGAAATTTTATCCTGCAGTAAATAATTGAATGTTTTAAAAAGACATACTATTAGGTGATTTAAATGATGTCATTGTTGACTTCAAGTTAACATCGATTCACTTAATACCAAATGTCGGTTGTTTATGAAGCTTCTTCAACAACCTTAAAAAGCTAATTTGTGCAAAAATACAAAATGATTGTATCCTTGAAATCTCATGATAACCATAACGAAATTATAAATTCTTTTCTTTTTTTACATTTTTAACTTTTTTTTTTTTTTTTTTTTTTTTTACATTACTACTCTAGAACCAATAAAATTAAAGATTTTGTATGCTCTAAACCCAAAGTGCCTAAGATTAAAAATAAAATATTAATGAAAAAGATGGTCTACTTTTCTTATTTTCTTTTTCTTTTTTGGTGCATATCTGTTTTTGTTAAAATTAGAGGAAATGAGTAAGAAGGAAAAAGGTTGTTAAACTAGCAAGCATGATGGTGAATGTTACTAAGAACATGTCCTTTTATAATATGTCTGAAATTAAATGAGAAACATAAATGATTAAAATCAACAAGAGATTCAAAATTATCCCATAATATGATTGCTGGTTGGTAGTGAAACTGATAAGAAGGGTAATGGATGGGTAGCCATTAACCCTTCTTTATGAAGCAAAGTTGTGGTTGGGGGAGGAGTTTCCTCTCATTCCCTTTCCAACATGAAGGGGCCAAGCAATTTGGTTGCTTCTGTATTTTGGTAATTTCACCCCTCCTCCCATTCTATTTATTTTTCTATTTTCTTTTTATATATTTTTCAGCATTACTTACAATCACTTTCCCTACCACTGCTTATGCTGGGAATCCATTGAACAAAATGCAAAAAGACAAAAAATTATTGTGAACGAAATCAAGCCTTTCTTTACAAATTTTAAAAAGATAAGTTGTGAAAGACAAAAAACAAAACTTGGTTCCAAATCGCTTCTTCTTTTAGGTTTTAATCCTCTTTTTCCCACACTTGACCTTTCATTTTATACAAATTTTTAACTGTTGTTCCAGAATTACAACTTCCCATTTCGAAATCCATGCAAGTCTTTGATGCTTTTATGGGTGAAAAATTGCGATATATCGAGTGAGTACTGTGTTTGAGCATATGATACAAGCCGAATTTGTTAGTATAGATAGATACAATACAATGCCAAACAAACCAAAAGATAAGGGGAAAAAAAACTGGAAGAAATAAAAAATTACACAAGTGGATGGAAGGATGTATTTGATTTTCTTTTTCAACTCCCAATTACAGTCATTTAAGCAAACAAACAACTCAATGACAAGGAGCAGTAGGAGACATGTACAGGAACTTTCGATAAGGGGAATCCTGGTATTGTATCGATGGAGTACTGGAGTTTTCAAAGGCAGCAACTTGTAGTTGATGCAGGCTGGAACTCTTGCTGCTTCAGAATGTTTCTTTTTACAACAGTGGAACCCTCTTCAATCAGACTAGGAGCCTCCATTATCTGTGGAGAACAAAAAAAAAAATGGATTATTCAACGAATAAGTTGATTGGTTTCTCGATGCTAATACTTGAAATTGGTTTGAAAGAAATCTACCTTCAATGCCAACTCTTCAAAGCATTTCTCCACATTCTCTCTAGTTTTAGCACTGCATTCAAGAAAACAGGATCCAAGCACCTTTGCTAGAGCAATTCCCTCCTCTCTGCTCACAGCCCTTTCAGATTCCTATTTGTTAAACACACATTAAGTTCTATCATTTTTCCAAGACAACTCAGAAGTATGTGAAAGATTCTGAGAAGTGAATGGTATGGTAGAACAAAATTTCTAGCTGTATAATATAGACCTTAGAAACATTCCCTAAATGATTATCGCTCCTCCATGCGTTAGTCAACAAATCATTTGAAAGTGAAGATGCAAACATTCAATTTAGACATCTTGAGTACTGCTGTTGAGAACACCAGAGAAGGATGGAAACTTACTCTGTCAACTTTATTGCCAATAAGCATCTTGACACAGTCCTTATTCGTCGAGTAGAGTTCCACTTCTTTAGCCCATACATCGGATAAGTTTGTGAATGTTTCTCTCCGCGTGACATCATAAACTACAACAAGATAATGAACACAATTCTATTGAATGTACTGATTGACAAATGAAACAAACAAAATGTGGATGAACTTTCAATTGCGACTGCTGTTTTAGGTTGTAACCAAATTCTAATTTGAATCAAACTAATATTCCCCCCACCCACACCAATTGTCCACCATTTCAGTTCGAGATAAAAGTAGAGCATTTCAAGATAAATGAGCACCACAAACCCAGAAAAAAAATATTAGCTGAGAAGACAAGAAAATGCCAGTGAAACATTCTTCAGCAAGTTTTGAAGGATGAGCTCAAAGTTTGAAGCATACCAAGAATGATCCCTTGGGCACCTCTATAATAAGAGCTTGTTAATGTTCTGAATCTCTCTTGTCCAGCTGCAAGAAACCAAGGCTTAAACAAGTTCAAAAACAGTTCATATGAAGTGAAAAGCGAAGTAATCGATATTGGAAGGAGTGAAACAAATTGAGATTCCAATGAATTTGTACAAACTTTCTTCTTCACACATCTTTTAGGAAGGGAACAAAACAGAAACAGTTTGAGCCAAAACTAAAAAATTAGTTAAATGAAGTAAAAATCTCCAGAATTTGAACAACAAAAAAAAGCAGATAAAAGAACCCTTTAGAGCTTATTCATTACCAGTATCCCAGATTGTGAGCTTCAATCTTTTCCCACCAACCTTAAGTAGCTTGATCTTAAAATCCACACCTAAAGAGAAACAAACTACTTAAAGAAAAGCCCAAAAACAAAACAGATCCAACCATAGAAACCAAAACACAACAAAGAAGAAAAAGACGAGAAGGGCATCTCCTGTTCATCATTTTCCTTCATTTTCTCCACAACCATAAGGATTATAAGCAGAAAAGCACTTCCCTCAAACAGATTATGAACAGAAAAACACTTCCTTTAAGCAAAAGGAAAAGTGGGGTTTGGTTGGTGAGGGGAAAGCAAAAACTTACCAATCGTAGGGGCAAGATTATCAGCATTAGTAGAGATGAAGCTGAGAAGAAGACTACTTTTGCCGACACCTGAATCGCCGATCAACAAAACCTTAAACGACAGATCGTAATTGCTACTCTGTCCAGAAGAAGATCCCATTTTGATGATGATCTTCCTCAAGAATCAAACAGAAGAACAGAGAACGGCAAAGGGGACAAGTAGGATTTTGAAGAAAGTAATACACAAAATTCTATACGCCCATTTTTATTGGTGAAAGAAAAAGAGAAGAATAACTTCCAAGAAAACGGCTAAGTGAGCACCAACTGAGACAACAACGTATTTGTTCTTTGCCCTCTCTCTTTTATTTCTCTTTTCTTAGATGTTATGTTTTTGTTATCAAATATTATGTTATACCTTTTTTTGGTGAAGTCCATGGTTTTGTCCTAACTCTACTGCCTTGGGTTGCTGTTTCAGCAAAGGAGTTTCTTGTAAACTAAGATTTTTCTTGGAATAAAGTTGAAATCTTTCTTATGTTTTTTAGTAAATTAAAAATGGGGTTTTTGTGATTAGATTATTCCTTGCAAAAAGTTTTCAAATTTTGAAATAAAGCTAACATTTTTCTGTTTTTGGAGTAACAGTTCATATGCAATAATTGTTTAACTCGGCTATTCAAACTTTTCTTTTTCTCGAATAGAAGTTGGTTTAGAAAATTCTTTTTGGTTAAACTATGTTTGTAGTATTTTTTTTTTTCCCACTTCTATTCATCTCTACTCCAAAAATTAAAAAACAAAAATGAAAGTAAAAACAAAAGCTTGAACTAAGTTAAGAAAATGAGAGAATAAAAGTTGGATAAATAAGCATCCGGAATCTACAGACATGATTTGATATATGGTCTTTGTGAAGAATAATAATCTCTCTTATATATCTTTTTATTTTGTCCAACAATTCATTTATTTCATTTCTCTCATTTCGTATTAACAAAAATATATATCTAATTATGACCTCGTAGATCGACTAGTTACTACATAAAATTGTAAATTAACTTTACGATGAATGGAACCAACCTATGAAAGTTTAGGATTTAAATAGGTATCATCATCCAAACTCATCAACTAAATTCGGGTAAATCTCATTTCTAAACCGGTAAACCTCCTTTCTTTGACTTTATAAATGATTAATCTTCTTTATCTTTTCTTTTTCTTATCTCGAACATAAATTAAAATTTAAAATCACATTGATTAAAATTAAATTGAAATTCCAAAAGAAATGAAAGAGGGGGGTTTCTAATAGCAACAAAGAACCACTGAAAAGTGAATAACATTATGAATGTATTGTCAATGTCTCAAAACAAAGAGCTGAAAAATAAAAATGATGAGTGAGATTTACATTATTATGTGTTTCAATGTTTAACAAAGAAAAAGTTAGTGAGTGTGTGTGTGTTTATGGGTCAGAGTGGACCATTTTAGACACCAAAAGGCAAAGCAAGGCCAACTCCCTCATCTATTAATTTATTGAGGTCTAGTGGGAATCAATCATCATTAAGATGGATAATGATGGATTTGATCTTAACCTTTTGCATCATTTAATATTACATTATTCACACACACTAAACCCCCCAGGTGATTACCCCATTCTACAATCTTATTCACATCTTTTCAAATATTTTTTTAAAAAAATAAAATGCTGGTTATTAAATTAAAAGAAGGTGTAAACCTACTTGTTTTCTAGAAAAATAAAATATATATCTTAGTTTAATATTTAATCAACATCGATCAGTTAATTACTTGGTATGTTGTTTAGTTTAAGTGAGTCTTTAGAGTCTTCTAGCTTGATGTGATATATTATGTCTAATCGCCATATTTATTTATTGACGAGACTTAGTCATAGTTATGTTTCTGAGTTTTTAGATAAATTCTTAAACCGTAAACAATATTGGATAATTTATTAGACCACTTTTTCTTAAAACGATAAATTTTCATACAAATTTTAATAAATTTCAAAATCTTTGATTTTATGTTTAAGAAAACCATTAAATTTTCAATTTTGAGCCTAAGATATTTTCGATCTATTGTTCATTTGACAAAACAAATTAGAAGTTAAGTTGAATTTTGCGGTGATCATTACAAAAATAGAAAAACATAAAAAGTTTAGGTTCATTGTCCACTAATCTATGATCACTTTTAAAATTACCAACAATGAACACTTCGGTTAGTTCGACTTGTAAACTTATTATTATTTTTTTTTCATTTTGAAATGGAATACATTTGAATGAAATTAGGGTTGTGGGCAAATATTGAAATAGATAAAAAGAAAAAAAGAATTGGGTTTGAGAGGGTGGAAAATTCAAAATAGAATGAAGTGAATTAGATGAGAAATAATTAGATATATGATGATTAGATGTTGTTTTTAATTTAAATCTAAAAACGTGAAGGAGAAGACAAAGTCCACATGACATCAAAATTATTAGTCTAAGTTAGAGTTATTCGACGGTGACACAATTTCTGCGCTTTTTTATTTTTCATATAAAAAGGCCACGTGGCCCTTCATTTTTACCTCAATCAAATCCCACCTGAGGATCTGAACTGGGCCGCCTAAATTGGGCCAATAATTTGTAAATAACAAATGGGCCTTGGCCCAGACTTGTTGCTCAAATTGTAGACCGTACGGATTTCTCACTTCGGCGATTCGCTTCGACAAACAGAGAAAGGGGTTTTTAGGTCGCCGGAAGGACGAAGAAGATTTCTCAATCGGAGATCAGGTTCCGGTGTAGAAGTGACGCCGAAGTTCGACGGTGATGGATAGAGAGTGGGGGTCGAAGCCGGGAAGTGGAGGAGCGGCCTCTGCACAAAATGAAGCTATTGACCGTAGAGAGCGTCTTCGACGGCTTGCTCTCGAGACCATCGATCTCGCCAAGGATCCTTATTTTATGCGCAATCATCTTGGAAGGTCCATCCTTTTTCTTTCTCATTCTAGTCCTACCCGTTTTTTTTTTGGTAATTCTTTAGTTGAATTTCATTGGTATTTGGGGTGTTTTTGTAGCTATGAGTGTAAGCTTTGCTTGACTCTGCACAACAATGAGGGAAATTATTTGGCGCATACGCAGGGGAAGCGGCATCAGACTAATTTGGCCAAGAGAGCTGCCCGTGAAGCAAAGGAGGCTCCTGCTCAACCTCAACCCCACAAGAGGAAGGTCTCTGTTCGCAAAACAGGCATGCTTTTGTGCCCTTCTCCTTTATGTATTTATAGCTTCAGCATTAATTGTGATTGAGGTGAACAATAAGTTTATTGTTGCTTCTTTGTAATCCTTCGGAAGGGTCGCTGCCAAGTTAATTTTAAGTTGCTTCTCGATAGTGAGGATTGATATGAAATGATTTTGGTATAATTCAACCCTTTGCAATGGGATTAATAATACTCTTAGTTTGACCATTTTATCATAATGACGTAATAGGAACAGCGAGTTTAAGATTTCTGCTTTTAAGTCAAGTAACATTGATATGTATCCAATTTACTTCACGTCGAGTAAGAATTAGCAGTTGGAAATGGCCAGTGTTGTGGGGTAGCTTTGAAATTTGAAGTGTTGGTTGTAATTTGCTGGATGTGTTCCTTATCGTTTGTGTTTGTACTTAAAAGTGGAGTAGTGCTAATTAACTCCTTCCCTGGCATACTTTCAGTTAAAATTGGAAGGCCCGGTTATCGAGTAACAAAGCAATTTGATTCTGAAACAAAGCAGCGATCTCTCCTTTTTCAGGTATGGCTTTATAGTTCGTACAACAGGCTTCTTTAGCATCTGTTGAAGATGATTTTTATTGAATTACTACTCAATTGTGTTGTGTCTGATTTGCCTCTCCTCCTTTCTTTACTCATACATTGTTGTTATTCCATGCAGATTGAATATCCTGAAATTGAAGACCTAGCAAAGCCTAGGCATCGGTTTATGTCCTCTTACGAGCAGGTTAACTAAGTTTCACTATTACATGCTTCTGAAAACTTGATATTGCCTTTTATCATTTCTATTTCTCTTAGAGCTAATTTTTCATTTTTATTGTTACTATGTTCAGCGTGTGCAACCTTTTGACAAACGATACCAATATCTTCTGTTTGCAGCCGAACCATATGAGATAATTGCATTCAAGGTATTCTAGACATGATAATCGTAAAACAAGTTGATCATAGGTTTGGCTTTTTAGTTCCTACTGAGTACTGACAGATCTTTACTTGAATGGATTTTAGGTTCCAAGCACAGAGATAGACAAATCGACTCCAAAATTCTTTTCACACTGGGATCCGGACTCTAAAATGTTCACGGTTTAGCTCTTTTTCTTCCTTCTAACTTATAAAAATACGAATACTTTTCTTATTCATGTGACACTCTTAGCTCATTACTTACAATTCATCTATATCTTAGGAATTTTAGGATTATTTACAGCCGATTTTTAACTTTTCAGTGAATGAATTCAGTTTCTTTTTTAATCTATTTTGTTATTAAACAAATCTATTGTAGTTTGGCCTCCCCGTGAGTATTAGATAGAAAAATATTAATCGGATAGATTGCATCATGATTCCCTTTTATTCTTACTACTTGTTTGACTTATTTTTGCTTTTGGGCCCCAAGAATCCGTGTATGCATTCTTGACTGGCTGATTGCATGCTTGGGAGTGGTTTTGAAATTTTCACTCCTTTAATCCGGTTTTGAAGTTTTAAATAAATGATTAAATTGATTTTGAATAAGGCTTTTTCGGGTGTGATTTTGATAGAACATGATAAATGATTCTTCTCATTTCAACATCACTTTAAAACATATTTTTACGATTGGTTTTGAAATTGTTAATTGTCATTTCAAAATCACCTTCACGTCGTGTGGTTACACCTTATTTGTCAGCCCTTCATATTATTGGTTTTTATTCTTTCATATTTAAAAATCCGACACTCTTACTCTTTGATATGGTTAATGATTTAGCACTTTTAATCTTGGTTCCAAAAACCAAAATGGTTACAGTTTACTCTAGTAGTGTCATTTAGGTTTTGATGATGGACTTTTCCAACGACTATACTGAATATGTAATTTTGCAGTTGCAATTGTATTTCAAATCCAAGCCACAAGAGGCGAACAAGCCACCACCTGTACCTGCAACAAATGGAACAGTGCCATCTGGTGCACCTCCAAGGCCACTGCCGCCACCACCACAAGCTCCACCACCGCCACCACCTCCACCCCAGCAAGGAGCACCACCAAGAGTTCCTCCTCCTCCAATGCCAGGGTCCTTGCCGCCTCCACCTTCTGTAATGGCCAATGGTCCTCCTAGGCCGATGCCTCCTGGTGGGGCTCCGCCCATCCCTCCACCACCTCCAGTTGGCAATAATACAATGGCGAATTTCACTCCTGGTACTCAGATGAATAGGCCTCCTATGCCGCCTCCTCCACAGGGCTTCCCAGGTCAGGGTATCCGGCAGCCACCACCACCACCACCCAATATGGGATAGGCCACTTTAGCATCGTTAAGGCAATGGATTTTAATTGTTAGCCTCATTAGTGAATTTTGATGCACTTTTCCTTTTCCGTTGTATGAATCATATTTCGGCATGTAGAATCATAACATACCAACCTTTGAAATTGTTGTATCTTTTCAGGCAAAATGAGTATTTTGTTAATTGTGCCTATGTTTTCTTGTAGAGGCTTTGTATTTCACCTACTTAAACCATATATAATTATAAATATAAAAACAATTTTTTTCCTTTTTTTGTTGTGAAAAGAACAAAAAACAACTGAACTTAAGAGAATTGTAGAAACCTTCTCATGAATGGTTGATTTTCTTTATAATTCAAGACCGCAGAATCTAGCAAACAATACACTAATACTTGGAACACTTTTTTTAACACAAAAACATCTATTAAATAAATGACAGGAAGTTGATAACAAGGAAGTAGAGCGCTATGGAGGAACTTGTTCTGCAACACATACACAAATATTTTTGGGAAAAGTAGAAACAGAAGCCTCATGGGACAGGAAGATGGAATTTTCATAGGGAATGAAGAGACCCAAATTGTAAATTGTAAAGTGTAGAAAAGTAAATTCATTATTGAGAATTATTGGAAGGGAAATTTCCCTCATTTCCTTTTCAGCAATAGAAGAGAAAGGGGGAGAGAGAAAGGTCGTGAGCTCAACATGAATGGAAGTATAAATTAACTCTCTACGAGAAAAACTGCAAAAGTTGATGTTAGGACGTGGAAAAGAGTATGAAAATAATCTATAAGAAAACGCCTGAGAATTGTAAAGCACTTGCACAACCTGGGTCTCTCTCATCGCCATTTGTCACCCAGCCACCCTCCACAAATTCCAAAACGAAGGCTCTCCGGTCTTCAATCCTTTTATAATTCCATCTCTTGCAGTAGGAAAACTTCCGGAGGAGAAACTGATTCGTAAGAATATGCCATTATGGAGCCAAATTTCTCAACTTGCCCGAGCATTTTGAGGGAACACTCTTGAAATAATGAACTCAAGAAAACGTTTGGAATAGAAGGTAGGATCCACAGCAGAAATGGACAATGAATCAAATTGAATGGATTTGTATGCATGTTCGATCTTCTTGCTCATATTGTACTCTTGTAGAATGTCGATGATACCCAGATATAGAACGACATCGTAAGCCTCGTGGAACATCTGCTTTTCTTCTTTCCCTGGAATTTGCTCTGCTCTTGCAGGCATGTTCACTCCTAGTTGGATTTGGAGTCTGCATATAACCAAGTGCAAAGGGGTTCTCTCAACAGGAATTCTCTGATACTGCTAAATTCCAGTAATTGCAAGAGTATGGAGTAGACAATGAGGATTTGTTGGAGAGAAAAAAGTCGTACCTTGCAGTACCGGGCAACAGAAGATCCACCTCCTCGTCCCCAGTAGCAGATGATGCTCGCAAACGGCTGCCTCTGATGTGGGGGCCAACAACAACACTATTATCATCTGTGCGAGGAACTAAGACAAGGCCCTGTGGGTAGGTCGATATGTCATCCTCGAAAGGATCTGCCATTTAACATTAGCAGCCAATTGTGTCATTTAATTCAAATCAAATCAAGAAATAAACTGGGCCACTGGCTATACACAAAACTATACTAATCTTGACAAATTTATGAAGTTGAATTGGGCCACTGTCACTTAACATTAGCATTAATGCAAAAAATATGAAATTTAGATGACCACAAACATTGAGCTCGGTAGATTCTTCCAATCTTAAGCTCAGTCCCAATGGGTAAACAGAAGTGGGTCTTAGGCTGGATAATCAACAAGTTGCTGTAACTGAAAGTCAATATGAAACTAATGTTTCAAGTCATACTCATAGTACATCAATAGCCAACTTGGGGAGATAAGACTTGAAATCTGTTACGTCGGATATGGAAAACTAATTGAGATAATTTTCCAATTAGGTTCATAAAAACGCTCAAATCAGAATTTCTGAAGTCAAATCTTAGAAACAAAAACAATAATAAAAAAGAAAAAGTGAAATCAGAATTTTCAATCACAGAATATCAACAGCTAGCAGCACTTTAATTTATGAGACCCCTTAAGTTCGTGATTTCTCCAACCCGTGCTATTTTTTTTACCATATATGCTATTTAGTCAATTATTTATAAATTATATCATAATTTTGAAGAACATAGATGTTAACTGGAACTACCAAAAGATATAAATATTCTCATATGATACTCACCCTCCTCCGCAAGAATTCCCA